>NC_052047.1:16834099-17162099 GCF_903992535.2 Arvicola amphibius | reverse complement strand
TTATTTATTTTTTGTTTTTTGAGACAGGGTTTCTCTGCAGCTTTAGAGCCTTTCCTGGAGCTAGCTTTGTAGACCAGGTTGGTCTCGAACTCACAGAGATCCGCCTGTCTCTGCCTCCCGAGTGCTGGGATTAAAGGCGTGCGCCACCACCGCCTGGCTATTTAGTTCATTCTTATCATTATTAAGAACAATTAATAGGTTTCCACCCAGCCCATCAAGGTGCAAATAAATTATTCAAGTAGGTTCCAGAACCAGATTATTTGCTTTGCTGAGTCTGGACCCTCAGTTTTAAGCACTATATTTTGTATTTTAACATTTTTGAGAGACTTGTTAAATAATTTAGGGGGTTTTTGTCTTAATTATACATGATCCACTAGCATAATATTTTTGAGACAGAGCCCCTCTGTAGACAGCCGTAGCTATCCTGGAGCTCACTATGTAACTAGAGTGACGTGAAAAGCACAGAGCTCCACGTGCCTCTACCTCCCGAGTGCTGGAATTAAAATCTATAGATTCAATTAGCCTCCCACTATAATCAACAATGTCACTGAGATATTCTACTCTTTTAATTTTTTTTCTCATTTTTTTATTAAAGATTTCCATCTCCTCCCCCTTCCCTCCCCTCCCTTTCACCCATACCCCCCTCCCTCCCTCTCCAGGTCAAAGAGCCATCAGGGTTCCCTTCACTATGTTAAGTCCAAGGTCCTCCCAACTCCCCCTAAGTCCACTTTGGAGCACCGGACTGAACTCTTTTAATTTTTTACCTCTTCTTTCTTTTTTTTTTCCTCATTTTTTTATTAAAGATTTCCATCTCCTTCCCTCCTCCTCCCCCTTCCCTCCCCTACCTCCCACCCATACCCCCACTCCCTCCCTCTCCAAGCCAAAGAGCCATCAGGGTTCCCTTCACTATGTTAAGTCCAAGGTCCTCCCAGCTCCCCCTAAGTCCAGGAAGGTGAGCAACCAAACTGACAAGGCTCACAGTGAGCCCGTCCATGCTGTATAGTTCACGTTCATTGCCGTTGTCCTTGGTTTCTCAGTCCTCCTCCACCGTCAGCCACATTCAGAGAGTCCGGTTTGGTCCCCTGTTCCATCAGTCCCATTCCAACTGGGCTTGGTGGTCTCCCGTTAGATCTGTCCCACCGTCTCAATGGGTAAACGCACTCCTCACGGTCCTGACTTCCTTGCTCATGATCTCCCTCCTTTTGCTCTGTGAGGAGTACCTCTTCTTTCTTATTTCATAGAAAATTTATTTTCACATTTTAGACCTAGTGTAAGAATTTTAATCAATAGAATTAAATAAATACTTGCTTTAAAAATAGATTAGTCACAATTAACTTCTAAAGAAGCTACTTTTGATTACATTAGACTATTGTCAAATATTATCTTTCACATTCACAGACCCAAGTACCTTGTTATAAAAGCCTCATTGCTACTCTGCTTACTCTGTCATATGCACAGTGTAAACACCTGTACTCAATTCACAATGCAAATAGCAATAAGCAACCAAAAGTCTCACATACAGCAAGAAAAGTTCACCACCTCAATCTTATTTTGAAAATAAATCCAAGTTTAATTTTTTCCAAAGTACATTTTAAAAATTTGCTGAATTATTTATTTTTAGCCTATTACTCTAAATTTTCTATTTAATTGCAAAACTTGCAAAATCTCCTTAAAAGTTCTTTTGATTATTAGAATCTTATTTATTCAAAGATGGCAATAGCCACAATAATATTAGATATCATCTTATGTAGCTACTTAAAAAGGATAACATGATAATTGTGCAGGCGCTATACTCAAGAACAGCTTTCTTTAGTCTTTAGAGGCAGCAGTCACATCAGACTGCATCAGACAGCAGAAAAGACAACCATCAGTTGACTAAGCCAAAACTTCACCAGCACCAAGTTTTCTCTATCCTCTCAGCTCAGTGGAAGTCCTGTTTGCCTCGTCACTCTAAATACTGACAAACGGCTTTCTCTTCCCTTCTGAGCATCCAACATTAAAGCCTGTGTCTGCCAGATCCATGTCATACTTCGCTATACAAAGACAACTGCTCATCTGCTAATCACAGCTGAGAGATGACATCAGTGCTTCAATTATCCCACAGCCAGCATCTGCAATCTAGGCAAAGAAAGGCTACAGGGTCGTTGGCACCGAACTTACCCATTCCTATTGACAAATGGCAGTCTATCAAATGTGCAGGTTTTTATAAATCACACTCAAAGAAAACAAAGCTTCTGACAAGACCCACGGGCATCCAGCTGATGCCATCCTGGGTTAGCACCACCATCCCTGGCCCTTTCAAGTCTTTTCAGCAGTGTTGTGTTCAAAGTAAATCCCCTGGCATTGGCCATAACTAAATCAATGGCTACTGCAGCTTGGGATTCTAATGCTATAACCAAGGCACCAGAAACAGTATCACCAATAATTGCCAACACGATTCTAGTGACAAGGGCACTAATTCAACGGTAAAGGCTCTATCCTCAGAGTCTGTTTCTACTGTACCTGCAGTAGAATCTGTGCACCAAAGAACTGCTACCTAGTCAAATGCAGGGACTAGCTCTCCATGCTCCTAACCTCTGCTTCTACCACCTCTGATTTTAACACAGAGGACATAGAAACTGGCCTTCACTCTGTCTTTCCATTTGGCTTTATGCTTTGCTAAACTGTCCAAGTCACTATGAACCTCTGCTTCAAGCAGTCGATGGGTTTCCTAATCTACTTCTCCATATTTCCCAAACTTTCTTGCAAGCCTGTTCCAAAGGCCTAAAACTTGTGTAGCATGTTGAGCACAGAACTACAGGAGACTAAGGCATGCTGAGAGCAGGAAAAATAGTCTTCCCCAGGGAAAATAATTGGCTACCCAATGTCAAATGAAAGAATACTTACAAGTAACACTATACAAACTAAGCAGTTTAAATTAAGGAAGATAGACAGACAGACGGACGGACGGACGGACGGACGGACGGACGGACAGACAGACAGACAGACAGACAGATAGATAGATAGATAGATAGATATTAATATAATAATAATTAATTGATTAATTAAAAGGCCATGAAGTTTAATAAGCAAGGAGGGGTACATGGAAGGAGTTGGGGGAAGAAGAGAAGGGAGAGAAATGTTGTAATTATATTGTAATCTCAAAACTAAAAAATTACTTTTTTTTTTTTTTTTGGTTTTTCGAGACCTTAAAATGTTGAGAGGGCACTAAGCAGGAGTTCCTAAGTGCTTTAGTCTTTAACAGATTGTCATTCAAATACAGTGAAAAACACAGCCACAGAACTGGAGCTGCACATTTTTGAGAATTACCTAGAAATTACAGGTCTCACATTTGCTGCATCTGAATGACTCCCGGCTTCTTGGCAGGTGACAGCTAGAGCCTAGGAAAAGTGGTGGGGAAAGAGAGAAGGTGAAAGAATGGACAATGGACTCTTGATTACAAAGAAGCAAGAAGTTCCGATGGGCTCCCGTGAAGGAGCAAGCACAGCAACAGACGAGCACAATAAGTCCACAAATAATCCTACAGCAGAAATAAAGAGTGTGGGTGTTTCCAAGATAAAAGCCTGGTTCTAGCTCGATGATAGAATAATGGCATACCATGTTCAAGGCCCTGGCTTCAGTCTCGAAAACCTACAAAAGGAAAAACAAGCAGGATAAATTAAGAGGTAATTAGGTTTAACCTGATCTAAACCTTGTATAATATATAGGTGTATCAGATGTCGCCTGGGACCAAATTGATATATATAGTTCTTATAGTAACAGGTCTATTTTCTATTCTCATCACTGGACACATTATGAAAAATAAAGATCATGGTAAAATAATAGATGATTTTTATTTTGCTAAATGTAAATTTTAGACCTCAGGATAAAATTTAATAGACAATAATAAAGAATCTAAATAATTCTCATATCTACAGTCCAAATATTGTGTTTTAGTACTTCAGGAAAAAAACTGAGAAATTTACATATTTAAATTCTGATATATTTACTAATTCTGTATCAAATGACATATTAGAAACAGCCAGAAGAATTTTTGGCTTAAATCTCAGAAATATTATATTCTAAAGATTGATTGTAGCATAATGGTGAGTTCAGAATGATGAGCTGAGAGACAAGATTATCAGATAACAGAGAAAGCAAAAGGGATTTTTTTTTTTAGTTAGGAATTTAATCCGTGCTGGTTTTGAATAAAAATATTTTCTAGTATTTTGTATCTGTTTATGTAGTGATATAAATGAAATATGTCTAGTTATTTGACACATTTTTTATTCTTCAACTGACTCTAAACCAACAAATTCTTTTCTATCTCTAAATTGCTTATCTGCTTTCAAAGTTCATCTAAAATTGTAGGTTCAAGTTCTCCAACCATTTTCATTCCTTCTTCGACAATACATGTCATATCTTTGTTTTTCCTTTGAACTCTCTGCTATTCGGTTATTTTCAAGAGCCTGTGTTTCTGAACATGGTATTAGGGTACAGATGGGCAAGTTGTTCTGAATTGTTCTTCTCTGGTTACCAGATAGGAAGAATATATCAGCAATGCTCCTATTTTTAAAGCAATATGATAGAAGTACAATTAATGAAATACCAAACTATACAACAATAGGAATATTTGAAGATGTTTAATTTTTCATATAATCTTGACTGATCTTAGATTTTTAGTTAGTATTTTTCCAAAGTCCTTAGCTTCCATCCTCATTTCTCCTATTCCAATGTTCAATCAAAATAAGAACCATACACCTAAAATAATATTGATTTTATAAAAGATAAAGTCCTAGTAAGTGTAAGAGATGAAAGAAGTAAATCTCATTAAGAGCTAAATCAGTGGACCAGTTATAATTATATGTAATTTTTTCACTTTAAAGTGCTTACCTCAATTCTCAGAAAAAAACAACATGGTATTTTTTTTACACATGCTTTATTATGATATTGATTATCAAGCTCATATCCAGTGATTCAAGGACAGCCAAACTCTGTCTTCCAATTTACATGGTTCTTGGAAGAAAAGATAGTTGGAGAAATTTTATCCAAGAGAAATAGCTGAAAGAAAGCACACACACTTGCTTTGCAAAGTGGAAATGTCCTTGTTTGCATCCTGCTCTTCTGCCTCCCCATCAGATTCATAGCCACCCAATGCAGGAACAGAGTCCTGTTTCTTACCTAATCCCTAATGGAGAATCCAATAAATATCTTCAGGAAAAATTAAAAATCCAATAAATAATTATTTAATAAACATTGAATAACTAAGAGATGTCCTTCTAAGTCTAATAATGATGAAGTTTAAAGCTATGTTTAAAATATATAAATATAATAAGCTACTAGGAAAATTGAATGTTCAAATAAACAAAATTTTAAAGTAACAATTATATTACTGGTATTTAATTTAAAAACATATTTCCATAGCTACTTTCTTTTGGTTTTGATAACTTACTCAGGTAAGTTATACCAGGGTGATAAGAAAAACATTATTTACAAATGGGTTTACGCTATATAATAGTAACCCAGTAGATGTTAGGGCCAGGACAAAGCTTTCTGACTCCAGAATTCATGTTCTTTTTATTAATATAATTTGTCTTATAAAAGCCATTATACTATTTCTTAGCTGCAGATAATAATCACCTATATTTATCATATACACAGGAACGGCAACTGAACAATGATTCAGAAAGCACATTAGAATCTACTTAATGTTTACTCTTAAAGTTTGGGGGAACTGTAAGTCCTAAGAGTTAGTATAAGGAAATGGTTGGGGGTACAATGGGATAGATGGATCTCATAAATTTCTCTAACATAGACATTTTGAATTTAAAAGCTTAAAAGTATTTTTGTTCCAATAGAGAAAAGACTCCAGATTCCTAGGATACTATTGCTAGCACTGATCTCTCTATTTATATTCCACTTCAGAAAACGGGGGAGGGGGGGACCTATAAATGTAATTGATAAAATTTCAAAATGTTTGGAATCTTTAACTACATATAAATTTTTTAGGGCAATAAGAAATTAAACTACAGTTTTCAAAATTGAAGGATGAACGTAAAAACCTTTGTGCTAATTTGTGATGTTTCCTAATAATCAGGCTTTATTCTTATTACCTCCAACACAAACAAAGATAAGAGTGTTAGTGGTGTTTCTAGAAGAAAAAAAGTAAAACAACAAGGACTTCAGTACTAAACTGAAGTAATGGACACACACGCATTATTTTTTCCTAGACTCTCCTGGGAAGCACAACCAATAGAGGGAAGGTAGGAGGGACATAGAGACAGCAGGCTTGCTTTATTAGAGGGAAACTCTGATAGGTAGTTCTTTATCTGCAGACATCTCATCTTAGAAGCTCTGGGTCAACTAAAAGCAAACTACGGAGGTGCTGCACCAAGGTAATGATATGGACAGTTCTAGTTCTTCTAGAACACCAATGCAGAATATGTTTTCCTTAGCCAGTATCTATTTTTAATCAAGATGAAGTTGGGGACATTAATGAGTTCAACTCCAGACAGTTTTAATTAAAGGTATAATGGCACAATCAAATGTCTACAAACTAATCATGATCAATTAGAAGCTCTTTAAACCCATCCACATGAGTTTATGCTGGGGTATTGTCATAGAGAACATTCCCCAGGACTCTAATGAGAAGAGAAAGAAAATCCATGAAAGAAGCTAATTATTTTTAAAATACATAAAGTCAGAATGAGGAATTGAGGCACTACTGCTGAGTACTAGGGAAAATTTCCTCCTTTAATATTCTCTTTGACAATAAACATAATTAGCTAACTTTTTTGAGTCTGCTCCAATATGTAGGCAAAGCCTTATTGAAGTGATTGTGACAAAATTCCTAAAAGAGTTAGAGGGGAAAAAAATCACAAACACACACACATGCAAAACACACGGTGAGTTGTAGTGAATATTAGTGTTTAAGATTACAAAATGTTTCGAAAGCCACTTGTCAATGTTAATTTTCATTTTTGTTTACAGGATAAACATCAGTGGGACTCAACAAAAACTTAAATAGAAAACAAGAAAAATCAGATCTGTATTTTATATTGTATTACATATATTAATTGCACAAAATAATAGGATTTGACATGACATTTTTATACATTTATGTGTATGTGATGTACTTTGATCATGTCCCTCCATTACTTTCTCTTATTATTCCTTCTGCCCCCACTGGTCTACTTCCTATTCCAAAGAATTTCTCTTATATTTTCATGTGATTTATTTCAATCCAAATTTCTCTTGTGAGTGAAAACTTTTTATCTTTTTGAATCTGACTTACTTAATGTGTTACTCTCTAATTCCATCATTTCCTACAAATGGCATAAGTTCATTCTTCTTCTTTGTTATAGATACCTGCTGTGTATCTATATCACATTTTCTTTAACTAAGTTGGCATTTAGGCTGATTCCATAACAGAATAGTGTCTCTAGTAAGGACTGTGCAGGTATATCTATTACATGCTAACTCTGGTCGAAAAGCAGTATAGCTGAACCATATTGATAGGAATGTAAATTAGATCAGCCACTACAAAAATCACTATGAAGATTGCTCAAAAAATTAAAATCAACTGTCCATTGCATAAGATTTATCACATCAATCATGGCAGTTGAAATCAGGATTCTGGATGAATTAAGAAACAGTTTTGTTAATCACGAGACTAAAGAGGTCACTGGAATAAAAGGACATTGTATTGTTTTTCCTGACACTTCTGTCTATCATAATAGTGCCTAGTAAATGTTAGGTAACCAAATTATTCGTTACCACATGAGTTAAAAACAAAAAATATTGTACATCTAATAAATTGAAGGCATGAAGACATTGTTTTGTAGGGAAAAGCAGCAGGAGGTGGACTAGCTTAGTTCAGAACCAGACTGAAGCTTCAAGTGTTTCAGAGACTTTCTGGTGATGTTTCATATAGTTCATCTGCTTACATTGAAAGCAGGGATGCTGAGGGGCCAACAACTGTGCTCACAAGCCTCACACTGTGTCTGCGCTAAAGCTACTCCAGGATAGACATAGAAACAGACTGCTTTCATTTTCCATTTTCTGTTTTCCACCCACTAAATACTGATACTAACTCTTCTGCACATACATTCAAGTAATCTGGAACTGTGGAGAGAGACACTGTAGTACTGTGTCCTTTCTATCATACTCCTGTCTAGTGTCAGGAAAAACTGAGTTCTCAGGAACTAGACTGGCATAAGTCAGAAATAGATTTGATTACTCAACACCTTTAAATGTAAATTGTTTTACATTCAGCAGGAATTTTCAAAAAATATTGTATAATAATATTTTATAAAAATGTTTTCAGGAAATCACATAGTAGATCTGGTAGAAAAAAAATTGTTGAGGAGAAGAGCAAAAGACCAAATAACATAAAATAATTTCTTAATTTCATTAATCTGTCCTGGCATAATATATGGTATATTATGTCACAAACCACACATAGAGGAGCTAAGTTCAAAAAGCTGAACTCAGAGGTTAATAGCACATTAGAATAGAGTTACCCTTGAGCTCATTGAAAAGTATAGCGGTACCTTTAAGAGATACGTGTGAAGTAAACTCAACAGTTATTTGTAGACTTTTTGTCTCATTTTGCTTTTTATGTGTGAAACAATCTCAACAGTTATTTGTAGACTTTTTGTCTCATTTTGCTTTTGTTTTTGCTTTGTCTTATTGATTTTTTTCTCATATTTTGGTACCTATTTTGGTGTTTCTGTGGGATTTTGTATGTATTTCTTGTTTCTTGTTTAATTTTTTTTATTCTTTTGGTTGTTGTTTGAATGAAGGAAAAAGAACAAAAAGGTTGTATACATAGAAAAGTGAGAATCTGAGAAGAATTGGGAAAGGAGAAAAATATATTGCATTAAAAATATTTTAATAAAAGAACCATATGTATAATCAAATTCCAAAACTACCTTTATAACACAACCCAAAGAGAAAATATTACTTTGTTCTTTAAAATGTCTTTTCTTTATTGTCTCAATGGGCAGTTAGTTTAACATCATCCTCTCGTTATCAAGCACTTAGCAAGTCATTTTTCTGGTTTTCTTTACTAAGGTAATAAAAGGACAGAATGAAGGCTTCAGTCTTACAAGGACTCATTTTGACCTTCGCCATTTGCTTCCAGGTAAGCTTCAAGCCCATGGAAAACCAAAAGAACTGCCAAAAACTAAAGACTATGTAACATTATGGTTGAGCTAGAAGAGAGTTCAGAGTATTGTGGTTTGAAGCCAGGATAGACAAAAACAAGATAAAAAAGGAACAGAAATGGATTTTTTACAACTTTCATGGGAATAAGTCTATCTGAAATCACATGGTTGTGTTCTCCTGCAATCCAAGACAGTGGGAGAAGTACAAGTTTGAGACATGCCTGAAAAAAATAAATAAATGAAAACTTGGAATTTGGAAGAGCCAAATAAAGGGAGATGTAGAAAGAAAATAAAGAAGTTAAGAGCGATAGAAAAGCAGACTATTGTAAAAGGAGAATATGGTATGAGAAAAGTTCCTAATGAACCTAGAGGATATGGAACTAAATTTACAAAGAAAGTAACAAGGCTTCCTTCCCAAATGTCCATGCCCTGCTCCTGAGTGGCCAGGCCCAGCCACCACGGCCAGGTGAAGAAAGTTCCCTTCTGAAGTGAAAAGCAGAGGAGAGGATACCCAGCTCTAACCTGAGTGTATCATTGGAACCTGCTATTTGCATCCTGAGGATCAAAAGATGCAGTGTTCTCCCGTTTAATTACCGTCATTTAGGAAAAGGAAGACAGTCCCTTCAGGCAACGTCTACACTTGACAAGAAGCATTGATGATTAAAGTCTAAGATAAATATAAACTCACACTTTCGTTCTACTCTTTTGGAACATGGACCTGTAAAACTAGATTTCGATACGCTTTCTGAGTGAAACTTTTTGAATTTTATGCCTCTTTTTGTTCACCTGGTATTCTTTCCTAGGGTTAAAAGAAACCTTTCTGTCCACCTGGTTTAATTATAAAATATTCATTTATTCGTTATGTTTCCGTTTGGACAGAGGATGCTGTATCTGCCATTTTTAGAATTAGAGTTGCTCTTCACATGTTGTCAGTCTTGTGCAACTAGGATTTACTGCAAAAGTAATTGTCTCCTTTTTCCCAGCATGCTTTATAAAATTCTTTTCATAGCAATCAATACTCCCAGAGAAAGCTGTTATAAGAAGTAGAATTTGAATGATTAGGTTTTGTTTGGGGGGGTATTTTTCCTTTTACTTGAAAATAATTTTCCTCGCATATTCTATCCTGATTAAGCTTTCCCCTCCTAATCTCCCTACTCCCTCCTACCTCTGCTCTCATCTGAATCCAAGGCCTTTATCTTTTACACTAGAAAACAAACAGCCTTCTAAGGGTTAACAGCACATCAGAATAGGAAAAAAAAAAAACAAGCAGAAGGAAAAGAGCTTAGAAAAAGGCACAAGAGACAGGCAGAGATGCAGAGACCGACTCATTCATACCCGCAGAAATCTCATAACAATGCTAAACTGGAAGCCATAATATAAATGCAAAAGAACATGTAGAGTGAAACAGAGGAAAATGTTTGCATAAATTAAATTAAAAAGCTAGCTAATTCAGGCTCTGTGAGTTCTTATGGATGCCAATCCTGTTGTGTCTAGAAGGCCTTGTTTCCTTGGTGCCCTGCATCTACTCTTTTACAGTCTTTCCACCTCCTCTTCTGCAAGAATCCCTGAGCCAAGCCCTGAGGGGAGGGATTTGTTGGAGACATCCTGTTTAAGGCTGAGTGTCCCAAGGTCTCTACCTCTCTGTATAATGTATGGCTGTGGGTCTCTGTATTTCTTCCCATCTGCTGCAGGAGGAAGTTTCTCTGATACTGGCTGAAGAAGGCACTGATCTATAAGTATTGCAGAATGTCATTAGGTATCATTTTATTGCTACATTCTTTTAGAACAGTAGTATTTGCTTTTTCCCTAGGATAATAGGCTATCTAATCTCAGATTTTTAGTCACCCAAGCCACTTTGGGGATGGGTTCCATCTCATAAGGATTACTTCTTAAGTCAAATCAGTTATTGGTTGGTTACTCCCACAAGTTTTGTGGCACTATCATGCTAACATATCTTGCAGGTAGGATACTATTGTAGATCGCAAAGTCTTGTAGCTGGGTTACTGTTTCTGTTTCTCTTTTGGTAGCATATGGGCTACCTTCCTATACCAAAGAAAGCAGAACATAGGGGTGATGGCTCTATGTAGGCACTAGCTCAACTTCCCTTTCAACGAGTTGTGTAGCTGTTGTCTTCAGCAATGAGGCTTTACCATCAGTTTGTGGAGAGCAAAAGACTAGGTTGACACACACCATATTTGTCTTTCGGGTCTGGTATACTTCACTTAGGATGACTAATTTAATCCATTTACTTATGAATTTTATGATTTCATTTTTTAATGGCTAAATTATAACTCACTGTGTAAATATACTACAGTTGCATTACAGATTGCTTCTTCTGTTGAGGGAAATCAAGGTTGTTTCTAATTTCTGGCTATTATGAATAGAGCAGCAATAAACATGTCTCTGTGGGAGAATAAAGCATCCTGTGGTGATATGTCCATAGTGGTATAGCTTGATGTTCATGTATATCAATTCTCATCTTCTTGAGGAACTGCTGCATTAATTTCCATAGTGGCTGTACAAGTGTGCAGTCTAACAGCAATGGATGAATGTTTTCTTGACTCCACATCCTCCTCAGCATGAGCTGTCATTTGTGTTATTGCTCATATATTCTTATGGGTGTAAGATGAAAGCTCAAAGTTCTTTGCTTCTGCTTCTACCTAACCGAAGGTTGTCTAGCAATGCCATTTCTCCCAACATTCTCTACAAAGCAAGTCTGGAGCAAGCTTCATGAAAAATATCAGGGAAATGGCTAACCATATCCAGTTCACTGTATCACTGTATAGAAACTTATATCCCAGGAAAACCTCTGTTTAGTACTGTGGCAACATGGGGAAGGGTAAAAACAGAAATCATTATTCTAACACTTCTAATTATACACTCGTTGGTTTCTGTGGACCACTCAAATGTGTTGAGCTTGTCTTAGAAGTCTTCATAAAGATTTTCTGAACTACTGGCAGTTGCCATTTGACCTCTATAAGAAGAGTGGGTGAGCAGTAAAGCCTGGCATCCCTGTTCTATCGTGTTACTCTATGTGTATCATTATTATATTTCAGACCATTTCAAGGTCAAAAAGCCATACTTCCTCCTAAGCAAAAGAATAGATCAATTCCTGAAACAAGAACTGAAATACAGGAATAGATGATTCATTTTTTCATTTGATATCTTCTCTTTGCTGTAGTTCAGTGAGAGTAAGAAGTCATGGCAACGGGTAACAGAAAAGACAACCAACGTTGGATCCGAGATAGAAAAGGAAACTAACAGTCAGTCTGCCCAAAGCTCCATTTTGAAGGCATCACGAAGCGGATCTCCATCCAGACAGCTCCGTAAACAACGTTCACCATTTGCTCAAGACTCTGCCTCACCTGCCAACAGATTCTCCCAAAGGGCTTCAGCATTACCATCTAAGCCCCAAAAGAAAAGACCAAATCTCAAGGAAAATCTGGCACGTGCTACAAAGGCTGTAAAAAATCATCCCCCCAAAAATAAGCCTATAGGATCATTTAAAAGAATGCAGGCCTCATCTCCCCCACAACAGCGATCTGAACCCAGAAAGAATAGACTAACACACAAAAAAGGGCATAGACCTGCTACCATAGATAAGAAAAGACATCTTATGGAGGTTAAATCTAGAGGGTCACTTCTGAAAAGGCAAACTTTGTCCATAATAAATCACAGGTTAGGCAAATTCAAAACCAGACACAAGAAACATAAGAAGAACCAACTCAAAACCCGCGAAGAAATGAAAAGACTACTTTCCTTAGCAGAGAAAATGTGCAATACATCTATCGGAGGAGAATCAACACCTGCTAAAAACAGGTCAACATCACCTAAGCCAACGATTTCCAGTACCAGTGCAAGTGCCACTGCCACTGATAGGTCAAACACAACCCCAGTGATTGCCACGACCCCCATAATGACATCAGCCACTAACTCGACAGCAGAAGTTACAGCTACATATCAAGGGACTGTACCTAGTCCCACATCTTCCATGGACACAATATCTGAGTCCATAACCCATTCAGCCCCTGCCCCCACCAGTGCATCTGATTCTATCACTGAGGACTTAGAAGTTGAAGCAAGCACCGAAGACGATGCCACCACCCCAGACACGGATGCTTCTACCACTCATGGTGCCTCTACAGCTTCAACGACCATAAGTACCACACCACCCACCACTGCTGCCATCACACCTACAGCCACCACCTCCATGCTTACTAGAGCCGAAACCGAGACACATTTCACTACTGTAGGGATTGATGCCACCACCGGTGGTAGCACATTGCTGTCATCCCACACAGCATCAGCAACACCTCTTGCTTCTGCCACTACAGAAAGGCCTGGAACTTCTACCTCTGTTTCTGTTGGTTCTGCCACAACTGCATCACAGGGCACAACAACGGTACCAAGTTCTACTAGTAGTGCATCTCTCACTGCTAGAACTGTTTCCAGTGATACAGGCACATCAGTGGCTACAGCTGTCACTCACACAAACACTGACACTACAACCCAAGCGGGTGTGGGAATCACCAATCAGTAACTGGCACAACTGCTAAAGCTTGAACGCCACAGGGGGGAGGCTTCCCTATGAACCAGAAGAAAAGGAAACCTCTAAACATGCCACAGCCCCAGGCAGAGATCCCACGGCTTCACTCACTGATGCCCCAATTTCTCCAGATGATTCTACAGCATTAGTAATAAGCGTTCCATCTATGGCTAGCATCACATCCATGTAACTCACAGGCACCACACTTGTGACTATTTTATAGCCACAATCCTCAAAGCAGTCACTACTGCCCCTGCAGCCTCTACGTCTTTAGTAACAGATGTCACAGCTACTGCCCATCATACCACAGTGTGCCCATCATCCCACCACAAGTCCAGTTACTCCATTTCTGAAATGATTCTGCAGCTGCTGAAACCACAGCTCCAATGGAATGGAGCGACACTTTAGCCATTGCAAACACAGCCTCAGCTAAGCTACTCTGCTCCTGGCAGCATAGGCCACCACCGCTACTACCATGACAGATAAACATCCTGCAAGTGGCATTAAGCCTGCCTCATGGTGAACTCAATGCAAATGCTTTTTACAAACATCTTAGTAAGCACAAATTGTCTCATGCAAAGAAAATAGGTGAAGAAATTTAGTGGTGTTTTATGTATCCCCCAAACACCTTGAATCACTTCCAGTTACTTCTAATCAGATTATTACATTTTGACTTTGAATTTCATAAAGATTGATTACTCAGATTTTACAGGTATGTTTGTATGTTCGAGGTGTAGGGTATGTTTGATTGCAAAACCGGTGGTGATCAAACCAAGACTAGAATCCACAGGTCTTAATACTTAAGCCCACTTTCAAGATTTAAGAAAGATGATCCCAGTAATGGTGAATAGATTGCAGAAAGAAATCAATCACTTGATTTCTTCTTAAAATAATTACCACTGAGTGCTAGCTACCATTTCAGAAACTGCGGTTTGAGAGCTGAGGAGATGGATCTGCAAGGAAAATATATATCACACATACACAAGGACTAACATTTAGATCTCCAGAACTCACATACATGCTGGGCAGGTCTAATGGCCCACCAATAATCCCAGCACCATGGGATCCCTGTAGCATGCTGGCTCAAGCTCTGAGCTCAGTTGAGAGATCCCACCTCAATATAACTGGCAGAAAGAAATCAAGAAATATGATACCCGATGTCAACATTAAGTCTACACACACATGTACATTTTGCAGCCCCACAGATGTGAGCATACATACATGCATGAACATACCTCTCTCTCTCTCTCTCTCTCTCTCTCTCTCTCTCTCTCTCTCTCTCTCTCTCTCTCTCTCTCTCACACACACACACACACACACACACACACACAAACACACACACACCCTATATTTTTCAACAAGGTTCCAATGAATGTACAAGTGTGTATAAAACGATGAACTGATAAATTAATATAAGCATTGGCCTCTGGATATTTCAAACAGATAAATTGTCCTGTATATATAAGCTCAAACACAAGAATGAGTAAATTACAATAAAGAAATTATAAGTACTTATTCTAGACAACTTTAAATATAATTAGAACAAAGTTATATCTTATAGAAATGATGATATATTATTATTAGCAAAAATCCATGGGAAAAAAACACAATTTAGAAAGTTTTGAAGAATCAAGATACAATATAATGAAGATCTAGTTATTACAGACTCATACATAAAACTCTGAGATAGGACCACAGATGTGGCTCAGTAGTAAGGCACTTCCCAGGCAGTCATAAGGCTTATGTTTCAATACCTAACGTTGAAAATTAAAAGAAAACTGTTAATATCAGGTTAGCAGATCTAGGACTATCTCAAAAGAGCATTGTCATAGCATGTATTTGAAAATTTTATTTAAGACTTTGTAGTTGTTACTACTAAGCAGATGAAGACATTCAAAATAGCAGTCATAATGGGCAAGGCCTTTGGTGTAGAGAAATGATGGCATGATTTATTCTAAACATAAAACATGAGGCAGAATGATTTGCTCTAACAGAATTATCAGGTTCCAGGAAGCTGGAAGGTCTCTGGGGACTATACAGACAGAATAGATAAAAACTAGAAATAGAAGAAATAGAAATTCTGAAACACACAATGGTTATGGTACTATGCTCTCATATGGTCATTTTATGTCCTAATATTTCTCTGTATTAAACCCCCATTGTAATATCTGCCAATATTGCTTCAAGCACTTATTGCCCTCTCTCCACAGAAATGAAATCATCCTAGAAATTATGCTCATCTCAGTCTCTCGCTTTCTAAATGTGTTCACCTTACTGTTTCAGCTTTTGTTCAATAAATCATTTTAGAACATGTTACTTGCATTACATTTATTTGTGGTGTGGTGTGTGTGTGTGTGTGTGGGTGTGTGTGTGTGTGTGTACAAGTATGGCCCACAATGCAGGAGAGGTCAAAAGGTCAGAGGACTCATACCATGAAAGACATCTTCCTAAACTTTTCCCTTGCAGCTTTCTCCCACCCCACCCTCAACAATACAGAAGCTTTAGCAAACAGGCACTCCAGCATTCAGATGGCTCAGGTGCCCTGGCACTGAACGGTGCTGATGGGCTCTCTCTCTAGTCCTCATCCTGTTGTAGAAGGCTGTTTGGTGAAGCAAGAGGCTAGAATTACTTCCTCCCAGGCAGTATTTAATTGTGTGTGAGTGTGTGTGTACAGATATATATATATATATATATAGAGAGAGAGAGAGAGAGAGAGAGAGAGAGAGAGAGAGAGAGAGAGAATACATATACCCGTAGAGACAACCATCTTTTTCACCATGCTCAAAGTTGGACCATCAAATAGGTCAAATATGTATTCCCAGAACCCATAGCTGAAAATTCAGAGTTTGAGATATGAAAGTTTTTTAACTCAAAATGTCTCTTTATTTAGTGGGATAATGTTAACTTTGGATATGGTGGTACAATCAGAATTAGCTGATGGTCAAGGTGAATTGAAGTCATGACTGTTGTTGGCTGATTGATGGCTATGGTGTTTGTTGCGACAACAACAAAAATACTACTCCTGAACTTTTGGGAACTTCTGGGAGTCCAGCTCTATTGTCTTTCTGCCAAGGTTCAGGTAAGTTGCCTCAGCATAGGGAAAGGGACTCAGAAAACTCCTAGTCTGAGAAATGAGCTCACATGATTGCTGCTCTAGTCATGTCCTTATTGTTCTGTTTCAATTCTAATTTTCTTCTCTTTTTTTGTTATGAAAGAAATCTTTATTTTAAATTAAAAACTGCTTTAAGAAACATCATATAACATATTAAGAGGAGAATCTAAAGAAGAAAATATTTGCAAATTATATATCTGATTAAGGACTTGTATCCAAAAATTTAAGTATAATTCTTATAACTCAATAATAAAAGACAAATCACCCAGTTGAAAAATGAGCAACTGTTCTGAGTGATTCTTCAAAGAGTGCTCTAAATGGCCAATAAGCATGTGAGAAAAATGTTTGACCTTGTTCACCATTAGGGAAATGCATATAAGAACCCGACTAGATGCCCCTTGAGATCACTGAGCTGGCTGTTAACGAAGGACACAGACAGGAGCAAGTGTTAAGCATGTGGGGGAATTGGAATCTTCAAGTCCTGCTTCTAGTAATATAGAGTGTAGCCATTTTCAAAAATACTCTGACTACTTTCCTACATGGTAAACTACGCCACCATTTGACCCAGCCGTTCCACACCAACATACGTAGTCAAGCTCAATAAAAGCGTTAAGTCTCTTAATTGCCTATAATTTCCTAGCTATAATTCTCAGTCTCAATTCTAATTCCATTTTCAATTCTGTTACAAATCTCTGTTCCAAATTATTTTTTAAAAAAATTTATTGATTTTATTCAGCTATACATTTTTCTCTGCCACCCTCCCTTTCTTTTCCCTCCCCTTCTAGCCTCTCCCATGGTCTTCATGCTCCCAATTTACTCAGAAGATCTTGTCTTTTTTCTACTTCCTATGTAGATTAGATCCATGTATGTCTCTCTCATTGTTGTCTAGGTTCTCTGGGATTGTGAACTGTAGACTGGTTTTTCTTTGCTTTATATCTAAAAGACACTTATGAGTGAGTACATATAATATTTGTCTTCCTAGGTCTGGGTTACCTCACTAAATATGATGTTTTCTAGCTCTATCCATCTGCCGCCAAAACTCAAGATGTCGTTATTTTCTTCTGCTGTGTAGTATTCCATTATGTAAATGTACCACATTTTCCTTCTCCATTCTTCCGTCGAGAGGCATTTAGGTCGTTCTTAGGTTCTGGAGATATGAGATTTGACCCCATTGTTGGGGAGTCCCACACTTGCTCTCAGAAACCACAGTAGCTGTACAAACCATGGTCTGCTCAGTTTCCCACACTCCACTTTCCTACCTCATATTGTCTTTCTATTTGTTCTTCCTGAGTTTCCAGGCCCAGGATGAGAAATGCGGCAGTGGGTTGAGATTGGTGCTGTTCAAACCTGTCCATCAAGTTCCTCGAAGGCCCTACACCTCCTGACATTCTCTCAGTTCTTAATGCCCACCCCCACCACACACACCTATTAAACAGTGTTTCTAACCCAGTGCTTTGCGGGGGAAGACCCTAGTCCATTCCCCAGGAGCCTCAGGTAGCATCTTCTTGCCAATTGCAGAGCCTTGTACTTAGTTTGTTATTATTAAAGATGTCCAAGGAGTGAAGGATCCATGACATCAAAAGCAATAATTCAGCTGGACACAGTGTGATCCTTAGTAACTGTATATGTGGAGTCCACTGTGCTCCTTGCTTGTCTCCTGTATAAGAAAGGGTGACTTCTCTATCTTGAACAACAAAGGGATAAGGAAAAGGAAGTTCATGGTTAAGATAAATGCAAAGAGAAGAGGCTGAGTCTGCTACCCTTCTTTCACCTGATGGAGGACTTTCATTGGTTAATTAATAAAGAAACTGCTTGGTCCAATAGGTCAGAACATAGGTGGGAAGAGTAGACAGAACAGGATGCTGGGATAGAGAAGGCAGACGCTTCAGGCAGTCACCATAGGCAGTCGCCATGATTCTCCTCTCCAAGACAGACGCAAGTTAAGATCTCTCCTGGTAAGCGACCACCTCGTGGTGCTACACACATTACTAAAAATGGGTTAAAGGAAGATGTAAGAATTAACCAATAAGAGGCTGAAACTAATGGGCCAGGCAGTGTTTAAAAGAATACAGTTTCCGTGTAATTATTTCGGGTGTAAAGCTAGCCAGGTGGCGGGACGCAGCCCTGCCGCTCCATCTACATTCACCCTTCAACTGTGTTTCGATGTGAACTGTGCAATCTCTGCCAATTTTTCAGAAGAAGGATATCATGCAAACTATTTCTGAATTTCTGAAATATACTTGTAGCCCTTGTTCACAGGAACATTAAAAGAGGAGATTAATCCTAAATATATAATCTTATCAGTTTTTAAAAGTGAGTATGCCATGTCAGGAGCTACCTCGGAGGAAGAACCAGACAAATCATGTAAGCATTCCAGAAGGTTCCTCTATGCTTCCTTCCAGTAATGGCCCCACATACAAGACAATCAGCACTGTGATATGTGTCATGTCATTCTTGACCTCCAGAGGTCCATTTCTAACTAATGTGTAAGCTGAACATACTTGTATAGACAGTACCAAAGAATCACAAGTGCTACTTTAGAAGGAGCCAGTTCTTTTCCTGCATGCCATCCACAGCTCCAAACTCTGCAAATCTCAGAGCTTTCCTGACATCATCTTCTTTATCCTTATTGCATTGTTGCTTCTCTTTTAATTATTTTATTTTGACTTTAATATTATTTTCTTTTTGCTTTTTTTCTCATTTTTTATTAAAAATTTCCATCTCCTCCCCTCCTCCTCCCCCTTCCCTCCCCTCTCTTCCACCCTTACCCCCACTCCGCCCCTCTCCAAGCCAAAGAGCCATCAGGGTTCCCTTCACTATGTTAAGTCCAAGGTCCTCCCAGCTCCCCCTAAGTCCAGGAAGGTGAGCAACCAAACTGACAAGGCTCACAGTGAGCCCGTCCATGCTGTAGAGTCCAAGCCCATCGCCGTTGTCCTTGGTTTCTCAGTCCTCCTCCACCGTCAGCCACATTCAGAGAGCCCGGTTTGGTCCCCTGTTCCATCAGTTCCATTCCAACTGGACTTGGTGGTCTCCTGTTAGATCTGTCCCACCGTCTCAATGGGTAAACGCACTCCTCATGGTCCTGACTTCCTTGCTCATGATCTCCCTCCTTTTGCTCCTCATCAGGACCTTGGGAGCTCAATCCGATGCTTCTATGTGGGGCTCTGTCATTTTCTCCATCTTTTTGCTTTTTAAAGACATTTTCTGTCTTTTCATCCTATACAGAGGTATATAAAAACTGAGGTTAATTTAATTATAGCATTCCTCCTCCCCTTTCCTTCCTAAACTTTCCTATATATGTCTCCTTGATCTCTTTCAAATTCAGTCTCTTTTTTCACTAATTGTTATTGCATGCATATGCATACATTCACACATACACATATAATACACACATTATATACATATATACATATACATATATGTATTTATTACTAAAAATAACTTCCTCAATCCATATAATGTTTTTGTATATATGTTTCCAGGGCTCATCATCTGGCACTGGGCAGCCAACTAGTGTGCTTGTCCCTGGAGAGGACCATAGCTTCCACTCCCATCTTTCCTTAATTAATTGTAGTTCTTTGTGCAGGGTTCAGGCCTCATGGGCTTTTCTTCCTCTAGTTTTGCATATCCATTGGTGTCTTATTTGTCCAGCTCATGTTTGGATAGTCATGTTGGTGTTACTTCATAGATATAGCTTCTGACATTGCTAGGAGACAAACTCATAGAGCAACTCCCAAATCCTCTTGCTCTTACCATCTCTCCTCCTCTTCCACAATGTTCCCTGACTACTGAAGAACCCAAATATTGCCCAAGATAATTTGGGCAGTTATATGCATATATTTGCATGTATAACATATGCAACTCTCAACAACTGTAGAGGGACTAATCAGGCTGTCAGCTTCTGATTATCTTTAACAAGAACATAGCTATTCTTTATGGGAGTTCATTTCACATTATTACCAATTACTTATTAAGTCTTTGACAAAGGCCCTGCTGAAAATACAAAAGCAGAAAATGTAATACTCATTTTCAAAGAACTGACAGTTTATTTGGGGAGCAAAGGAATGCAAATGTCCCCACTTTCCCTTATTTTTCAAATATTGAGGGTTTAATTATTTTTCGGCTCCAGGAGTGGAGTAATCAAGCTGGAAACAAAATGAACAAAATCTGAGCAATACATTAAATAATCAAAACAATATAAATTCATAGCTTCAACAAAGAAGAAATCACTTACTAGAAATGTTCTCGGATTTGCAAGTTGGGTAAAGTTTTAAGAGCTGAGTTAAGAAGAACTTTCCAGGTATAATAAAAGGCATGAACAATTTCATAAAAATAAAATTTTACAATTCTATTGAGGCAATGTCTGATTCTACATGTCCCCTTAGCATCTACATCTTCAGGCCCAGAGAAAGAGCAGCAGAGCTCGAAAAAGTCCCAGCTACTCTCACTCAAATAAGTTTCTCTCTTTCAAGACTCTATAATCACAATAGAATCTATGACACTTAGTCAAGACTGACTGTTATTAGTCCTTCAAATCTCACTATGTGTGGGACGCAATTAGGTTCTAAGATTTCCACCTGTTCCTAGCCCCAAATTCAACAGCAATATCTGCCTCACTTCCACCGACCTAACAGCTAAGATCTAAAGATCTCAGACAATATCTGAGAACACCAACAAAAATGGTCCCACTTTTCCAAAGCCCACCTTTAGGTGATTAAAGCACCGACGTATTTGAAAAGGTGATTTTTCTTTTGTTCTATAGCTATAAAAAATTTTTCATGAAACAGCCGCATTGTAGAAGCATGATATTTGGGGCAGCCTGAATCAGTGTTTCCAGGCTGTGGTCATTGCTGTTTGCATCCAGAATAAACTATCTCTTATATGTGAAAGCTGTGCTTTCACACCAACAATAGGTATTTTACTCATGAAATGTGTGCTGCCAACAAGGTTAGCGTTTTAGTACAGTAAAACTACTGTTCTGTGAAAATCAATTTGCGCTAAAAAGGACCATGTTCTCTGTTTCATAATTTATAACTCCTCCTTCGACATGATCGTTTTGATGAAAGGGTGGACACGTGCTTGCTGGAGCCACGGACGTTAGGGAGAACAAATTCTGGAAACTGAGTATTATTATCAACTGAAAAACAAAAGTGAACTATTCACCTCATTGAATTAAGACTTCTTAGACTACTAAAGAAAAGACAGAGGAAAAAAATAGAATTCCAAGATGAAGTTTCTTGATATACAAAGCTTCGGTTTCATTGTCCGAGATTCAACTTTCAAAACCGGTAGGCGGAAATCTTTAGATCTTAAAAGATGAGTTTGTGCCAGCTAAGGATTCTGCGTCTGAGGCTATTGACTTCCTTGAAATGAAAAACCTGTACATATAATCTCTAATTGAATCAACGTTCCATCCTTAAGTAGATTTTACTGCACTAGATTTCCAAACAATTGCTTCAATTCCCTTGAAGAGAGATACTGATGTCATGGAAACAGTACTGCCAAGATCCTAAGTGATAACATTACAATTGTCCTTACTGAGGCATTGCTTTCGACCCAAAGTTAATTATGATGTTCACAGATCCTTTGTACACCAATACTGTGGGTATTTGGTACTTGTTCAAATGTGTAATGAAATAGTATTAAGGTGAGCCAGAGCATAGGAAAACTTGAGAAAGCTTCCCCAAAATATTGCTAAAGAGGTTGATTTAACTAGTTTTTCCAGATCTTTTTATCACAATCACTATGGGATTTTATGGGTGTGTTATATAAAAATATGTATGAGTAAAAAATGTATAATTACAAATTTGGAGATTTCAGAATGCTTAGAATGGGCAAGAATATGGCCACCCAGAAAGTGGGGGTTGAAGAGCTATCCCATTTGGTAACACACTGTTGTAGCATCCCCTGAAGAAAAGTGACTGAAATTCAAGAGACATTTAGATTTGGGTTTTTAATGGAGGTTTTAGGACACATACCAATAAATAGCTCCAGCAAGTAGCATGATAGGAGTGTTCTATTTTTGGCCATTCTATACATGAAACAGTTCCAGAAACCAGATGTAACTACTGTCAAGCTTACTAGAGGAAACAAATGTTCAAGAGATTGGCATGTTATTTACATGCTAAGAGAGAAGATACACGCTGTTAATTTCTTCTTTATATTTTAACTGTATTTTTTTCAGATATTGAGCATATTACAATCCTGTCTTTAAGGAAATAACAGCCTATAAGATAGCAATCTACTAAAGCATGTCAACTAGTAAATGATCGTATTCCTAAAATGCCACTATAGTGATACAGAAAGGAACACTTTTAAAAAGGAACATGGCATTAGAAGCCAAGGAGTTAGTATTTTAAAGACTTCTTAGTCTTTAAGATATGAGCTTTGCCTCTTTAAATTTGGCCATAAACTTCACTCCTTGTCTGAAAATACAATTAGGAAAGTCAGAAGACACTCCCTCTCCTCTCTTTTGTGTTGGGATTAGCTCAGAAGCAATCTCTTTGATGTGACTCCACCCCACCCACCCAAACTCGTCCCACCTCTTCTGCCAAATAATAAAGGAAGAAGATCAGGAACCTCTGTTTGTTCCTCAGATTTATGATTTCTCAGTCTAAATTTATCCTCATGAGATGTTGAAAAGCTGAAGCCAGAAGGCAGCAGAGAAACGAAAGAATCCTTATAAGGTAAATATTGAATAAATCAGAACTTTTAGAGGATTTTTTCTCTGAAAATCCACTTTTTCTGATAATTCTTTTGTATGGACTTTAACTGTGACTGAATGTAGATGCCTTTATAAAGAAAATGCAGCAAATAGATAAAAAATTCGTAACATGAAAATAAAGGTAAATTTATAAAATGAGATCCTTGCTGTAGTATTCTGGGGAAAATGTGTTTGCAAGCTACATGGCTGCTCCTTCCTATTTCTGATTGTAAGATATAGAAAGAGACAAACATTGTCTTGCTCTACCTGGTTAAAAACTGTTGATGTTATCAAAGAGAGAACTTTATTCACACATTATCATTTCTAACAATGAACCAAAAGGAGTTAGGTATTTTCTATTACTAGTTAAACAGATATCTTACCTTAATGTCACTACTAGTGGAACACACATAAATTATTTCCAATACTAGTAGAACATAAATTATTTCTGCTTTTTTTGTTTTGGTTGGTTGGTTGATTGGTTGGTTGGTTTTTATTTATTTATTCTTCTTCTTTGTTGTTGTTGTTGTTGTTGGGGTTTCTCTAGACAGAGTTTCTCTGTGTAGCCCTGGCTGTCCTGGAACTCACTCTGTAGACCAGGCTGCCTCTCCCTCCTGAGTGCTGGGGTTAAAGTTATGGACCACCACCTCCTGGCATATTTCTGCTATTTTTTAAGTTCACATCTATAGCAACTCAATGGGCAAATAACAGAAAAATTCTGTACCTTTCCTTACAGGGAATTCCTACAAGACAAGATGAAGATCTTGATCCTGGCTGTGACCACCTTGAATTTTGTGATTTATTTTCCAGTAAGTTTTTTGAATATTTAAGATAACACTATTTTTATAGAACTAAATGTTGAGGAGGGAAAATAAACCTAGAATGTAAATTATCTAAGAAACAGAAATTTGTGAATAAAACATCATTGCATTTTATGTTCTATTTATAGAATATAAATGTACTTTTAGAAGGAATAGCAAATATCACTGGATATCCCTCAGAAGGAAACTACTTAGAGATGATTCGTGCTGACTTGCATAACTGCCCTCTATCTGATAATGATGTGCTACATAGATTATTAGCTAATCAGACTTCAGTTGGCTTTGCTTATGCCAAAGGGATAGTAGACAATCCTACTGAAGAAGACTCTCCAAAAGCAAACCATCACCTTTCTCTG
This sequence comes from Arvicola amphibius, assembly GCF_903992535.2. Lineage (NCBI taxonomy): Eukaryota > Metazoa > Chordata > Mammalia > Rodentia > Cricetidae > Arvicola > Arvicola amphibius. The sequence goes on along the minus strand of NC_052047.1, from coordinate 17,137,415 downwards.
ATAGAAGTTTATTTCTGTTAAAATTACTTTTATAAGCTAGCCCTGGAGATGCACACCTGCACCAGAGCTACTCAGGATGCCAAGACCTAAAGATCACAGGTTCAAAGCCTGCATGGGCTAAAGAGTGAGTTTAAGATCACCCTAGGCAACTTGGCAAGATCATACCTCAAAAATTAAAGGTCAAACAAGGACTAAGGATACATTTGGGGTAACTTTCTTGCCTAGTAATGTGATGTCTTGGGTTTAATTTCTACTGTCACAATTAATTATTTAATCATAAAGTTAAATGACCATGCCTGGTAATATAAAATTTGAAAGGTTCTCTGTATACTTTTTTTACTCTATAATAGATTGCTTACTGAGACTTAAGCATGGAGGGTACTTGATTCTAACACCACACCAGCTTCTCCTCGAGGTGATATTGTGTATTTCTAACTTAATTAAGGAAAAATTGATTAAGATGAAAGCAAAGACCTTCAGAATGCTGTTTTATTTAATAGATTTGGTTCTATGTGTTGATGTGTTGTTTGTTGTCATAAAATATCTACAAGGGAAATGTCATACAAAAGACTTGTACTTCTTTCCCTTTAGTATAATGGGAGTCAGGAAATACACAGTAAGAGAAAACAACATTTTTCTGCCAATCCACCTTTATCCAACTATACAGCAAGTAACACATCATCCATCCTAGAAACCGAAGAAAATTCACCCACAGAAGATTTAAATAGCTATTCTGCACCTTTGGAAGGGATAGTAAAGATTACTGGATCTTCCTCAGAAGGAAACCGCTTAGAGATGATTCGAGCAAACTTATATAACTGTCCTCTATCTGGTAATGATGTACTACATAGATTATTGACTAATTGGACTTCAGTTGGCTTTGCTTATGCCAAAGGGACAGTAGACAATCCTACTGAGGAAGACTCTCCAAAGAGCAATGCTTCACCCTCCTCTGATGCTACCCAGGATAAATCTGTTGTTTCCAGCTTTGCAGCTAACTCCCAAATAACACAGAGATGGAGAAGAAAGTCACTTTCTAGTGAAAGCAGCATCTCATTACCTGTGTCAGTAACCCACTACCAGGTCAGGATGGAACTGTCTGAAGTTGGTGACTTAGATAGAGACTCAGAAATAACTCAGAGTCATGAACACTTCCCATTCATTGGCAGAACTGAAGCATGGTTTGCTTCTGATTCTGCTACAAACATGCAAAGTTCTATGGAGAAGTTCATTGCCTTGGCAGATAAGGGTCCTATTGACACATCAAGTGAAAACACTTTTCTTAGAACTGGTACCACTGCTAATGAGGAAGCAGAACAAGAAGATGTATTCTTTATTGACTCTACAGCCCTTATAGAAAAAGGTAGAGTTACTCCAAGAAGACGCTCTGGAAGTTTGATAGACAGGAAAATGTCCAGTGAGGAAAAATCAACATTTTATACAGAAGTAGAATCTGAATCAGAGGAAGATGTTTTTCAGGAAACAGAAGATATTCCATCTTCAGAAAATTTAAATCACTTTGAATTAGGATATAATAGTTTTGAAGGGGATGGCTTTCTAGACAGCAACACTGCAAACTCCCTTTCCAAATTAATTATTATACCTTATACTGAAATAACAATAAGTGGCAGAGACCTTTTTGTTCCTGAGGAAGATAATGTTGATGCCCTATATGTCACTAGACCTATAAACAAGAAAATAAACTTTAAGCCAATGGCCACCAAAATAAAAATTAACAGTTTAGATGTAAGTTCAGGTATTAAGAAAAACATAGATATAGGTGATGTTGAAGTCTCAACACCTAGTAATTCTGTGCACCAAATTGAAAGAATGGGTTACTCTAGACCATTTAATCCATACTATGATGATATCTCTAAACCAATTATTATTGCTATGAATGACCTAAAAGACCCATATGTTACTTGGGAAACAATCAAAAATGAGCAACTATCTTCCACAATGGACAACGGAGACATTATTGATCTCATAAATGGCTATCAAATGCCCACTGATATCAGTGCAAAAAACACTGACAGACAAGCCAATAATAGAACAACAGCAAGAAATGAAGCAAGAAGCAGCTTCCATGTCAATACTGGTATAGTAAACAATGACTTGAATATTGAAAAAGAGAAAGTTAAATTAGACTTGCCTTCAACAATTGCTGAGTCACCAATAAAGAAATATAACATAAAAATCAATGACTTTGAAACTCTGAAAAGAAAACCGAGTGACCTAGGGAGTGCTTCCAGTGGCCAATCAATGAAGAGCGAGGAAGAGACTGTATTCATTGCTGACTCCAATGATCCTTTCAGTCCTCCTCAAGAAACAAACTCTGTGAAGAAACTTTACTGGGCAGCCATTATGGCACAGAAAACTTACTCACCTAATAACATTACTACAGCAGTATCAAAAGAAGGCATGACTTCAGGCTCTCGTGATGCTAAAAACATACTTAGTGGCCAAAGATACGAAACAGAAAACTCCTTTGAGGAAAGTGCAACACTGAACGATGAGGTTGATCTCCAGAATGAGGAAAGCATTGAATCAGAGGAGGATGGTACACTTGAGAAAGAAAACATCAAATATTACATTTATGTTCTACCCATGGAAGAAGATTATATTCTTAAAGAAGACAGGCGGGCCACTACACATTACTCAATGAACCCTGATGCATATGGCACTACAATATTCAGACGGATGAGTCAACAGAGAGCTGGCCAACCAGGATTTCAACATACTAAAAATATGGTCTCAAAAACTCTCTTTGGAAAACTTAATCCAGAAGTTCAAAGAAAAATGATTGCAACAGACACTAACAGTGACTCTAACCATGATAAACTTTCTAGGGACACTCCTTACAGAATGATTCAGGAAAATGTCCCAAGCATTTATACCTTTACCCCAGAAACTGTGCCTGAGTTTATAAGAAGTGATTCTAGTATTCCAATGAGGGGTGATGTAAATCCTGACAAAGCTATGAAGGATAGGAGCAAAACAAATTTCATTGCTTCCTTTAATCTGGTTAATGTCACCAAAATGCCTCCAAATGCCACCATCCTTTTTCCTTACCCTTCTGCCTTGGAATCTAAGGAAGGCAATGACAACAGTGGCACCTCTGCTCCTACTAGAGAAGATGTCAGTCACGTAGGACTAAAGTCCCTGTTAATCCCCAATCAGAAAATATCTAGAACTGCTCTTGCTCTTGGTGGCAATGACAGGACATCTGATTCATCAGAGATGTCACAGGTATCAGAATCAACAGAAGAACACTGGACTTCCATTGATCAGAACTGGAAAGTTATTGATGACCCAAGTGCTGCTAAGCCCTTCTCCCAGGGCTCTCCTGTTCCTCTAAAGGATCTTATGCCTTTTCCAGAGAAAATCATAAATGTAGCTGACATACACACTACTGAAAATGGAGACAGCAACGGTGACCCTGACAGCATGGCCTTCTCATCTGATATAGCCACCCAAGCAGCCACTCACAGTAAAAGAGGGATCAATCAAGCTGCTGAGTTTGTAAGTCACCATGTCCAACAGACAGCTGCCAGTCCACCTGCAGAAGAAAGAGCCACCTCGGGAAATGAGGGTAATTCATTTTTCAGTAATGATAGGGCTGTTGTGGAAGAGAAATTCTACATTTCTGGAGACAACATTCCAGTAAATTTAGAAGAGTTAAATGCCATGAAAGCTGCTCCACTCCTTCTTAAGCCTGTAGTCGCTTCTGCTCAACAGGAAGGACTTGAAAATCCAGGAGAAACATTTTATCCTGGATCCACAGAGAGCAAAGCACAGCTAACACAAGTTCAGGCTCGAGATTCACTTGCTCTTGCGAGCCTGGATCAGCAGAGCACAGACTCTTCTACTAAAGGCTCTCACTTACCCAGGAAAGTGGCCTTTTCTTTTCTTGGCTTTACTAAAAACAAAAACTCTAATTCTGACCCAGCACTCATTATAGGCGGGGCAACAACAAAAATGAGTGATAACTCTCTTATACCTGATGATTTACTTGCTCTATTAGATATTGAAGTCCCTTCAACTGATGATGCAACCTTTATAGAAGACCTAAATAACATCCTAGGTGGGGAAAAGGGTATAGCTTCTGTCAGACAGAATAATGTGATTCAATACGGAGCAATTCCTTTCATGGAAGACTCTTCAGCAGAGTTACATATGGAGCCTGAGGTAAGGGAAAATAAAGGAAGTTATATGGACCTCACCACCAGTGGTCTTGATGAAAGTACCCTTGAATTTCCATCAAGTGAAAATACATTCTATGCTCTAGAAGAAGAAAGGAGCCCTACAATAAGGAAGCCTACCATTATTCAAGAAGTTCTTCATAGAAGAATTGCATCTCCTATCCCCTTTCCTTCAACACATGTCTCTGAGAATCCATCAAAAGAAAATCTTGTAGAGTCCAAGTCTGAACAAAAGTACAATGTGTGGTTTTTGCGAGGAACAAATTCTGATTCTGGCAATAATGGTACTTCTGTCCAATATTTACCTGCTCCATTCTATAATAAGCCATCAAGACTCACGACTACCTACTTCCTCACTAACCAAAATGGCAAATTTTCCACCAAGATCTCAGATGGTTTCACTCTAAAGGGGGGTAGCATAAGCAGAAGAGAAAGAGAGGACACTGAGAACATCAATACTTCTGATGAAGAACCAATGCCAGCTGAGGTAGAAAGAAGGGGATTCCCAAGCAAAATCTCTGTTCCCACCATGAAGTTAACTAAAGTAATAGGCAGAGAACAGTTCCTCAGAAAAGGACTCTCATCCACAGTTTTCAATGCCCTTTGGGAAGTGAATGGCACAATGCCACCAAGGTCAGAAAATAATGAAAACAAAGCTTCAAGGGAAGAGAGTTACAATTCTAGAGATATCACTGTCCCTTCCTATCCAGGAAGCATCAACCCAGAAAATGAATTTCCCTTTGCTTATGAAGATTCTGAGGCAAAATTTCTTAAAGAGTCATCTGCTTTATCACATATAAAGAAAACTAATATTTCACCTGCTATAACCAGTCTTTCACCTGCGGAAAGCAATGAACAGAGAGGTCCTATGCCCCCTGAAGAAAATGCTAGATCTGGAGAACCCCTACTTCTAGTAACAACTGAAACCATTAACCTCATTCCTGAAGACATAGGCAAGCATTCTGTCCTCATGAGTGATAAACCCTTGTCTGATTACTCTGAGTTAGAATCTGTGCCCACAGACATCATTGAATACACTGATCGCATTGGTGAAACAAATAATCAATATAACCAAGTCATCAGATGCCCAAAAGGCTTAAATTGCCTTACATTTACCTCGACTTTTCCTCATCAAGCTTCAGCAAATATTATCAGAAATTCAATAAATAATGATGCAGACTCATCATCTACTATGAAGAAAGAAAATATGTCAGAGATGACACTTTCACAAGACAGCAGCATTCCTTTGGCTGAGTTTGGTGTCATCACTAATGATGGATTTTCCTTCCTTGATAATTCTGAAGATCTAGGCAGCATGGCTTTCCTCCCTTTCTCTCCAGCGAATACAATGAACATTATGGAAGATGCGCTCATTCTGGACACTGACAGCAGTTACAAAGGAGATTCTGTGCTGTCTGGAGAAGATAATAATAGGATCAGAGGGTCTCAAGTTCAACAGAGCTCTGAAAAGCATGGAGACATTCCTGATGGCTCCAATGAGTACCTTGAAATTTCTGGCCAAATGACAAGTGACTTTTTGACTAATACTCCAGCTGCATGGTCAGATATTCTTGAAACAAAGATGGCTGACATTAACTTTATTAATGATGAGAATGTGTTCATGGCTGATTCCGATGTCCGTTTCAATGTTCCTCAAGCAAAAAACCCTGTGAAGAAACATTCCTGGGCAGCCATTATGGCACAGAAAACTTACTCACCTAATAACACTACCACAACAGCATCAAAAGTAGGCATGACTGCAGGCTCTCGTGATGCTGAAAACACATTTAACAGCTCAAGATACGAAACGAGAAACTCTTTTGAGGATGATGCAATGCTGAATTATGATGCCACTCTCCAAAGTGAAGAAAGCATTGAATCAGAGAACAAGACACTTGAGAAAGAAAACATCAAGGATTACATTTATGTTGTACCCATGGAAGGTGATTATATTCTTAAAGAAGATAGGCTGGCTACTGCAAATTATGCAACTAACTATAATGTGTATGAAACTACAATTTTCAGAGGAACTATGCCACCAAGAGCTGGCCAACCAGGATTTAAAAATACTGAAGATGTGGTCTCAAAACATTGGCTTAGAAAACTTAATCCTGAAGTTCAAAGAAAAATGATTGCAAGAAACACTAATAGTGAATCTAATTATGATGAACTCTTTAGTGATATTTCTTACAGAGCATTGCAGGACAATACACCAAACATTTATGCCTTTACCCCAAAAATTGTGCCTGAGTTTATAAGAAGTGATTCTAGTATTCCAATAAGGAATAATATAAATCCTGGCAACGCTGTAAAGACTAGGTGCAAAGAAAACTTATTAGCTTCTTTCAATCTGGTTAATGTCACCAAAATGCCTCCAAATGCCACCATCCTTTTTCCTTACCCTTCTGCCTTGGAATCTAAGGAAGGCAATGACAACAGTGGCACCTCTGCTCCTACGAGAGAAGATGTCCGTCACATAGGACTAAAGTCCCTGTTAATCCCCAATCAGAAAATATCTAGAACTGCTCTTGCTCTTGGTGGCAATGACAGGACATCTTATTCAGCAGTGATGTCACAGGTATCAGAATCAACAGAAGAACACTGGACTTCCATTGATCAGAACTGGAAAGTTATTGATGACCCAAGTGCTGCTAAGCCCTTCTCCCAGGGCTCCCCTCTTCCTCTAGAGGATTTTATGTTTTTTCCAGAGAAAATCATAAATGTAGCTGACATACACACCACTGAAAATGGAGACAACAGCGGTGACCCTGACAGCATGGCCTTCTCATCTGATATAGCCACCCAAGCAGCCACTCACAGTAAAAGCGGGATCAATCAAGCTGCTGAGTTTGTAAGTCACCACGTCCAACAGACAGCTGCCAGTCCACCTGCAGAAGAAAGAGCCACCTCGGGAAATGAGGGCAATTCATTTTCAAGTAATGACAGGGCTGTTGTGGAAGAGAAAATCTTCACTTCTTCAGACAATATTCCAGTAAATTTAGAAGAGTTAAATGCAATGAAAGCTACTTCACTCCTTCCTAATCCTGCAGTCACTTCTGCTCAAGAGGAGGGAAATGGACGTGAAAATCCAGGAGAAACATTCTATCCTGGTTCCACACTGAGGACAAAAAAGCTGACACAGGTTCAAGCTCAAGATTCACTTCCTATTGGGAACCTGGATCAGACGAGCACAGATTCTTCCACTAAAGGGTCTCACTTACCCATGAAAATGGTCTTTTCCCCTCCTGGCTTTATGGAAAATAAAAGTTCTAAACTGCTAACAACTGAAAGCATCATCTTTATTCCTGAAGATTTAATCAAGAATTTTGTCATCATGGGTGATAAACCATTGTCTAATGCCTCCAAGTTAGAACCTGAAGCATCAGGTACCACTGTGTTCATGGATGTCGTTAACAAACCTGATAACCAGGCTAACCAAGTCATCAGATTTCAAACAGGCTTGAAACACCTTATGTTAAAATCAAGATTTCCCAATAAAGCTTCAGTAAATGTTATCAGAAATTCTATAAATAATGAAGAATCATCATCTGCTATGAAGAGAGAAAATATGTCAGAGATGACACATTCACAGGACAGCAGCATTCCTTTGGCTGAGTTTGATGTCATCACTAGTGGTGGATTTTCATTTGCTGATGATTCTGAAGTTGTAGGTGACATGGCTTCACTCCCTTTCTTTCCAATGAATGCAATGCAAGCTATGGAAGATGCACTCATTCTTGACAGAGGAAGCAGTAATGAAGGAGAGTCTGTACTGCCTGGAGAAGTTAGTAATCAGTTCAAAGGATCCCTAGCTGTACAAAGCTCTGCAAATCACGGGATGATATCTGATACCTCCACTGGGAATCATAGAAGCTCTGGCCCTCTAACAAGTGAAAGCTCAACTCCACCTCCATGGTCAGACACATTTGAAACAATGACTGATTACATTAATGTTATTAATGATGAAGAGAATGTATTTAATGCTGATTCCTTTGTCTTTTTCAATCACCCTCAAGCAAGGAACCCTGTGAACAAACTCTCCTTGGCATCTATTATGGCACAGAAAACTTATGTTCCTAATAAGACTACCATAAGAGCATCAAAAATAAGCACAAAGGCAGTCTCAAATGATGCTGAAAACACACTTAATAGGCCAAGATACGAATCAGAAAACTCTGTTGATGAAGATACAAAACTGAACTATGAGGCCAATCGCCAAAGTAAGGAAAGCATTAAACCAGAAGAAGACAAGACACTTGAAGAAGAAAACATCAAAGATTACATTTATGTTGTGCCCATGGAAGATGATTACATTCTTAAAGAAGACAGGCTGGCTACTACACATTATTCAAATAACCCTGATGCGTATGATACTACATTCAGAGAGACACTTCAACCCAGAGCTTATAAAACAGGATTTGAAAATACTGAAAATGTGGTCTCAAAAGCTCAGCTTGGAAAACTTAATCCTCAAATTCAGAGAAAAATGATTGCAAAAAACACTAATAGTGACTCTAATAGCAATAACCTCTCTAGTGATAGCACATACAGAATGGTAGAGGAAAATATCCCAAGCATTTATACCTTTACCCCAGAAACTGTTAAATTTATAAGAAGTGATTCTGGCACTAAAATGAGAGGTGATGTAAATCCTGGCAATGCTATGAAGGATAGGAGCAAAGAAAACTTAATAGCTTCTTTCAATCTGGTTAATGTCACCAAAATGCCTCCAAATGCCACCATCCTTTTTCCTTACCCTTCTGCCTTGGAATCTAAGGAAGGCAATGACAACAGTGGCACCTCTGCACCTACTAGAGAAGATGTCAGTCACGTAGGACTAAAGTCCCTGTTAATCCCCAATCAGAAAATATCTAGAACTGCTCTTGCTCTTGGTGGCAATGACAGGACATCTGATTCAGCAGCAATGTCACAGGTATCAGAACCAATAGAACACTGGACTTCCATTGATCAGAACTGGAAAGCTATTGATGACCCAAGTGTTGCTAAGCCCTTCTCCCAGGGCTCCCCTCTTCCTCTAGAGGATTTTATGTTTTTTCCAGAGAAAATCATAAATGTAGCTGACATACACACCACTGAAAATGGAGACAGCAACAGTGACCCTGACAGCATGGCCTTCTCATCTGATATAGCCACCCAAGCAGCCACTCACAGTAAAAGAGGGATCAATCAAGCTGCTGAGTTTGTAAGTCACCATGTCCAACAGACAGCTGCCAGTCCACCTGCAGAAGAAAGAGCCACCTCGGGAAATGAGGGCAATTCATTTTTCAGTAATGACAAGGCTGTTGTGGAAGAGAAAATCTTTATTTCTGGAGACAACATTCCAGTAAATTTAGAAGAGTTAAATGCAATGAAAGCTACTTCACTCCTTCCTAAACCTGTAGTCACTTCTGCTCAACTGGAAGGACTTGAAAATCCAGGAGAATCATTTTATCCCGGCTCTACAGGGAGCACAGTACAGCTGACACAGCTTCAGGCTCCAGATTCACTTCCTCTTGGGAACCTGGGTCAGTGGAGCACAGACTTTTCCACTAAAGGATCTCATTTACCCATGAAAATGGCCTTTTCTGGCTTTATGGAAAATAAAAGTTCTAAACTACTAACAACTGGAAGCATCATTTTTATTCCTGAAGACCTAATCAAGAATATTGTCATCATGGGTGATAAACCATTGTCTGATGCCTCAGAGATAGAATCTGAAGCATCGGGTACCACTGTGTTCATGGATCTCATTAACAAACCTTATAATCAAGATAGCCAAGTAATCATACTTCCAACAGGCTTAGATCCCTTTATATTAAACTCAAGATTTCTTCATAAAGCTTCAGCAAATGTTATCAGCGATTCTATAAATAATAATGTGGACTCATCATCTACTATGAAGAGTGAAAATATGTCAGAGATGACACAATCACAGGACAGCAGCATTCCTTTGACTGAGTTTGATGTCATCACAAATGATGGATTATTCTTCCTTGATGATTCTGAAGATTTAGGCGATATGGCTTCTCTCCCATTCTCTCTAATGAATACAATGCACGCAATGGAAAATGCGCTCATTCTTGACACTGACAGCAGTTATGAAGGAGAGTCTCTGCTGCCTGAAGAAGATAATAATAGGATCAAGGTATCTCGTGCTCTAAAAAGCTCTGCAGAGCATGGAATCATTTCTGATGCCTCTGCTGATTATCATGCAAGCTCTGACCCACTAACAAATGACTTTTTGACTAATGATCCAACTCCATGGTCAGACACATTTGAAACTAAGACTGATTACGTTAACTTTATTAATGATGAAGAGACTGTATTTAATGCTGATTCCTTTGTCCCTTACAATCTTTCTCCAGCAGGAAACTCTGTGAAGAAATTCTTCTCAGCATCCATTATGGCACAGAAAACTTACCGTCCTAATAAGACTACCACAAGAGCATCAAATATAAGCACAACTGCAACCTCAAATGATGCCGAAAACACACTTAATAGGCCAGGATACGAATCCAAAAATGCTGTTGATGAAGATGCAAAACTGAACTATGAGGCCAATCTCCAAAATAAGAAAAGCATTAAATCAGAAGAGGATGATACAGTTGAAGAAAAAAATGTCAATTATTACATTTATATTGTACCCATGGAAGATGATTATATTCTTAAAGAAAACAGGCTGGCTACTACACATTATTCAAATAACCCTGATGTGTATGATACTAAAACTTTCAGAGAGACTCTTCAACCCAGAGCTGGCCAACCAGGATTTGAAAATACTGAAGACGTGGTCTCAAAACATTGGTTTGAAAGACTTAATCCTGAAGTTCAAAGAAAAATGATTGCAAGAAACACTAATAGTGACTCTAATTATGATGAACTCTTTAGTGATACTACTTACAGAGCAATGTGGGAAAATACCCCAATCATTTACACCTTTACCCCAGAAACTATGCCTGAGTTCATAAGAAGTGATCAGAACTGGAAGGTCATTGATGACCCAAGTGTTGCTAAGCCCTTCTCCCAGGGCTCTGCTGTTCCTCTAGAGGATCTTATATTTTTTCCAGAGAAAATGATAAATGTAGCTGATATACACATCACTGAAAATGGAGACAGCAACGGTGACCCTGACAGCATGGCCTTCTCATCTGATATAGAAGCAGCAACTCACAGTAAAAGAGGGATCAATCAAGCTGCTGAGTTTGTAAGTCACCACGTCCAACAGACAGCTGCCAGTCCACCTGCAGAAGAAAGAGCCACCTCGGAAAATGAGGGTAGCCCGTTTTCCAGTAATGACAGGGCTGTTGTGGAAGAGAAAAACTTCATTTCTAGAGACAATATTCCAGTAAATTTAGAAGAGTTAAATGCAATGAAAGCTACTTCACTCCTTCCTAATCCTGTAGTCGCTTCTGCTCAACAGGAAGGACTTGAAAATCCAGGAGAAACATTTTATCCTGATTCCACAGGGAGCACAGTACAGCTGACACAGCTTCAGGCTCAAGATTCACTTGCTTTTCTGAACCTGGATCAGCCAAGCACAGACTCTTGCACTAAAGGTTCTCATTTACCCATAAAAATGGTCTTTTCCCCTCCTGGCATTATGGAAAATAAAAGTTCTAAACTACTAACACCTGAAAGCATCATCTTTATTCCTGAAGACTTAATCAAGAATTTTGTCATCATGGGTGAAAAACCATTGTCTGATGCCTCAGAAGTAGAACCTGAATTATGGGATATCATTGCGTTCATGAATCTCATTAACGAACCTGATAATCAAGATAGCCAAGTCATCCGACTTCAAACAGGCTGAATCTCCTTACCTTGAGCTCAAGTTTTCCTTGTCAAATAGCATCAGAAATTCTGTAAATAATGATGCAGGCTCAATACTATGGAGAGAAAAAAAAGATTATATCAGAGATGCTACATTCACAGGACAGAAGTATCTTTTTGACTGAATTTGGTGTCCTGACTAATGATGGATTTTCCTTCCTTGATGATTCTGAAGATTTTGTCATCATGGCTTCCCTCTCTTTCTCTCCAATGAATTCAATGCACTCTATGGAAGAAAAGCTCATTCTTGCCACTGACCACAGTTATGAAGGTGAGTCTCTGCTGCCTGGAGAAGACAATAATAGGATCACAGAGTATCTAGCTCAACAGAGCTCTGAAAAGCATGGTAACATTCCTGATATATCTACTGAGTATCTTGAAACCTCTGGCCAAATGACAAGTGACTTTTTGACTAATGCTCCAGCTGCATCATCAGATATTCTTGAAACAAAGATTGATTACACTAATTCCATTAACAATTATCTTCTTTGAGATTAAAAATGACTTTATGTTGGACTCGCTGGGCATATTTATCTTCCCTTTCATTTCAATATAGATTTCAATGAACATAGATGACATTTTTTTCTTGGGATAAACCATGCCCAGTATATTGTACTACATAGATATTATATCTGAGATTAGTGATTGTGAGCATGTTTCAAATAATTATGTCTTTGAGTTAGTAAATAAAGCAAAAATGTCCTTATTAAAATGAACATATTCTGATATATCCCAAAAAACAAGTGCATATCATGCATAACATACCACAATTGATGCTTTATATGATCTATCTAAAGCAATACCTTCAGAGGTACAAAGAATGTTAGTAATCTATGACTCCTAGAGAGGAAACCGAGAACTTTGACACTGGTGCCATTGTCTTCCAAGATGCTGGTGACTGTGAGTGTAGCAAAGCTCATATATCCGTAGCTTATTTCCTATCTGATGGAAGTCAGAATTTTCCTTCTATTTTTCTAATAAATCATATTTTGGAGAAAATACAACAAATGTTAATGATGACAATGCAGTTCTCTCTGAAAACTCTGACTTAGGAAGTAATCACCACTCATTTTCTTTTCAGACACAGAATCACAATGGATACTGCTAGTCATGCTATCAAAAATAGTCAGCTTTCCTGGGAGATACCAGTGCCTATTGTTTATAAGATATTTATGTCCTTGGAAGCAAAAACTATCACCTCCAATATAGCTGCTTTCACTGAAAATGGAGCAGATGTATTATAATATCTGATTCAAGGCTTAGTGCTTCTTGTTTAGTTCTGCTTTTCACTGATTTCTACAAAAAATGCAGAATTTTTAATCAGTACAGGTATTAATTCTCTTTTCTGAAAGATATCTTCTATTAAGCCAAAATGTCTACTATCTCATTTAGGACATTGATAACAAAGAGATACATACATAGATCTAATCTACATGGAAAGTAGAAAATAGAAAAAGACAAGATCTCCTGAATAAATTGGGAGCATGGGGATCTTGAAGGAAGGTTGAAGTGGGGAGGGTAGAGGCAGCGAGGAGAGAAGAGAAAAATGTAGATCTCAATAAAAATCAATAAAAAAGGGAAAAAGAGAAAGTGTCATGTGAGAATTTGCCTTGAGAAAAAATAATAACTCTTTTTATTTACTAACTCAGAAATGTGTAGATATATAAAATCTTTCTAAATAGGAATTCTGGTGTCCGGTTGTTGTCTAGTTGATTCTTTGAAAATTGTACATGCCATATTTCCTGACCCCTCTCAAGATACTCTCTGCAGAAATGAAGTCTCGACAGTGAACATTATTATGATGTCAGCATTTATGGTTTCTAAGTATGTTATCCCAGAAAATCATAAATGTGCCTTTCTGCAAACTTATTAAAAATATCCCCATTTTTTGCTAAGAGATTCCATTTTTCATATAAGACTTTTACCATAATCCAGAAGAAGTTACTACTTAGAAGAATGCATAAGCACCGGGGCAAATTCCTCAAATTTCAAGCAAGTGAAATACACACATGAATCAAGCAAGGTTTTGTTAACACTGCCAAAATAAGACTTTACTTTACTGCCAGTAGTTGTAACCTGGAAACCATACTAAGCAACGCTAAAGTGTGCCAAATAATTGGATCTGAATTCTGATGATAAAGAGGCTGCTATGCATATTAGATAAAATTTACATATGGTAATTAGGTCTGTTAAGTCAGGTAATATCTGTGTTGCCAGTGAGCTACAAGGGGATACAGTTCTTCACACTATATTCCCTGAAAGAGACAGTCTATTTCAAGACTTTTAAAATTCAGCACATACTTTGTAAACTTTAATGGATTGTATGCAAGATGAAGTGCAGCTTTCAAAAATGAAGGGCTTGAAAAGCAGAGATAGTAAGAACACTTGCCTTTCATGAGAAATAAGAGGGCTACAATCAATGGGACTCTATCTCACAGCAACACTAATAATAAAAGGGTTGATGTAACAACCAAAGCAATCCTAAAAATTGAATGGTATTTTGAATTTGCCATCAATAAGACAGAACTTTCTCTTTATCTGGCATAGCCTGTTGGAGATCTCACACTCGTGAAAGAATATGTTCTTCATGGTTCTAATTCTGTTCAACACACAAATATCCTATCATATACAATAGCTGATCTGAGAATGACTTTATTATGTGTCTTCCTTTATTAATTTGTAATATTTCTATCTAAGAATAAATAACTTGGACCTATACCTATCTTACAACTTCCTTATCTGTGACACTGACAACATTCCCTAGATCAACAAAGACACTGGGGGATGGTATGATGAGGTGAGCCACAATTTTCACATTACACAGTCAAGGCAGGAGAATCCCAAATTCCAGGACAACCTAGGTTATGTAGCTAGATGTAGAAGGAACAGCAGGCCGCTTCCCACTGCCTGGCTCCCGGCTGCTGGCTAGCTTTACCCAAAATAATTACACGGAAACTGTATTCATTTAAACACTGCCTGGCCCATTAGTTTCAGCCTCTTATTGGCTAATTCTCACATCTTGCTTTAACCCATATTTAGTAATCTGTGTAACACCACGAGGTGGTGGCTTACTGGAAAAGATCCTAACCTGTTTCCATCTCGGAGAGGAGAGTCATGGCGACTGACTCACTGCCTTCTTCCCAGAATTCTGTTCTGTATACTCCACCTATCTAAGTTGCTGTCCTATCAAAGGCCAAGGCAGTCTCTTTATTTGACCAGTGAAAGTAACACATAGAAGATCCACCTACATCATTTCCTTTTTCTGTTTAAACAAAAGAAAGGCTTTCACTTTAACACAGTAAAATTACATATAACAAAACAGTTATCAAGCAAGAATTACAGTTACAATATTTATATCTATTTTATCTTTTATCATAACTAAGGAAAACTATAAGTATACATCAACTAGACTCTGTCTCAATCAACAAGCAAAGCAAAAAAAAAAGGAAAATGTACTATTGTAAAAATCAGTAGTGACAACCTTCTAAAGTACAAAAACATTTCTGGAGAAACTATTCTTGCTTTTTTAACTGTGTGCCTTAATTCTGTTCTTGTATGTCTACAAAGACTGGTATCATATCTGTGCCATCCCATAGCTAAAAGGAAGCTGTGATCTCTGTGTCCATAGTAGGAAATACTTTTGTACTGTCACTCAAGTTATAATGCTCCCAACTTTCTGCACAATTGATGTGTATGAGTGAAAATTCCATTTCCTGATTCATGGGGTAAGAGACTGGCTTTAAACATTGACACTGAATTTCTTTCCCCTTAATGTAATCATCTAAGCCTTCAAGTCATCTGTGCAATGATTGCCTGCTAAGATATTATTATGAAACTCCCATCTGAAATGGATATCTTGTAGAGCAGCTACTGTGACTTCAACTCTTGTTCTTGCTGCTTCATGAATTTAGATAGGTGACACCAACTTCCTGTCACAAACTCCTGTCTTCTGAGGTTGAAATACCTTGGGGAGGAGAGAATCCATGAAAAACTAAATCTACAAAACTTAGCCTACTGTTTCTCAAGTTAACTGAAGAAAATATGAAAAGTTTTTCCAGTCTATTAACAGTATTGTTATTAGTCCTCCTTAAAAATGTAATTTCTCAAAAAATAACTGACTGGTCTTGCTGCACAATTATCTTCTCTATTTTTATTTCACTATGAAAGTGCTTTTCCATTTTAGACATTTAAGCATCATGAATCTCAGAGATGTGGCTCTGCCTTCCAAAGTACACTGTCAATTATTTGTAAAATGGTTGATCTCACACAGATGCTAATAGACATCCAGAGTTTCCATTACTGGTAAGCCACAAAGTACCTACCAAGCTTGAGTATGTCAGTATCAAGCGACACCAGCACCATATCAGAAGGCATATGCCTGTAAGCAGAAATATGGTAAATCCTTGTTTCTCTAAAAATATTTAGTGTGGAATTTTATTTTATAAGCATGACTCCATAATCTTTGCTTTTAATATTAATAGTCATTCTGGTAAATGTCTAATCACAGCCAAGAAACAGCCTCCAAGGTGAGCCTTTGTCATAAGTTGGGTGGCTGATGTAACAATCCCCATGATGACCTGGGCTTCAGTCACTGTACTGATCACTACTCACCTGCCCAGGAAGCCAGTAAGCTCAGAGGAAAGACCTGTAAGAGTACTCAGTGCTCCTGTGCCCCATGGCTGAAAATGAATCACCCAAAATTTATTCTCGTCCTCCAAGAGAGAGCAGCAAAACACCAACGGAAGCAGCCATTTTCTTCGGGAGTGACAACACCATTCCGAAATCAGAACCTACTATTACCTCTGAAGGAGACCACATTACTTCAGTGAATGAGTGCACACCAGATGGTGATTTTTCTACTACAACCAACAAGCTCACACCTACAAAGGAAAAAATCAAGTTAGAAGATGATCTTGAGGCCACCCTGAAGTCAACAGCTCTTCCGGAGAAAGAAATTACTACTCCGACTGAAACTGCCATCTCCAAAGCTAAGGAGTCGATTACTGAGAATTTCATTCCAGGGAAAATGGGAAGCATCTCATCCCCAGTTGGTACGGTTTCTTTAATAGATCTCACCAGTAGCGTGGCAAAAGAAGACATTCTCTTAGCCACCATTGACACAGAAGACAAAGAAGTCCTACCTACTACTGAGCTCTCTGACACACTACAGGACAGCACTGCCAAATCGGAGGATACCTCTGCACTTCCAGATGAAAACACAGAAACTGATGTTAGCTCCTCAATCACTTCCAATGATCCTGATGATGGAGCTGTCCAGGTCACGGACTCCTTGAGTCCCGAGGCTGAGCTACCTCCCTCTACTGAGAAAGAGGTCACCACCACTCCAGACACAACCAACACTGCAGAAGAGAACATACCAGAAATTGACCTGATTGTTTCAAGTGATAGCCCCAAAGCTGTGAGAAAATTAACTGATTCGGATGAGGAAAAATTTATCACTGTTTTTGAACTCACCAACTCTGCAGAAAAAGTCAAAGATAACTCAGAAGATACTTTTACTGATGAGGAATCGACGGATGGAGTTAATGCTTGGATGGAGAAAGAGACTGGGAATGAAGCAGAGACCCATTCAGTTTTGCTAACTGCTGTTGAATCCAGGTATGACTTCATTGTCCCTGCCTCGGGAACTACAAACATGGTGGAGGAACTAACCGCGAACATAACAGAAGACCTGTCTGAAAATGATACAGAAGAATCTGAAACTAAGGTCACAGAGGAGTTTCCTGCAGTGACCACTATAGTAGATACCCCTCAACACAAGGAAGACTCTTCTACCCATGACTCGGGTATCTTCAAATTGCTGAAAGAAGATCCTGATGAGCTAATGATGTAGAAGCAGCAGCATAAGGGAGGACATGTTGAAATACACAACGAATTAAAAGACAGTCTTATTGTCTAAGTAGTTACTTAACAGGAAAAATCTTGAAAAGTAAAGAGGAAAAACAATGTGGGCATTTAAGGCAAGTATTATTGGACTTAACAAAGACAGATATTTATGGACAGTGGTCATGTAGGAGAATATATTTAAGGACAATTTTAAAACCAACAATCTCAATACTTTTCTGGGTATCATGGCTTGTTATGTAACAACTTACCTTAATGTAAAATATTCCATACAAGATTTTAAAGATATGAAGGGGGCAGAGGTAAAGGAGCCCATCTTTTGAAACATTGAATGTTAGGTGCCATTTCAGAAAATTCTGTTATAATTTAGTGAAATTAAGGCAAAGAAATCATGTAATATGTAAAAATTACTGAAACATCAAAAAGTTTTATGAAACTTTTATTCTAAAATTTTTCTTTTTAATATCACAAATATGATTCTCTTCTATTAGAATATATATTTGGAACCCTCACTAATGTCAGAATAAAAGCTTCCTTGTAATTGCTTAACACCCATGTGTAACATAAGAAATCAGACATACTTTTTGGTTCATATTTGATGCTAACTAAAACAAAATATTAGTTTTACATATGTGTTCATTTGAAAAATAATGTATAGACATTAATTGATTTAATGTTCTTACTATTAAGATTTATATCCTGAATTTTTGTCAATTTCTTTTCAGATCATAAACGAATATCGTACTCTCCTTAGGCAGTTGGTTAGCAATTCAAGGACACGTATCTTCATCTTTTTTTCTGATACAGACTTTCCAAATGAGTCTGTTGTCACTGTGCTGATTCTTCTCAATAAATAGTTCTGGAAGCAACTGGTTTACCATGTGTGATGTGTTTGATATTCTGGTATAAACTCTTAAGAGTCATATAAGAAAAATTAAAAGTCTTGCTTAAAAAACAGAAATAGCATTATTCTATAAAGATCCATAATTTCCTTTTCTTAAAAAATGAAGAAATTAAAACATGCCAAAACACAGAGTAAATAGCAAATATCATGAATGAGAGAGGATGTTTAAGTAGACTCTGGACCAGGATAAATGTGGTACTGTGTTTAATTCCAGAAACACATTATTATACAAACATTTGAGATGTATCAGATCATGGATATCACAGCTCATCTCTCAACAATCAAGTACTTGGAGAAAAAATAAATTGGAATACTGATTAAACTATATGCTAAAGCCTAAAAAAATTCATTTCCCCAAATAAGGATGATAAATTCATCTAAGCAAGTAACAAAAGACAAAAATTAACATACATAACACAATGAATAGTCAAAATTATATACAAAATATGAGTAATATATAAGTCAAAAGCAAATAACTCGAAGAAAATTATATTATACTGAACACCGGAAAGACTATTACCCTTGTTACATAAATACTTCCCAAAGAGAAATGCCTGGAAAGTTTCACAAACATGACACCACTGCCAAAACATGAGCTGAACAAGGACAACAGTAAGACATACCAAATTGGACAGGAAAAGCCTGCCTACCACATGGCCTCAACCCTCTACAAAGAACCACAGGTAGCTAAGAAATGCTAAGAATAGGAGAAATAATATTTCCCCAGGGAAGAGCACACCAACTGGCTCAATACAAAATTACCACCCCTGTAAACATGCATACAAGTAGCATTATACAGACTGAGCAGATTGTATTTAAGAATATATATGTGTATGTACATATACATGTAGTCATGTAACAATGATTAATGGGAAAAGGGTGCTGAGAGAGGAAAAGTCTATGGAAGCCTCCTTTATCTCATTTCTCATACCCAGGAAATTCAAAGTTGTCATAATAAAATCTTTACATTTAAAGAAAATAGGATGGACGGGCTCACTGTGAGCCTTGTCAGTTTGGTTGCTCACCTTCCTGGACTTAGGGGGAGTTGGGAGGACCTTGGACTTAACATAGTGAAGGGAACCCTGATGGCTCTTTGGTTTGGAGAGGGAGGGAGTGGGGGCATGGGTGGAAGGGAGGGGAGGGAAGGGGGAGGAGGAGGGGAGGAGATGGAAATTTTTTTTTCTCATGGTTTATTTTTTTTATATTTAAAAAATTTCCATCTCCTTCCCTCCTCCTCCCCCTTCCCTCCCCTCCTCCTCCCCCTTCCCTCCCCTCCTCCTCCCCCTTCCCTCCCCTCCCCTCCACCCATACCTCCCCTCCCTCCCTCTCAAGGCCAAGGAGCCATCAGGGTTCCCCACTCTATGCTAAGACCAAGGTCCTCCCAACTCCCCCCAGGTCCAGGAAGGTGATCGACCAAGCTGAGAAGGCTCCCACAGAGCCCGTCCATGCAGAAGAATCAGAGCCCAGAGCCATTGTCCTAAATAGGAATCAATCTGCCCCCATTCCTATAACGTTTTATTAATACTAAGATCAAGTAAGTGACATTTTAAAATGCAATTTGATTATATCCCATATATTTCTGTGCTCAATCTCCCTAGAGAAACAACACACTAGGAGAGAGAGAGAGAGAGAGAGAGAGAGAGAGAGAGAGAGAGAGAGAGAGAGAGAGAGAGAGAGAAGAAGAAGAGGAGGAGGAGGAGGAGGAGGAGGAGGAGAAGGAGGAGGAGGAGGAGGAGGGGGGGTAGAGAGGCAGTGACAGACAGACAGACAAAGAGACGCTGACTGGAAATCTAGGTAGGAGCTGTTTCTGCAGAACTGAGGTTCCGTGATACAGTCATCTAGAAACTGTTTTTATCCTTAGTCCCATCCACTCTATGGAGCTCATCCTAGTTAAACTCATTGTAAACAATAATCATATTTTAAGTCATCATAATAACTTATAGGTTAGTACTTAGCAAAACAACAAACAACTTGACACATAAAGTTAACCCCACATAGTATACAGATAAGTTAAAATGTTATATATAGCTACTGGATCATATATCCCCTGAGCTAATTTTACTGTTATTAATGCACTAACTACCTGATAATGATAGTCTACAGTTTATTCTAGACAAAAAATTAATAATTCTCCCAACAGAAGTTAAACATACTTAAAATATCGTGGTGCAAGAGAAAGCTAGAATTGTGAACATCAATAGATTCAAAGCCTGGATCCTGACACTATCTGGTCTCTTATTTTCCCAAGTCTTGGTTACTTCATAGGCCAAATATCTGTGTGGGTGACACTATGCAGCTTGATCTGTTGGGGGGCAGGCCCTAGCTGTGGGACCAAGACTTATCCCTGGTGCATGAACTGATTTTTGGAGCCTGTTTCCTATGGTGGGATACCTTGCCCAGCCTTGATACAGGGTGGGAGTGATTGGTCCTGCCTCAACTTTGTATGCCAGACTTTATTGACTCCCCAAGGGAGGCTTTACCCCCTCTGAGGAGTGGATGGGGGTTGGAAAGGAGGAGGTAGAGGGACAGGAGAAGGGAAGGAAGGGAATACTGGGGTTGAAATGTAAAATGAAAAAAAAATAAATGAAAACATCCATATAGATCTGAGACCTCCTCTCAGTTTAGAACTAGCGTGTTCCAATCCTAGTGACCTGGGCTTTAAGAAGTGTTTCAAAGCTATGCATAAATTGAAAAGCCTGACAGTCAAGGAAACACTGTGTCTAGTGGCCTCCAGCTCACCTTTCAGATAGACAGTATGGTGACCCTTCTCTATGCTCTAATTCTTTACAATGTGGACTAATACCAAGTGGATTTGTCCTCCTTGAACAAAAGGCATTGCAAATCTGATTATCCACCAGTAGACCTTTCAGGAAAATGTTTCTACTGATTAACATTGCCATGAAATTAGTTTGCTGACATCACAGCAAATGTCAGACTATCAAAGGCTCATGTTTTGCATTATTTAATACTTAGCAGAGGTTTGTGAGCAAGATATAAAAGTCTATTACAAGGGATAATTATAGAGCGGGGAGGGTGGAAGGGTGGGGGGAAGCAAAAAAAACAAAAAAGAACAAAAAAAGGGATAATTATGAATCAAGTGGTGAAGGTACTGAGTAAAGAACCAAAGTTCCCCCATTTTGTCCTCTGCCTCCATCTTGTGCCTTGTGTAAGCAATTTCCCATAAAACATTCGAGCCCTCAGAAATGGCTAGGGGCAAAAGTAACAGGGTAGCCAAGTGGAAAGTACAGGTAACTTCAGAATGTCCCCACCTGGAGCCGATAAGAAAACTTGACAAGCAACAGGCAAGTTTCAAAAATAAAATATCTGAAAAGTCCTTAGACAGAGCCAATCAGGATTGAACCTGTCACCCCACACTCTGCTAATGTAATTTTTCTGGGTTTTGCCTTTAGATAATGCACTCTACCAGGGTGGGGTACCTCCTCTAGCTGCTGTGCTGAGAGGGTCCCTGCCAGCTTGTATCATGCACACAATAAACCTTGTTTTTGCATTTCAGTAAGTCGGTCTTTCTGGTGGTCTTTTGGGGTCCCTGTGGACTGGGCATACCCATTGCGATGGTTGCTATCATTTTTTTCTCATTTTTTTTGTCAAGGAAGGAAGCCAGTGCCCTAGAATGCCAATGTTGTTAAGGTTAAAATAATTTTATAACCATTTAAAATGAATTCTCCAAACATTGTTTTACTTTGATAAGCTAAAGATGCACACAAAAGAGACTACTACTGTCATGTAGTCCCTGATACATCACTGTCCACATTAGACATTACGCTGTATGTGCCAGAGTTTATTATTTATTATTATTTTGTATTTATTTATTATTATGTATTTATTGTACATGCCAGAGTATATTATATACTCATTAGGTCTAAGATTTGTAAGGAGGTTGTAGTAGTTACTGTTTTGCAGTAAAATGTTAAGGAAATGTCTCCAGCAATAAAGAGGGATTGACCAATGTATAGAGATTTAATTACTATCAACAAGCCTCAGCTTTTCTGATGCACACACATAATGAACTTCACTGACAAAAAAAAGAAAAGGACAAGTGTCAACTTTTGAAGACTGACCACTTCCCTGTTGTCATGGGACTAGTTTGGACTAACCCAGAGGCAAATGATAAAACAATAATTGTAATAATATTTTGCTTAGCAAAATTAGAATAATAATTTAGAAGGGACAAAAGAGAAAAGGAATCCTTCATACTACAAGCATCTCTGTACTCTCTCTGAAGCCTCCAGACTAGGGAGACTGAGGAAGCTGACACAGATGGACAAGCAGGGGACAGGGCTACTAGGTAGGTGGTCATGGTCATTGCTTCAAAGTTCAGAGGCTTCACAGTCAGCCTTCTTTAGACTGGTTATACCTAGTTTGTAAACGGTAAAAGTACTGTAAAATCTGAAGCCTTGCTTTCCTTAAGGTTTTAAGGTCAGCAAAAATCTTTTTATAAAAAAATACCTGTTAACTTGGGAGGCAGAGGCAGGCGGATCTCTGTGAGTTCGAGACCAGCCTGGTCTACAAGAGCTAGCTCCAGGACAGGCTCTAAAGCTGCAGAGAAACCCTGTCTCGAAAAACCAAAAAAAAAAAAAAAAAAAAAAAAAAAAAACCTGTTAAAATAATAAATAAATAAAATAGGGTCCATGATATTGCTAAAATGAGGTACTCACAGAGCACACACATTGAAATTTTGAAATAAATGAGGAAAATTAAATATCTCTAAGGCATCAAGATATTTTATAACATACTACATCAGTAATTTAGTTCTATAGGAAGAAACTATGGGCTACAATATTCAAAACATTTCTGTAGTGATTGACCACATTGTTTTCAACTGAGAATTTATTATAGACCAATTTTGAGGAAAACTTCAGTATTGACTATGAGTATTTGAGAACAGCAGAGATACAATTCAATTGCTTTTTATTTCACCAAAGATCATAATTCAAAGTCATATGAGGCAAGCACAGCATCTCAGCATCTCATTAATTACTCATGGAACCAGGATAGAAGAGTTACATAACTTTACAAGCGGAAGTTAAAGGCTGATTTCAGTTTATGTCTTCCTTCCTTACCACACAATTATCGATTTGTGTTTTGTTCTTCTGTTTATGTTCCCTCTCTGAAGCCTAGCATTTTTGAAGAGAACGTTAAACCATCAAAATCCAAATCCTGTGAAAACCCAAAAGCTGTGGTGAAGCAAGTGAACTAGAAAGTGTCTGGGAAATCTAAAGCAGCTAAACCATTTGGTCGATGCTCCCTGCACTCATGATCCCGATTCCTCAAGTCCTCAGACTCCCATTCTGAAACCATCTCTCTCATGGAAGACCTCAATCCCCTCCTAAGAACATAAAGCACTGTCCTTCGCATTTATGTTCACATCGGAGATCACCCATCGGCCCTCCTTTTCACATTGAAGTTTTCTCCTCCCCAGCCACCCAAAGAACCAACATTGCAAATCGACCACTTCTGGTCCACCAACTATGGTTGCCATCACAACCGCTTCCACTGCTTCTGACAGCCAAAGTGAAGATGTCAATTCTATCACTCCTCTTAGCAGCTTTACAACTGTCCGAGACAGCAAATATACTAAAGTCCAAGACCCAGCAAAGAAAGGTAAAAACAGTTACCAATGTATTTTCAACGTGTCGGAATTCGTGTGTGTGTGTGTGTGTGTGTGTGTGTGTGTGTGTGTGTACTTCTGTGACAAGTGTTTCCTTGGCACAATCAATGAAAAGAATAAAAGACAACATAGATATGTTTTCTGAGTTGGACTCTCTTATTCCCTCTGTATCTGTAGAACTCCAGGTGCTCTACTGGCACTTCCTGTCATATCTACAATGCACCCTGGCTGGTTCCCACAGAAGGTATGAAGCAAAGATTCAATACATATGTGTTTGTTTTGACTTTCTGTTCCAACACTAAAATATACTTTATTTTTCTTAAAAGCTTACTTTTAATCAAATCATTAGCAATTTTTTTTCCTATGCACTTCAAAGTTTATTGAATTTTTTTATTATTATTGTTATTTTTATTAAAAATTTCTGCCTCATCCCTGCCTCCCATTTCCCTCCCTCTCCCCCCACACCCCCACTCCCCTTCCCCTTCCTCTCCAGTCCGAAGAGCAGTAAGGGTTCCCTGCCTTGTGGGAAGTCCACGGTCCTCCCCTCTCCATCCAGGTCTAGGAAGGTGAGCATCCAAACAGACTAGGCCCCTCCAAAGCCAGTACATGCAGTAGCATCAAAACCCAGTGCCATTGTCCTTGGCTTCTCAGCAGCCCTCATTGTCCACCATGTTCAAGGAGTCTGGTTTTATCCCATGCTTTTTCAGTCTCAGTACAGCTGGCCTTGGTGAGCTCCCATTAGATCACCCCCAGCATCTCAGTGGGTGGGTGCACCGCTCATGGTCCTGACTTCCTTGAATTTTTAATGTGTGCATTGTGCAAAGAAGATGTTTTCTCATCCTAGTAAGCACCTACTGAACTCTAAGAAGGCAAAGAAAAGTAGAGAGAAATATTTTAGGAAATACTAGTTACTGAGAATATAAATAGCAGGAAAATACAACCAATGGAAACTTACACAGCATGATATTACATGACAAGACCCTTCAGAAGGAACATTCGTGCATAGGACAGTAACATGCACAGCTCTTACTACTGAGTATTGTTACAAGAAGAGAATCCCTTGTTTGTCCCAGCTGCCTGCCTAGCTTACACCTGAAATAACCACACAGGAACTGTATTAATTAAAACACTGCTTGGCCATTAGCTCTAACTTCTTATTGGCTAACTCTTTTACATATTAGTTTAACACATCTGCATTAATCTGTGTATCACCACATGGCAGCGGCTTACCAGAGATTCTAACCGGCATCTATCTCAGGCAGAGGATCAATGGCTTCTCTCATTCTGCTTTCTTCCTCCCAGAATTAAGTTCTGTCTTTTCCACCTACCTAAGTTCTGCCCCTATCAGCTAGGCCAAGGCAGTTTCTTTATTCATTAACCAATGAAAGCAACACACAAACAGAAGAACCTCCTACACCAGAGTAGAGTTTCTGACTTGTAAATATGAGTGGAAACATTTAGCACAATTATATAAAATAAAATTTATATTGATTGATGCCAGTACTTGCAACAGTCAGATTAAGCACCTTATATTAAGTCTAATTTACTATTCATAACAACCTTGTGAAGTAGATATCACTGACTCCCATTTTAAAAACAAGAAAACTGAAGCTGAGATTTATGTGACTTTTTAGACAACATAAATCATAAACAACAGACCAGTCTATAACTCATCCTGACTAACTAGCAGTGTTCCAGTATTCCAGTACTCTGCATCGGAAGGAATATTTTAAATCAATTAGAGAAGAGCTCATGTATTTTTAGATTACAATTTTATATTATTTTTTCTTTATAGATCTTGAGAAACTGAATATTGAAGTATTACAATCACCACTTAATAACTATTATTAAACAAAATATGGGAATATGGATGGAGTTCTGTCTTTTCTTCTTTAGTCTTATTTTGAAAATAGCTCAATCTGTTAATGTACTGAAAATAACTCAGGTTGATCACATATATTCAGACCCCTTTGTTCCTCTAGAGAACAGTATGATCAGTATGTAACACTATGTTAGCATGCAGATGTTCTACACACACAGATGTGTTTACAAGAAACTGGGAAGTTTTTACTTCACCTGATACAAAAATACTGATGTCACAGTCATAACTAAATAATTATGTCTTTGAATATATAATTAAGCTTATGTAAATATATTAAGTATTTCTATTTATATAACAATCATGATGTATATAAAATATAACTATATAAGTTATTTGTTGTTTTGAGGTCCATGGAAATAATTTCCTGGAATGATTTCAAAAAATTCTCCAGTTCTAAGAGCTAGGAACATAGGAATATGAGTACATTATTTGTTCACTATTCCTGAAAGATTACTAATAAAAACACAAATAATGTATTTGTTCACTATTCCTGAAAGATTACTAATAAAAACACAAATAAAATATTCAACTTGAAATAAGGGTACGTAATTTTGTAAAAGAAACTATGGGTAAATTTATGTAAAAATCAAACAATAGCGACCAGAGAAAGCAAATAATATTTCATTAGAATAAATGCTTATGGGTAAATTCTTATGAACAATTCTAGGAGGCACATGACCATAATATTTTGTATTAATGAGTTATTGAGAGTCATTTCATATAGCTTATAGTTTAAATTACATGGCTGTGGCATTCCTCAAGTCTCAGCAACTTTGATGACCTGAAAAAGGACCTGCACAAAACTATGCCTAACAACTCTGTGTCACAGAGGAGGGAGGGGCTCACTGGGTTCAAGTACTTCCTGAAGATCTGTAAGAAATTATTGGAGGTTGAGGGGAGATGGAGAAACATTTCTTTCAGGGATCTAGCCACTGGCAAGTTGTTCACATTCCCAATTCATGCTCTAACAAACACCCCTAATTCAACTCTTTAAAACACCAGAAAAAGCAAGGAAAACCAGCCTACAAACCACAATCCCAGAGAACAATGAGGACACTAAGAGAGACATACATAGATCTAATCTACATTGGGATTAGAAAAAGACAAGATATCCTGAGTAAATTGGGAGCATGGAGACCTTGGGGGAAGGTTGAAGGGGATGGGGAGAGGCAGGGAGGGGAGCAGAGGAAAATGTAGAGCTCAATAAAAATCAATTAAAAAAAGACATCAGAAAAGTAGTCATGGGTGAAGAAGCAAGAAACTTCTCCTAGAAGAACATAGATAAAGTAGTTGAAGGGTGTAAAAGGAAGAGAAGGAACAATCAAGGGTAAATATAACAATCAAGGGTAAATGAATAAGTAACAAAAGAGGGTGGCACACTGAAAAGATTAACAAACACAAACTGTTAATTTCAAAGACAATCAAATCAAAGCATAATTTTTGGGGGGTAAATGAATAAGAATTGCATCCAGCTAAAAATAGAAATTTGAATTATTACACAAGTTTTAATAGATTTTTAAAATATATTTTTATTGATTCTTTGAGAACTTCATAAAGTATATTTTGTTTTTGGCATTTTTTATAAAATTTTTTATTATATTATTACTTATAAAACTACCAATCCAAATCTCCACTCCCTCCCCTCTTCCCACTCCCCTCTCTCTCCCTTCACAGATCCTCCCACCCCACCCCCTCCAACCCTAAGAGTGCCATGTATCCTGCCCTGTGGAAAGTCCAAGGCCCTCCCCACTACATCTAGGTTAAGCAAGGTTTACATCCAAAGAGAAAAGGATCCCATGAAGCCAGTACATGCAGTAGAGACAAATCCAGTGTCACTATCAGTGGCCCCTCAGTCTGCCCCAACTGTCTACCGCCTTCAGAGGGGCTTGGTTGTTCCCATGCTCATTCACTCCCAGTCCAATTGGAGTTGGTGAGCTACCATTAGCTCAAGCAAACTGTCTCAGTGGATGACCTCCTCATGGTCTTGAATTCCTTGCTCATACTCTCACTCCTTCCACTCTTCAACTGGATCTTGGGAGCTCAGTCCAGTGCTCTGATGTGGGTCTCTGTCGCTATCTCCATCTGTCTCTGGATGAAGGTTCTATGGTGATATTTAAGATAATCATCAGTCGGACTACAGGGTAAGGCCAATTCAGACACCCTCTCCTCTATTGCTTGGGGTCTTAGCTGGGGTCATCCCTGTTGGTACTTGGGCATTTTCTAGAGCCAGGTTTCTTGCTAACTCCATAATGGCTCCTCCCTCAATCAAGATATCTCTTTCCTTGCTCTCATATCTGTCCTTTTTCCATCTCGACTATCCCATTTACTCAAGTTCTCCTCAACCCCCCTTCATAAAGTATATTTTGATCATATTTATCACACACTACTCCCCATAAATTTCTCTTGATCAATCTTCACCTTTCTACCACTCAACTTCATATTCTCTTCTGTTTAAACAACCCAACAAGTACTGTTAATCCTGTCTTTATAATCTAGGCATTGACTAGAGCCTTGTCAATCAACCATAGGCCACATCCTCTTGTTTGTTATTTGGTTGGTTGCTTGCTTGGTTGGTTGGTTCATTGTTTTTTCTTTCAAATCTGTTTTTGCTTGTGTGTGGGAGGTTGCAAGGGCAGAGAATGGAAAAAATTGCCTGATCTCAGTTGAAATCTATTGACTTGACTCCTCTTCAACTCTTTTTCAAAAGGAACAATGAAGATGGTCATCTTGGTTGTCATGACCTACCTGTAACAGAGAGTCCAATTATCATCCACTTGCACCTCTCTTATAAAGCACACATTTTATATGTTCTCTCCCATACCTATTGCTATATAATGTACATAGCTCTCTACTTCTGGGGAAGTGTCTCTCTTCACATCTTTGTCAGCCTGGGAGATGTGACTGTCTTAATTGTTTGATTAGTTAAATATAATATAGAATATAAAGTCAATATTTGGCAAATTGAAACTGGGTATTCTGTAATTCATGCCTTTTGTTTTCCTTTATGCTCTAAGAGCTGCAAATCCCAATAGGCTCTGAGAGGAAACAACACAGTCAAGTAGCTGAAACGTGCTGACAGTAGGTAGCACATGATACAAGAATAAGGGTTACGTAGAAGTTTCCTCGAAAGTAAAATCTTTTATGTTGGAAGGAAGTTTCTGAAGACCCAAGATGCTAGAGAAAGGAGGTGAAACATCAGGTTGTTTTAAGGGAAGAGGGAACATTCCATCTTGAAGGAAACCTCTTTGAGTTCAAGCAGCAAACAACTCAAAAACTTCAGGAAGTCACAAAAAGGAACCAGATTCACTAGATTCCTCCTTCCTCTCATATACATGAGCAGAAAAGATTGAGGACAGACACACAGACAAACTGAGCTGCCTAGAAGATGCTCAAACCAACTGATCTCCTGTAAAGAACATTCTCTAACATGCTGAGCTGCCTGTGGGCTTTTCAGTAAACCCATGAGCTTTCATAAGATATGATCCATGCTGGGTGGACTTTGAGTCATTTCTGCTCCTGTAAGTAACTTCCCACAAATATTCCTGTGAGTAACCCCAATAATCCTCATTGGTAAACCAAGTTAGGCTTTGGCGGTATTTCTACTTTGGTCTATTAACAGTTTCCTATCTGGTGAGTAGACAGTTATTCATGCCTCCTGACGAAGAGTGAGAGATATCCATAGAGACAACAATAACTATTTGCCTTTGTTACACACTGAAGACTTTGGTATTGCTACTATGTCAAAGCCAATTAAATAAAAGTCATTACTCTTCTAGTCTATAAAAGACCTCTCATGAAAATGACATCATTGCCATTTAGTCACTTCTCTTACCATAGTTAGTTTATTAACATCAGCGTTAGGTTACCACTACCACTATGAAAAAAATACTGGTATTATTACCCTGTCTCAAGTGCTGCAATTACTCTAGGGAACATCGTAGCCCAGTAAGACCTACCTATTCCCTTCCCCTCCTTCTTCTCTGCACCTTGAATGACCTTTCCTTCCCTTCAGTTCTCTAACAATGTGTACACTTTTTCATCACACAGATATAAACTCACCACCCATCTGTAAACTCTAAATGGCAATACATACCCAGCATTCTTATATTCGCAGATATAGCACCTAGGTAGTATCAGTATAGAATTCTTCAAACAGAAGATACCTAACTCCTTAAACACCGTCTACCAAGGTTCACACAACTTCCTCTCTTGTCTATCTGAGATTTTTGTTTTGTTTTGTTTTGTTTTTGTTTTCGAGACAGGGTTTCTCTGTAGCTTTGGAGCCTGTTGGGACCAATTGGAGTCCTGGCCTTCAGCTGCTCTTCCCTGCTAGAGCCTTCTGATTGGAGTTACTAAAAGCTGTGCCTTGAGGATCAGAGGATGGGGTTTTCACATGTTGGCCCACTTGACTGCTGGGTATTTAAGCCTCCATGGTGCTATGAAATAGAGGGCTTTGTACCAGTGATTAGACGTCCGTGTGTCTGTCTGTCTCTATGTGTGTTTGTGTATTTCAACCTCCAGCCTCTTGCCCAAAGCTCACGAACTGTATTGTAGCGCACAGAGCGCAGACAGGGGCGCGGTGCGCTGAAGGAGCCTGTCCTGGAACTAGCAACTTGTAGACCAGGCTGGACTCAAACTCACAGAGATCTGCCTGCTTCTGCATTCTGAGTGCAGGGATTAAAAGCATGCACCACCACTGCCGGGCATATCTTGGATTTTAAATTTTGTCAGTTCAAACACAAGCTTGCCAACAGTTTCAGTATTCATTTTTGCTCTTATAACCCATCAAACTGGTGAAATAACAATTAATGCCAAAACAATTGCTTCTTCTACAGATTTACCCAGTGCTGCTGAAAACAGCATACAACTCTACCTTTCCACAGGAAGGAAACAGAGTTCTCATAAGCTATTACAATGATTATGCTTTTAATAAGCATTCTTTTTATCTGCTTTCATTATCCTGTTAACTTTTGCTGCTTAGAAACTCCATGCTGAATTTGCAGCTACCTTGCAAAGTGGTTTGACTCTTCAGTGTGGGGATCTGCAGCATCTCTGCTCCAGGAGCCAGAGGTGGAGGCTGTCTCCAGTCTGCAAGTTCTATCATTACCCACATCCTATAATGCCAGACCTTTACAGCCCAGTCACTGAGATCTTTCAATAGTTCCACGGGATGTTTAAAACACTCTATAACCTCTATGGCATGATAAATATTTTGGGAAGCAACTCTTACTCTGAACAGTCTAAGGAATCACATTTGTATAATTTCCTAATCAAAAATAATAGTTTTTGCTTTTGCATTTCATCAGAATTAAGTATTACACCACAGGGAAACAGAGCAACAGATAGTAAATATCAATGTCACTGTATTGCTAGTCTAAGTCTGATAATTTAAGTGTATTAGAAAAATACTGTCACCTACTACATAAGTATCTATCCTAGCAATAACATGATTCTCCTGACCCTTGATTTCCTGTGACAAAAGACAGCAGCTCTATGAAAGTATTCTTCTAAAAAAATATTGGTCCAACCTTTGAAAGCCATGAATTAACTAAATATTAGCTTCAGTGATCATTGTGTCTTCGTAGGCACATGCTTCTGTTTGTTTGGGCTGCTCTAAAACTTTTCAACCCACAACTCTATGAGCAATCATCTGTCTTGACAGTGTTAAGCCTCCTTTCTTTAGAAGCAGTGATCCATTACAATGCACACCACACCTGACTTAAAGCACTTGCCTAATAACTCTCAGCATCAAAATAGGTATTGATCCTGCAACAGACCGAACTACCAGAGGAAAGATGATTGGGTGTTAACTCTGGCACAGAATCATCCCCAGTGGTGTTAGACCTGTGCCTTCTCAGTAACAGATAAGAATGAAGGTTTTCAAAACAGTAATGGGACTTCTTTTTGCTTTTTTACATTGCTACAGTATTTTGAAAGGCACTGACACTCCATCAACACAAACATGAAAAGCGATCATCTATAGCCATCATTTATTCACACATGTTCATACAAAATCTGTGAATCCCAAACAATGATTCAGTTCTAAGGAATCACATTCAATGTAACTACAACTACTCTGTATTTTACACCCACTATGTAGTCCATAAATACTGAATCAAAGAAGAAATAAGGACTACAGGGAGAAAGAAATAAACTCAATGACAGGTTTCCAGAAGAGACTGAGGCACAGTGAGAAAACATAATATGTAAGATTCACAGAACCCAGCTAATACATGTTTACCCCAGGCTTTAAAGAAAAATAATTTTTCCTGACTGTAAGTTCACTGATATCTGCAAGATACTGTAATGTTACTAGATGTGTGACACTTATTTCTGTTAACAGGAGACATGGAGCATGTAGGGGTCCCAACACTGAAGTAAGCAGACGTACCAAAGCATGGATTAACCAAAATTACAAAGTGATAATTTTCACTCAGTTTTTAAGTAAAAATACTTCTTAAAATTTCCCTATAAGTAAAAGCTTCATTTCATCATATTTTTTATTAAATTCTTCACGTTAATAATGGAAAATATCACATAAACTTTTTAACACAACTTGTTGTAGCTCTTCCTTAAAATATTTCCATACAAGTGCCTTTTAAAGAATTTAAACCGGAAAAAAAAAGAATTTAAACAAGGAGGAGGAGGAGACCTCCCAAGACAGAGGAAATCAAATGTATTGTTCTCTAGAGACAAAGGAGAAACTGGACTAACAGAATTAAGCAGGAAAGGGGATGGAAGAGAAGAAGAAAGCAGGGAGTGTGGAGGAATGTTTAATGAAAGAACATTTTAAACCCATATGGAAACCTACCAGTGTAGAAGCTTCCTCAAATGCATCACATATGAAAGCAATCTAAAAGGAATCACCAAATGATAAGAAAGACGATGTCCAACTGGAGACCTTGTGCTGTCAAGTAAAACCTCCAAGGCTAGGATTGGTTACATCTTTGAGGGGACTTCCGGAAACTGCCAAATGTCACAGGCTATTTCCAAGGCTACCGGTTATTCTCCACAACCTGATGATAGGCCCCTGTTGCTGGAAGAAAACATCTGAATGTGTCATCAAAAACCTAGAACTCAAACTGGGGCCTAACTAGAAGTTCCAGCCCTATGGACTAGTTTTCAGGGTGTTGGGAGATACTTTGTATACTGCTAGGAAAAAAAAAGTAGAGGTCAGTATCTCCTAGCTACAAACAGTGGCATCTGTAACAGAAACTTGCCTGCAAGATATACTGGTGTCATTGTAGCACAAATATTAAGGAAGTAAACAAACACTTTCTGACTGGATTTAAGGCACATGGTGCTATAGGAACTCCTTCAGACAATGGCCTTTGGGATGCTGGCCCACTTTGGGCATAGTCTTGGCTACTATATATGCAGATGTAGGGGCGTGTACGAGCCCCTTGGCTGCTGAATTCGGTTCCAGTTCATTAAATACAACCCATATCTGACACTAACAAAGTGGTCAAGAACCTGAGATTACATAGGTCATGGTCCTAGGGGAAAATCTACTACTTTTATTCTGACAAAGGAACATAGCAATAAAAAGACTCCTAATGCCATACTGATGTACCAACAGACCAGGGCCTCACTCAGACCTCATCAGAGAAGCTCTATCTTGTAATAGATTTAAACTAACACAGAGACACACAAACTGGACAACATGCGAAGAATGAGAGACTTTGGAGCACTCAGTCCTAAGGGGTAGATCTTCATCAGAGCATCCCATTGAGGCTTAGAAATCCATGCAGCAGAGACTGTAAGAGTCAGAGGGGACTGATGACTCCATGAAAACAGAGCCTTCCAGAGACGACAGGCCTGATACACACATGAGCTCAGGCAATACATGCAAGGCTTGTGCAGGTTCAAGCCTGATGATGTCCACGCACTGAGAAGAGAAGTAGACATGGGCTCCCATCCCTAACCAAGAAGCTATCTGCAATTAATACATGATGGAAAAAGAAAGATCCGTTTTCTCCAATGTCTCACTGGGTATATATGAGCCACACTTCAGGGAAGCCCCAGTCCCTAGAAGTAGCTTGACAACACAAAACTAACAAAGGTATTTTGCAGGCTTTTTGTCTTACTTAGCTTTATTTGGTCTTTTGTTTTGTTTTGTTTTTCTTTTTGTCTGATAGGTCTTTAGGTTGTTTATTTTGACCATATTACAGTTTGGGATTTTTTTGAGGGGGGGTCTTATTTTCATTATTTCATTTCATTTGATCATTTGGTTGTTTGCTTTAAAAAGAAAGAACATAAAGTTGAGGGACTACAGAGGTAGGGAGGATATTGGAAGAATTGAGGGAGGAGGAAAAACAAGGAAAAGAGAACTTAAATATCTAAGGATAAACATATGCAAGAGAGATTGTGTGTGTGTGTGTGTGTGTGTGTGTGTGTGTGTGTGTGTGTGTGTGTTTGTGTGTGCGTACTCCTTTAAAATCATTTGCTCAGCTTGGTTTGGTTTGGTTACACAAACTTGTGATCATGGCCACTCAGAAGGCATTGTTAGTTCAAGGACAACCTAAACAGTCTTAATGGTACACTGTTCCAAATTTAAAAAAAGAAATGACAAGAAACAAATGAAAAGCATGCAGTTTAGGGGAAACACAATGCTCTCAAGCCATCCCCAGCACTAAAGAAAAATTGCTCTACTAGGTCATTGTTGTGTAGATGTGAGAAATAATGCATGGAGCACACCTGCAGACACTTGCAAGTTAAGATAATGACACAACTGCATTATTTTAAAATTTAAAACTGAAATCTAGATCACCTAAACAGATAAACCATTTAGAAACTCAGGATGTTATTAGCATGGTACCCTGAGTGAGTGAGTGAGTGAGTGAGTGAGTGAGTGAGTGAGTGTGTGTGTGTGTGTGTGTGTGCGTGTGTGTGTGTGTGTGTTTGTACACATGCACTATCTATTCAAAAGTGATTTTTAATTCTCATCCTAGTTTTTAATGGGAAATAGAAAATACAATGAGATTAATACATAATAAAACATGATCAGAATAAACAATTCCTTTCTTTTTCTTAAAATAGAGAGTGTGCACCACAGGTCCCAGTTTCTCGTCCAGAAACTAAAGCACATTGTGACTCACTGTACAGCTCCTGAGTCAGCCTCACACACTGAGAAACAGAGTGGATTTGGAAGGGAAAAGAACACAGAACCACACTGCCAAACTGGCACGGATGCTTCCTGTCTGTAAAGCATCAACCGAGAAGCTGTTTCATCTTCCACCTGTGTTTCTTTTGCTGCCAATGAAATTACACTACAACATATATAAGACCTGAGAGCCTGGGCCTTTGTCCTTCATCTTCAACTGCTCAGAACTAACCTCCTGGACAGCAGGCTAATCAGGTAAGAAGAAAATTCTCCAAGGTAGGAGCCTGGAACTAAGCCCTTTAACATGACATTGAATTTTGCCCAGCTATAGAGATAGCAATATAATGTGCTGCTTCTAGTATATTCTTTTCTCATCACTACAAGAATAAGTGCCTGCAAGAATTCATAAGTCATAAGTAGTATTATGTTTTGAAAATTTTTGCAGGTAACAGAAAATTATTCATGTTGATCCCTTGAAACAGTGAATCCACCAAAGTCCACAATTCCCTTCCTTGTCTCTGTACCTTATGGTTCTTTGTCATTCGTGATGGTCTACTCTCATCTGTACTCTGAAATAGAATGACATAACACATATATTTCCAATTAATTTAGTTGTTTTTTAAGCTTCACATAAAATTTATAGTAAGAAAAACCAAAGTGTCGCATATGCCCATAGTATCTTGCGAAAATTTGTTCCTAAGTTGCTTTCAAGGTTTGCCTTGTTCGACTGCCATATTTACACTATTAACAGAGTTCACTGTGGGAATTGACAGGTCCCTGTGTGCAGTGGTATGAAGGCAGAACCCAAACAAACTGGCACTGGATATTTATCACAAACTATAAGAATTAAAAATAAAAATAAAGTTAAAGAATGAACTTTCTTCTGTTCTACATATTGATGGGACATAGTCAGATGTTAGAAAGCAGATTTGAAACACTCATTAAGGACAAGATGACTTTGCAGAGTGGTAAAGCTAGTCTGTATATTAAGTGATGCTTTGATATTTGGTAACATCTAACAGAAAGACTTCTTCCTATCTACTAGGTGAAATAAAAACTTAAATATGATCAAGTTAAAGTGGTAATGTACCAAACACAATTCTACAGAAGCCTGTAATTATAAAAACAAAACCGGTAAATGAAAATGTTCATTTCGATATAATTATTGCTAAGGCAAAAGCTCTACTTTGGAAAGCTTCTGTTGTTCAGAGTCTTCATGGACAAATATCTGGATTCTTTCCAGCATCAGCTCACAAGTCAAATGTGAAAATTAGCTGCATTATTACACAGTCAAAGGTTATGAGCTGACCATACTACTGCACTAATACTGAGCCCAAAATAAGGGTAGGAAGATATATTGCACATACACCATGTTTTGAGATAATTCACAAATAATGTCATTTTGTTTTTAGAAGTAATGTTAATCAGCTATTGTGCATACTTTCAGGAGCTGCCCAAAGATGAAGTCTCTATATTTGTTCTTGGGCCTTTGGGTTCTTGGAGGTTGTTTCCTGGTAAGTATCCCTACCGTGTATCTTCATATTCTCATGTTAACTTTTATATCTGACATTTTATACATTATTTATCTACCTTTCTTAAAATATACGAGCTGCGCATTACTGAGATGCCACTCTAGTACTTTAAATTCTACTTTTAAATTCTCATTTAATTTGGTAGTCACTTAAGGCTGTCATATTGGATGCTCAGATCGATAACCTTATCCAGATTTATTACAGATAAATCCCATGTATTCCCATTCTCCAGCAACTGCACAAGTAGCTCTCCTTGGCCAACTCTTAAAACTGACCTTCAACATATTCATGTCCTCAGAATACAAGAGAAAACTGAGTATTATTTAAAGACTAATGTTTGGATTATCTAAACAATCTTTTCCTAATAAAGTTAATTTAGCAACCATTCCAGTCCTACCAGCAGTTCAGTGCAATAGCATGCATTTGATAAGTCCATGAGTTACATGAAAATCAAGATTTTTAATAATTGCTGCCCTCAATTAGAAAGGTATAATCTTTTCATAAGAGCAGAGAAACAGCCAAACATCTTATTTATTACATGTACTTTTCAGTTGTTTGTGTATATTACCTCATTTAACACTCAAAGATAATGTGGCAAAGAGGCTGTGATTAACCAGATTAAGCTATGAGCTTATATCCAAGGGGTCTGTGTTTTCACTATATTGTTCTTGAACCATAAATGAAAGAGATTATCTCCAAGTCCAGGTTACATAACAGTACAGTTTTTTTTCCCTAGGACAATCTTTTCATCATTTTTAAACCCTCTAACTTAAAATACAAATGAAATTGGAGCTAACCATTGAGAGTGGATTAAAACATTAGGAAAATGACAGATATGTCCAAGAAAGTTTATCACTACATAATATTTATATCGATATCAGAATGTCCTGAGGAGACACAGGAATTGCAATCTTTAATTGCATCAACTATAAAAATAATGTGTTGTATTTTCCCACACTTAGAATTTATTCCTTGGCAATTAAAAGTGAAATCCTGAACTTGCTTCCAGACTGATCAGCCTATGAAATGGAACCCTGTGTATCTAATGTCTGCCATTATTCAATGAACTGCAAAAAGCACAAAGAGCAGTGATCGCATAGATGTGTCTTAATACATTATATTTCATTAATAATAGCAATAAAAGAGTTATACTGGCATGTTGGGGCAGGAGCCAAACAGAAACATTAGGGGGAGAACAAAGGGAATGAATTTGGCCAATCTGACTGCCCTTTAGTACAGAGTTGCAATGAAGTAAGGAGCTAAGAGTAAAAGCCAGCAGTGTGGATGCTTTAGCACAAGCTTTTCAAGGTAGAGAATGATGTGAGGCAATGTTCGTTTTCTGTAGAATGTCTTTAACCTCTGCACATTTTAGTTAAGGGAGACCAAAAAACAGAATGATGTGTTCACATGAGAAACTTATAATGATACAGAAGAGATGAGAGATGTTGAGAACTGAGCAAACAAAATCCAGGGGACAGGTACGAAGCTATGAGAAGGTTGTTAGATAATTGGAAATAGATGGTGGTCATTTTCTAGATGAACTCTGCTAATTAAATGAAGTGACATACCATAACAGTCAGTAAAAGAAAAGAGACCAAGTCCCTGGGAAAACAATGGGAAAGTTGTTCTCTCTTTTTAATGGCTGCATAGCCTAGACAGCGGAGGGAGTTTATTTTTACCTGCTGCAGTCTCTGGGGGAAGTAAGAGGCACTGCATCTGCAGGAAATATGGAGACTCAGGATGCGGTAGAAAACTGAGAAAAAGGAAGCTGGTATCAACTTGGAATAGTATAAACCTCTAGAAAGCTGGAGAGGGCAGACCAACAAAACTTGAGGATTACAAGGCAGTGCTGGAGACCATGAATCTCTGCCATACACAGCCTATGACATCTTCTACCATTGTTCATGAAATTGAACTTGAGGAGACAGTTTCTTGGGGTATTCCTAAAATTTAGAATAGTGAGGGCAGTGTGTCAGATGAACAAATTAGAGTAAGACCTGAACAGATATGCAAATGAATCTGTAACCTAGCAAACCGTCAACTCTAAGCAATATTGACTTAGAATCAGCACCGTGGAACTAGGAGCACACACTTACCCTCTGGTTGGTATGGCCCTTGTGTTTTATAGTCTTCTGACCTCATTCCATGACTGCCTTGACAGCGAAGCAATTCTTAACCTTTCATCTACCTAAAACTAAGCACGCCAACTTCCTAATACATTTGTCTCCTGCGATACTTCTCAGCTAATTTTATGGTTAATGTTATACTTTATGAAAACATTGCTAAATTGAGTGCTATCATAGCAAATAATAGCACCAACTATTCAAAACTCGCTGTAGCAAGGCAAGCACTGCCTAGACATTCTCTTTAATTGCTATATAAAATTGCTCACAGAAAATTACTTTATGAAAAGGGCCTTAGGCATGACTAACAATATCACACAATCTATTTGGCAGACTCTAGAATGTGGAAACATTTAAGAATGTCATTTTCCAAAGGTGGAAGCAGAGTTGTTTCAAACATGCTATAGAGTAGCACAGTCTGTACATGACAGAGGCAGAACTCAAGCCATAGCTTTTTCACTACAGAGACTACTAGTCTTCCTCCCTTTGGCCTTCTTTGACCACCTTGTATTGTAGCTACCCATTCTATAGAGTCACATTAAACATATCTGTACATCCCACCGATGCTAAACTAACATATGTCGAAAAGTACAAACTCTATAACATGTTTTGCAGATTATTGAAATTAAAACCTCAAGCAACCCTAAATCCTTTATCAGACAGATATTTGCCAAAATTATAGGGCAACTACTTTCATTTGGGATTGATTTCAGTAACCAGGTCTACTAGCATCAAAGCTTAAGTATTTTGTTCATGGTAGTTTCTTTTCCTTCATTAACATCTAATCTTTCCTCAAGGACCTGTATGCACAGAACAAAGAGGGACACATTTTATTTGATTGACTTGCAGAATTTTTGATTTAGAAACACTCAAATGTTGAGTAATAAATAACCACAAACTAAACTTTAAAAACCTGTTTGTTATAGCATTGTCTACACATGGCTTAGTTGTGTTCTCTTCTCAAGTGCCACACCAGGCAGGAGAGGAGCCCTGACTGTGTGCCTCATTCTTCATCCCAAGGTATCCTTCTCACAGCTCAGAGAATGCTGTCCCTTTACTGCAGTATTGAATGGGCTCGACGTTGCTTATTAATGTTTTTATTAACATAAAGTAACCAGATTTCCTGTGGGATGTATATATTCTACACATAAAGTAACCAGCTTTCCTTGTGGGATGTTCATATTCTATACATAAAGCAACCAGGCTTTCTTGTGGGATGTTCATATTCTATTTGGGTGGATTTTCCCCACCCCACACGTGTCTCCACCACACAGCTCCCTGTTCCCCCCTTTCTCACACTGGACCCTTTTTATCAGTATTAATCCTACTTTTTTCATATAATAAAATATGAAAATTTCATAAAAATGAATGGAGCTAGAAAATGTAGGAAAAAACAGGAACCCATGCTCAGAAAAACAAATACCATTTATTCTTTCTTAGATCCTAGCCTCTAACTCTAAAATACATGTATTGAGGCCAGGGTAAATATGGATACAGACCAGGACCTAGAAAACGGCCATGAGATGATTCTCTGCTTTCTTTCTGGCCATGAGCCAGAGGCCTCTCAGATCTATTATAGCCTAATTCCCATATGATTCTTGCCAGTACAGAGAACCTTTATTATAAATCAACTTGCCTCTGCCTCCAGCATTATAGAACTTGTTTTAGAAGAACATAGTTGATAAAATCAGGCCAGCAATGTCTTTGGAGAATGGGACTTTTAGGAGCCATGTTAAAAATTCTACCCACCATAGAAAGTGTACTTGCTGATAACTGTCTGAAATACCTAGTTTAAAACTGCTTGATTCTGCCATACACTGTGTCCCCATGTCTGCGTTAGATGTGCTTTTACCCAGTTACTGAGCTTCGGGCAAGGGGCTGGAGGTTAAAATACACAGACACATACAGACACAGGTCATCCTTGAATTCCCCAAGAATGCCCCCTTTATTGTGTTCAGGGGCAGATTATATAGAGATAGCCACGCCCCAGCCAAACCCACCAGAAACCACTCTCCTGCCATCAGGAACTCCTGAAGGTCTCGTGCTCAGAGCAGCTGTAGGCACTCAGATCAGGTGATTAAAAGAAATTCAGGATCGGGGTCTCACTGCTCCCAACATGATTCCTTTCTCCCACAGACTGCTGCGTGTCACAGAGGCCATAGAGGACAATATGATCCTAGAGGACCACCACCTCCTCCTCTCTTCGGCCCAGGATTTGCCCGACAACCCCATCCTCCTCCCTTTGGTCCAGGAGCTGCCCGACCACCCCCTCCTCCTCCCTTTGGTCCAGGAGCTGCCCGACCACCCCCTCCTCCTCCCTTTGGTCCAGGAGCTGCCCGGCCACCCCCTCCTCCTCCCTTTGGTCCAGGAGCTGTCCGGCCACCCCCTCCTCCTCCCTCTGGTCCTAATCCACCTTCTGTAACAAGCCCTCCACAAACCCCAACTCCAATTGGTCCTATTCTCACTGAAACTCCTCTCCCAATACCAGAAAATACACCTAGTGCTAACATCTCCCTACCTACTCCTATTGCCTAAAATTTCACTAATGATTTACTGAACTTGTGGCAAAGATTAAATGCCCTCTGGCAGTTAGGTTGTGATACCCCAAAGCACTGTAAAATTTTGGGATAAATAATCTTTAAAGGCTTAAGTCATAACCCCTTCCCAAGCATTATACAGAATGAAAATAAAGAGCTGAGCAACTTTACAAAGCATTTATTGTTGACATCAGAGCAATGGCCATACCATATAAGGTGTTACTTGAATCAAAGTAATTTGCCAGAAACTTAACATTGTACCATGAGGCAAAATGATCATTGGGGAAATACAATACCTGAACTTGTAACATGGGATCATAAAGATAAATAAATAGATAAGATGTGTTCTTGAGTGTCATCAAATAGTTACAAATCACAGAATGTTGGAGGAGGGCCACTTGTTGGTTCCCAGCCACATGGCTAGCTTAGACCGGAAATAATCACACAGAAATTGTATTAATTAAATCATTGCTTGTCCCATTAGCTTTAGCTTCTTTTTGGATAACTCTTACATCTGAAAAAAATCTTACATCTGAATTTAACCCATTTCTATTAATCGGTATATGGCCACGTGGCTGTGGCTTACTGGGTAAAGTTTCAACGTCTGTCTCCAGCTGGGCTACATGGTGTCTCCCTGACTCTGCCCTTCTTTCTCCCAGAATACAGCCTAGCTTTCCCCACCTAGTTCTGTTATTCCCTGCTATAGACTTAAAGCAGTTCTTTATTCATTAACCAATAAAAGAAACACATAGAAGGACCTCCCACACCAACAAAACATGTTAGAATATATTAAAAGAATTTTTCACATAGCATATTGCTGGAAATTCCTTGGTATTAAACTATCATCATATTTGACCCCAGCAGAGTCTGAATCAATGGTTTTGACCAGCCTATTATAGAAAATATTCAAAAAATATATATGTATTGAGAATTTTCTCTTCTGCCATTATTTCTCCAATAACTCCATAACTACTATATTCACACAGCATTGGCAATATCATGGGATTATAATCAATCCAGAAAAGATGTAATATGTGCAGGATAACTACATAAGCTAAATGCAAATTATAAATTATTTAAAATGGAAAAATTGAATATCCACAAATTATAGTGTGCATAAAGTCCCTAGAACTAGTCCGGAAAGGTTCCCAAGGGACGAAATTACTTGTAACTGGGATGTCATACAAACTTTTAATTCTGAAGAAGAAGCACTTTCCAAGAAAATCAAAATGAGATGGGAATGTATTTTGGAATATTATTGATTTTTGTTGTGTTCTGTTTGTACTCTTTCTCTGAAACCTATGCACATCTCTGAAGGGAAATTTGAATTATCTAAATAGGACGTCATGAATATCTTAAAAGCTGTGGGGAAGCAAGTGAGCCAAAAAGTGTCTGGGAAGTCTAAAGCCACTGACTACTTGTCCCAGGATCCCTCTCCTCCTTCACGCAGGACGCATTGCCCTTCGCCCTTAGGCTCACATAGTAAATACTCCTCTCACCCTCCATTTGTCTTTCACCTCCTCTCCCCTCTAACCACCCAAATAACCAACACTGCAAACCACCCTCTGAAATGTGGTAGCCTATGCTGCTCCTCCAACTATGGTTGCCATCACAGCTGCTTCCACTACTTCTGTTGGTAAGGATACAGATGCCAATTCCATCATTCTGTCAAGACCCTTCAGCCTTAAGCTTCTATGTACACTTGGCAGCCTAGAACATCTCAGCTACCGAGAACAACACTACCCCAGTTAATTCAGGTGACATCACCTCATCTGCTTCAGATAGCACTACCTCAACTTCTACAAATGACAGGACTTCAACTGCTCCACGTGACAAAACTCCAACTGCGACAGATAGTACTTGCCCTGTTGCTACAAGTGACAGCATTCCAAAAAGTACATATTTTAGCTCTCATGCTATGGGTGTCACACTATAGCCGATTAGGCTTCACAGCTAAGATGGCCAATATACCAAAGT
The DNA here is from genome assembly GCF_903992535.2 of Arvicola amphibius. Lineage (NCBI taxonomy): Eukaryota > Metazoa > Chordata > Mammalia > Rodentia > Cricetidae > Arvicola > Arvicola amphibius. The sequence goes on along the minus strand of NC_052047.1, from coordinate 17,093,831 downwards.
ATAATAAGGCAAAGCAAATCATAATAAATAATAATAACAATAAAAGTTTTAAAAGCATTTTACAGGTAGATGTGTGCATACATACAAACATGTGTATCAGTATGTGAGCTTGTGTGACAAGAGCTTCACTGACGCAATCAATGAGAAGAATAAGAGACATTCCATAGATTTGTTATTTAAGGAAGAAGCTCATATTGCCCTTTTATTTGGCAAATTCCAGTATTTGAAATTCATGGCCTCTTTTTCTTCATTAACTGTTTTTATATAAATAATTGTATGTGCACACATAATTAAGGCTTATATAAACATATTAATCATTTATATTTTATATAACAATTATAATGCATAAAAAATATAACTGTATAAATCATTTGTTCTTTTGGGGGTCCATGGAAAATTTATTTTATGAAGGCACAGTTACCCTGATACCTAAACCACACAAAGACTCAACCAAGAAAGAGAATTACAGGCCAATCTCACTCATGAACATTGACGCAAAAATTCTCAGTAAAATACTGGCAAACCGAATCCAAGAACACATTAGAAAAATTATCCATTATAATCAAGGAGGCTTCATCCCAGAAATGCAGGGCTGGTTCAACATACGAAAATCTATCAATGTAATCCATCATATAAATAAACTGAAAGAAAAAAACCATATGATTATTTCACTAGATGGTGAAAAAGCATCTGACAAAATTCAACACCCTTTTTATGATAAAGGTCTTGGAGAGGTTAGGGATACAAGGTTCATATCTAAATATAATAAAAGCTATTTACAGCAAAGCCGACAGCTAACATCAAATTAAATGGAGAGAAACTCAAAGCCATTCCACTAAAATCAGGAACACGACAAGGCTGTCCACTCCATATCGCTTCAATATAGTGCTTGAAGTTCTTGCAATAGCAATAAGACGGCATAAGAAGATCAAGGGGATTCAAATTGGAAAGGAAGAAGTTAAACTTTCGTTATTTGCAGATGATATGATAGTGTACATAAGTGACCCCAAAAACTCTACCAAAGAACTCCTACAGCTGATAAACACCTTTAGTAACATGGCAGGATACAAGATCAACTCCAAAACATCAGTTGCCCTCCTATATACAAAGGATAAAGAAGCAGAGAGGGAAATCAGAGAAGCATCACCTTTCACGATAGTCACAAATAGCATAAATTATCTTGAGGTAACTCTAACCAAGGAAGTGAAAGATCTATTTGAGTCTTTGAAGAAGGAAATTGATGAGGATACCAGAAAATGGAGGGATCTCCCTTGCTCTTGGATTGGGAGAATCAACATAGTAAAAATGGCAATTCTACCAAAAGCAATCTATAGATTCGATGCAATTCCCATTAAAATCCCATCAAAATTCTTCACAGACCTTGAGAGAACAATAATCAACTTTATATGGAAAAACAAAAAACGCAGGATAGCCAAAACAATCTTATACATTAAAGGAACTTCTGGAGGCATTACCATCCCTGACTTCAAACTCTATTACAGAGCTACAGTATTGAAAACAGCTTGGTATTGGCACAAAAACAGAGAAGTCAACCAATGGAATCGAATAGAAGACCTGGATCTTAACCCACAAACCTATGAACACCTGATTTTTGACAAAGGAGCCAAAAGTACACAATGGAAGAAAGAGGGCATCTTCAACAAATGGTGCTGGCATAACTGGATGTCAACCTGTAGAAGAATGAAAGTAGATCCATATCTATCACCATGAACAAACCTCAAGTCCAAATGGGTTAAAGACCTCAATATTAATCTGAACACACTGAACCTGATAGAAGAGAAAGTGGGAAGTACTCTACAACACATGGGCACAGGAGAATACTTCCTATGTACAACCCCAGCAGCACAGACATTAAGGGCAACATTGAATAAATGGGACCTCCTGAAACTGAGAAGCTTCTGTAAAGCAAAGGACACTGTCATTAAGACAAAAGGGTTACCTACTGACAGTGACATCTTCACCAACCCTGCAACAGACAAAGGTCTGATCTCCAAAATATATAAAGAACTCAAGAAACTAGACTTTAAATGCTAATTAACTCAATTAAAAAATGGGGCACTGAACTGAACAGAGAATTCTCAACAGAAGAAGTTCAAATGGCCAAAAGACACTTAAGGTCATGCTCAACCTCCTTAGCGATCAGGGATATGCAAATCAAAACAATTTTGAAATGCCATCTTACACCTGTCAGAATGGTTAAAATAAAAAACACTAATGATAGCCTTTGCTGGAGAGGATGTGGAGTAAGGGAAACACTCATCCATTGCTGGTGGAAATGCAAACTTGTGCAACCACTTTGGAAATCAGTGTGGCGGTTTCTCAGGAAATTCAGAATCAACCTACCCCAGGATCCAGCAATACCACTCTTGGGAATATACCCAAGAGATGCCCTATCATACTACAAAAGCATTTGTTCAACTATGTTCATAGCAGCATTATTTGTAATAGCCAGAACCTGGAAACAACCTAGATGCCCTTCAATGGAAGAATGGATACAGAAAGTGTGGAATATATACACATTAGAGTACTACTCAGCGGAAAAAAACAATGACATCTTGAACTCTGCATGCAAATGGATGGAAATAGAAAACACTATTCTGAGTGAGGTAACCTAGACCCAAAAAGATGAATTTGGTATGTACTCACTCATCAGTGGATTCTAGACATAAAGGTCAGTGAGCCTATAATTCCAGATCCTAGAAAAGCTAAATAAGAAGGTGAACCCAAAGGAAAACATATAGTTATCCTCCTGGATATTGGAAGTAGACTAGATTGTCAGGCAAAAATTGGGAACTTCGGGGTGGGTGGGGTGGCGGTAAGAGGTGATGGGGAGATGTGGATAGAAAAGTGAGCAGGGGAGGATGGGGAGACCCTGAGGGAATGGGATGATTGGGATGGAGGAAGGGTGGATGGGGTGCAGGGAAGAAGATATCTTAATTTAGGAAGCCATTTTAGGGTTAGCAAGAGACTTCACTGGAGAGGGGATCCAAGGTATCCATGGAGATGTCCACAGCTAGTTCCTTGGGCAGCTGAAAAGAGGGAGCTTGAAATGCCCCTTTCCTATAGCCATACTGATGAATATCTTGCATATCACCATAGAAGCTTCATCTGGCGATGGAGGGAGATAGAGACAGAGACCCACACTGGAGTGCAGGACTGAGCTCCCAAGTATGGCTATAAGAAAGGGCCATTTCAGGCTCCCTCTGAAGAGCTCAAATGAGGAGCTGAAGGAGGAAGAACATGAGCAGGGAAGTCAGGACCGTGAGGAGTGCGCCCACCCACTGAGACTGCGGGGCTGGTCTAATGGGAGCTCACCAAGGCCAGCACGACCTGGACTGAAAAAATATGGGATCAAACCGGACTCTCTGAACGTGTTGGACAATGAAGGCTGACTGAGAAGCCAAGAACAATGGCACTGGGTTTTGATCCTACCGCAATTACTGGCTTTTGGGGAGCCTAGTCTGTTTAAATGCGCACCTTCCTGGACCCAGATGGAGTGGGTTGGACCTTGGACTTCCCACAGGGCAGAGAACCCTGACTGCTTCTTGGACTGGCAAGGGAGGGGAAGGGGAGTTAAAGGAGAGGGAGGGAAATGGGAGGTGGGGAGGAGGTGGAAATTTTTAATAATAAAAATAAATTTAAAAAGAAAAAAAGAAATTGATAATATGAAGCCAGGTTGTCAGAAGGAAGTGCATGATAATGTTGTGTGTTGAGAAAGATATGCATGTTTAATTAACAGCATAAAAATCTAAAAGTTTATCACTCAGTACCAATTCTTCAGAAATAACTTATAATACAAACACTTTTGTTCTTACTGAGCCCAAACTTACAGAAAGTTTTAGAGAAAGCCAGTTTTCTTCCTCCACCTCTTTATAAACATTTATACAAAGTACCACATCATTTATTTCTCAACATATTTTTTCTTATGCTTATGGTGTTCTTTAGTGTTCTTTAATTTTTTGTCTAAATATATCGCTAGCTTCGTGACAGAAATAGACAGAGGGAGAAAAGAGGATGCTCTGAAATACTTCTATGTTATTGTCTGACAGCTCCTTGGTTTTTAGCATATAATCACAACTGAGAAAGTAATGAGTACACTGAAAGAAATTGTATTTTGTCCATACCTCTTCTTCAACATTATGATGAGCACACAGACAAAAGGGAGAGAGGGTGCCCTTAAAACAGAGAAGCAATAATTGTCTACAAACAAAGTAGAAGAGTCATTCCAATGCATTCTTGCTGACTCACTGAAATGACCACCAGAAAGCTTCATGGACAGAGTCCTCCCTTCACTTGACCTTCTACCCCACCATCGTGTAAACTAACAGCCAAGTTCAACCAACAAACAACCTATTGCATGCTTCCCAGGACAGCTATGGATGGAGTTCAACACAAAATGGTAAGCTTGCTTAAAATAGTACAGTTTTTTCTAATTTTGTAGACAATTAAATGGCATAATTCTCAATCATTAACTTTGTAGAAAACAATGTTATGTCAAAAAAGGTGTACACCACCTTCAACTCTAGCACTTCCCAAGAAGCCATGTGCAGCTGGGTCAGAATTACATACAGCTGAGAGAGGGGTACGAGCAGGGGAGTATCAGGAATCTTTAGTTGATGACCCTCCCCATACTCATTCTAAGAGAAAATATAGTCTTAATAACTGTCAGTAAGCACAGCTGCTCTGTTAAAATTATACTGGTAAAATTTTGCCCAGAAAACCAAATCCCAATACATGTTCATATAAATTTATTAGGAAAAATGTTTCTACTAAATGATCACATTCACTGACAATAATAAGACCTTATGGATAACTAAATTTCTAGTGACGTAAAAAAGCTGTTGCTTTAAATATTGTATAAGAATTTATCTAGTCCAGTCTTTCATCACCAATTTTAATTAAAATACTCTCGAGTAACAGCTTTTGTTTTTAAGAGTGCTTCCGCCTGTTTCCCACACTCTACTCTTTTGTTGCCTGTGACCCGTGAAGAAGTTATTTCAATTCTGACAATGCCCATCCTTAAGTCCTTCACAATCAGTGATCCATGCAACAATAAATGACTTTAAAACATTTGTATAAAACTCTATCTAGGCATAAAAACAGTATATACACCAAGTACCCCGCCGAACTGATGTTTCCACCCATGTATTTGAAAAGTGCTTCTTGATTTGTACCTTTCTTTGTTCTGCTGCCATAAAAATTTCATGAAATTTTTGCCACATGGGAAGCTGTAATTTGGGGTAATTTAAATCTGTAAATACTGGCTATGTTTACACATATATGGCCACAGAACAAGCATGCCCTTCTCCCCTTTGAAGTGAGAGTCATTATGTTGACAGTCTCAAGAACAGTGCATTTTAGGATACAACCATTGAAGGTGTTGCTATAGAATAATCCTTTAGTACACTGTGAAGATTTTTCACTCAGAAATCTTTAATAAAAGCCGATTGGCCAGTAGGCAGGCAGGAATTATAGGAGGGACAACCAAACTAGGAGAATAATGGGAGAAGACGAGCAGAGTCAGAGGAGAAGCCAGCCAGTAGCAAATAAAGCAGGATGTGTAGAAAATAAGGGAACAAGCCATGAGCCATGTAGCAAAGAATAGATAAGAAATGTGGGTTAATTTAACTGTAAGAATTAGCTAGTAATAAATCTGAACAATTGGTCAAGTATTTGTAATTAATACAAACCTCTTTATAAATATTTATATTATATATCATAACAGTAGCAAAATTACAGTTACAAAGTAGCAACAAAAATAATTTTATGGTTGGTGTTCACCACAACAGGAGGAACTGTATTAAAGGGTCACAGCGTTAGGAAGGCTGAGAACCACTGCTCTAGACACTGTGGAGCAGTTCCCATCACACATGCATGACTGTAGAAGTAGACCCCTCCCACTTAGAGGACATAGTTAAATATATCCTCCTAAGAGAATGGCTTGTCCACTCCTTCAACAGGCAAAAGCTCTCTCATGTTTAAACATGACATTAAAACAATTAAGACTGCATTCAGTTTTATTCACACTAATCCATATATATTTATACCCTCATAGATGACTTATAATCATTTTCTTCTCAGGATGCTATGCACACCCTAATCTAATCTTATTTTTGTTTTCATCTCCTTTTAGTCTGCTAATGCACATAGGAGAAAAAGAGTAAATTTTATCATATTTCTGGTTTTCTTTTACATTTTGATCATTTTACATTTGTATCATTTAAATGGATACAAAGATTTTTCTATTATTCTGAATCAAAATAATTAAATTATGGCAAAGAATCCTCCAAATATCAACTTCTGGGAACAAAATGTTTTGTGACCACAATCTTCCCTACAGTAGCTCTCTGTAGAAACAGTTTTTTATCTTCAATGGCAGTTATACATGTTTGGCTCTGTAAAAGATATCCATCCATGAGCACTAAAATCTGCCTGTTTCCCTGATGGACAGGTATATTTCCTTATATATTGAAAGGAAACAACCCCTATGAATGTAAAAATGCAAAATCTCTTTTTAAATCAAAATTAGGAACTCTGTGTCAGCTCTGCCATTTCTCAGTAGATAGCATTCCCACAACAAGAATGGAAGTGAACTGCACTGTGTATGTGGGACCTGCAAACATATAGTATGCTATACTCCCACACCCTGTTCCGTCTCCCCACTCTTAGATAATGAGTTCTCATGTACAAAAAAGCTTTCCTAGTGCCGATGCTGTAGAAAGTCACTTTAGGCTTACTGACCCAGACTATTTGACTGTTTAGAAGAGATAAAATAATAATTCTAAAGCTATAGGGAAAGCTCATCAGAGTTTTGACAACTTTCCTCTCTATTTCACTTTCTTTTCAATTTCTTAAATACATTATCTTGTAATTTTCAAAGCATATGAATTCTGAGGAATGATTAGATATTTTTTTTTTTTTTTGGTTTTTCGAGACAGGGTTTCCCTGTAGTTTCTAGAGCCTGTCCTGGATCTAGCTCTTGTAGACCAGGCTGGCCTCGAACTCAGAGATCCGCCCGCCTCTGCCTCCCAAGTGCTGGGATTAAAGGCGTGCGCCACCACCGCCCGGCTAGATATTTTATTTTTTATTGATTTTATTGAGCTCTAAATTTTCCTCTGCTCCCCTCCCTGCCTCTGCTCCCCCCTTCAACCCTCTCCCATGGTCCCTATGCTCCTAATTTACTCAGAAGATCTTGTCTTTTTCTACTTCCCATGTAGATTAGATCCATGTATGTCTCTCTCTTAGGGTCCTCATTGTTGTCTAGGTTCTCTGGGATTGTGATTAGTGGACTGCTTTTCTTTGCTTTATGTTTAAAAAACACGTATGAGTGAGTACATATGATAATTGTCTTTCTGGGTCAAGGTTACCTCACTCAACATGATTTTTTTCTAGCTCCATCCATTTGCCTGAAAATTTCAAGATGTCATTATTTTTTTCTGCTGTATAGTACTCCATTGTGTAAATGTACCACATTTTCCTTATCCATTCTTCAGTCAAGGGGCATTTAGGTTGTTTCCAGGTTCTGGCTATGACAAACAATGCTGCTATGAACATAGTTCAAAAAATTGGCAATCAAAAGAACAAATAATCCAATTTTAAAAAGTGGAGTACAGACCTAAACAGAGAACCCTCAACAAAGGAATTTTAAATGGCTAAAAGACACTTAAGGAAATGCTCAACATCCTTAGTCATCAGAGAAATGCAAATCAAAACAACTCTGAGATTCCATCTTACACCTGTAAGAATGGACAAGATCAAAAACACTGATGACAACTTATGCTGGAGAGGTTATGGGGTAAAGGGAACTCTCCTGCATTGCTGATGGGAGTGCAAGCTGGTACAGCTGCTTTGGATATCAGTACGGTGATTTCTCAGAAAACTAGGAAACAACCTTCCTCAAGACCCAGCAATACCACTGTTAGGTATATCTCCAAAGGATGCTCAATTGTGGCACAAGGACATGTGCTCAACTATGTTTATAGCAACATTGTCATAGTCAGAAGCTGGAAACAGCCAAGATATTTACTTTAGAATGGTTCTCAATTCCCAATAATAAAGTTATGTAGTTTGTGGAAAATATATTCCTAGTACTTATTTCACAACTCCACTAATTCAGCTTTGCTCTCAAACTCTGACTGTTAGAAGTAGGGAGAGAGGAGCAGCAGAGTATCCAGTCGTCACAACCCATTTAAATGATTTCTTCTATTCTGGGAACACATACACATAACATTGGATTAGTTCTACATTTGAAAGTATCAGTCACTAATAATTGTGCTTCTTCCCTCAATACTTGTACCCCAGTCTACAAGACATTATCATTATAGACATGCATGGCATTGAAGTAGACAAGAAATGATTCATGGAGAGTGTGGACAGTCACATTTATATTCCCAAGCATTAGCCTCTCATCACAATATTAAGAATGAGGGACTAGGTTCTAATGCAAAATCTTTTTCAAAAAATATCCTATTAAAATCCTGAATACACAGAGAGAGAGAGAGAGAGAGAGAGAGAGAGAGACAGAGACAGAGATAGAGACAGAGAGACAGAGAGACAGAGAGAAAGTTTAAAGTAGACCAATAACAGAGAAATGTCCAAAGATAATAATGGAGGGTAGATCTGAACAAAGTACAGGCATGTTTGAAAATGTCACAAAGACCCATTGCTCTGTACAGTGCATAGAAACCAGTGCTGTCTGTTTTTGTTGCTGTTGTTTTTATAGAGAATCTGGACAGAGGAGTTTTCCTGAGTAAATTAGGAGTATGGGGACCATGAGGAAGATTTGAAGGAGAAAGGGGAGAGGCAGGGAGGGGAGCAGAGAAAAATGTAGAGCTCAATAACAATCAATTTAAAAAGGAAAATTCAAAAAATGTGGGGTAAAGATTTAAAAAGAGAATTTTCATTAGATGAATCTCAAATGACCAATAAACAAAGAAATGTTCAACATCCTTAGCCATCAGGGAAATGCAAATCAAAGCTACTTTGAGATTGTATCTTATACCTGTCAGGAGGGCTAAGATCAAAAATACAACTGGCAGCTCATGCTGGTGAAGATGTGGAGAAAGGGGAACACTCCTCCATTGCCAGTGGGAATGAAAATTTGTACAGCCACTATGGAAATTAATATGGCAATTCCTGAAAGAAAAAATGGGAATCAATCTACCTCAAGACATACCTATAATATTCTTGAGCATACTGAATTGTCTTTGTCCTTTTTAGCAGTCTTACATTTGTGTTATCTTGGGCTTCTCTGAGTTCCTTTGTATCTTTTTAAACACCTTGAAACCTTTGATGAAGCTTATGATTCTCCATTTAAAATCTGTGTCCTAGAGTTCCTATAAGTAATTATCATTGGCATGCATTTCTACAAGACTGGTAGCTTTTAGGAGAAGATGATGGCTTGATTTTTTTATGCTTGCATTTTTGCTCTGATATCTGGGCATGTGGACTTTTTGTTCATTCTAAATGTCATACAGAAAGAGCATGTTGGGGTAGAAGAGGTAATGGACAAGTGGGTTTGGCCTAGAGGTTAGGAATGGCTTAGGCTGAAATCAGGTGGACAGTGGAAGTGGGCCAGAAATACAGGATGTCTCCCAGTTCAAATCTGGCTTGGAGGAGAGGTTGGATGTGGCATAGGAGAGGCCTGTGAGTTTGGTGTAGGTAAGGTAGGTCCTTCATAAGCCTAGAGATTGGTTGCAGCACAGATTTGTGAGCACCCACCAGCTCTGTATATTCCTGAAGTATATTCTACTCTTGTGAGTTTATGACTGATCCTTACAATCCTTTCCAATATGGTACAATTTAGAACATCTCAAACTTTTCAAAATATCAACTTGTATAGATAATATGAGCTACTAACTCACCATGAAAGGAGGCTTCTCTCTGTCTTTGTCCCTTATGTGACACTGCAGTCTATAAAAATTGAATCAAAAGAACCTTTATAATAGTTCTCCTATAGATGAATTGCTAATTTGAATACTGTTTAACTCATTTCAGCCTTTTAGGTAGAAAGGTCTCTAGGTTTCACTCTCCAGATCACAGGTGGTTGTCACAGCTATTAATGTGTGCATATTAATTGCATTTTAATTTTTGCTTGTTAGTTTGTTTTTAAATTCTTCAAAATACTTTGTCCAACTTGGTTTGGTGGCATAAACATACATCATGCCCATTCAGAAGGCATTGTTAGTTCAAGGAGCACCAAGACTGTAGAGGATGTTCAGCATTAACTGAAAAAACAAGACAATAAACAAACAAAAATCATTAAGTCCAGGGCCAAATACAATGTCCTGGGAACATTCCCTGGCACTAAATGAAAATTCTAATAAGTCAATTGTGTATAAGTGTGAGATAAAATGCATGAGACCAGAAGTGTAGAAACTTGCAAGTTCAAAATTATAATATAACTTCATTATTTCAGATTAAAGCTTAAACATGAAATACAGATTATCTAAGCAGAACAGTCATTTATTTTAGAAGGTACGGATGTTATTAGCATGGTATGCTGTGAAAATGTGTTTGTGTGTGCGTGTGCATGTGTGTGTGTCTACTAGTTGGCAAAACATCTATTCAACAGTGATTTTTAATTCTCATTCTCTCAAGATAACATGAGAATTTCATCTTTATGTATTTGTACTTACCACATAACATTCATTTTTAAGATGAAGTAGAAAATATGAGACTAAAACGTAATAAAAGCTGACCTACAAAAATAATTAGAATGCTCTATTTTGTCTTCTTTGGGTTTTTTGGTTTGGGTTTGGTTTTGTTCCATGTTCCCCATCCCCCACTACACACACCTTTTATCTCTTTTGTAAAGGCAATTTCCTAGACCCATGCTTTTTTTTTCTCCAAAATAAGAAGAGAGTGTGCACCAAAGGTCCCACTTTCTTTCCTGATACAAACGCACATTGTGACTCGCTGCACAGCTTCCTGGAGAATACACACACACTGAGAGACTGAGAACATTTGGAAATGAAAAGAACACAGAAATACACTGCCAAATTGGCACGGATGCTTCCTGTCTATAAAGCATCAAGCAAAGTTGTCTCATCTTCCTACTTGAGTTTCTTTTACTGCCAATGAAATTACACTACAACATATATAAGAGCTGAGCATTTTGAGCCCTTGTCCTTCATCTTCCACCACTCAGAAATAACCTCCTGGACAGCAGACTAATCAGCTAAGAAGAAGCTTCTCCAAGGTAGGCACTTGGAAATGCAGAGCCTTTTACCTTGACATTAAATTTTGCCTGGCTACAGAGAGCATTTTAATGGGCTGTTTGTAAGATATTCTTCTCTTATCACTGCAAGAATAAGTGCCTACAATAAACCATAAGTCATAAAAAGTATTATGCTTTGAATTTTGCAAATAACAGTAAAGTATGTATATTGATCACACGAGACAGTGAGTCGACCAAAGTCCACAATTTCCTTTCTTCTCCCTGTACCTATGGTTTCATAACATTCATAATGATGGGCTACTCTCAGATTGGCTCTGAAAGAGAATTATTTTAACATGTACATTCACAATTCATTTTTCTTGTGTTTTAGGCTTCACAAAAAAATAAATCTTAGGAAAAACAATATGTCCACATACACTCATAATATCCAGTGAATAATTCTTCCTGAGATTCTTTTGAAGTTTGCACTGTTCAGCTGCCACATTTACACTATTAAGAGAGTTGACTGGGAACTGACAGGTCACTGTGCACAGTGGTATGAAGGAAGAACTCAGGCAATCTGACCCTGGAAATTTATCAAAAAGCTTAAGAAACTGAAAAGAAAATAAAGCTAAAGAACAATGTTCTCTTCTGTCCCAGTTGTTGATGGAATGTAGTTGAATGTTAGAAACCAGATTTGTGAGCATTTATTGTGGACTAACATGACTTAAATTAATGTTATATGTAAGCTATATACTAAAAGATGCTTTGCCCTTTGATTGCATCTAATACGAAGACTTTTTCCTTATCTTCTAGGTGTCATGAAAAATTAAGTTTATCGCTTATGACCAAGTATAAGTGGGAGTATATCAAACACAGGTCTACAGAGGACTGTTATATAGATCAAAATGTACATGGAATAAATGTTCATTTCAAGATGATTACTGCAAAGCCAAAAGCTTTACTTTTGAAAGCTTCTGTTACCCAAAGTCTTTATGGACAATTATCTGGATTCTCTCTAGCATCAGCTCACAAGTCAAATGTGAAAACTAGCTCCATCATTATGCAGTCAAACTTTAGGAACTGACCATATGACCCACACAAATACTGAGTCTAAGATAAGGATAGGAATGTTATTTAAAGATACACTGCACTACATATATACCATGTGTTAAGACAAGTCAGAAAAAAATGTCATTTCATTTTTAAAAGTAATGCTAATTAGCCATTGTGCTTACTTTCAGAAGCTACCAAAAGATGAAACCAATGTATTTGGTTTTGGGCCTTTGGATTCTTGGCACATGTTTCCTAGTAAGTATCACTAAACCCTACCGCTATATTCTCTTGTTAACTTTTACTTCAAACTTAATAATATTTAGCTACATTTCCAAATATTTAGAAGCTGAAAATTACTGATGAAATGCCACTCTAGTACTTTAAATTCCACTTTGAAATTCTGGTTTAATTTAGTAGTTACAGAAAGCTGATGATTGCCATACTCAATTATCAGACCTTCTGCAGATATTTTTATGCAGATAAATTCAATCTCTTCCCACACTCCAGCAACTGCACAGGTAGCTCTTTATGACCTGACCTTACAGTTGACTTTCAACTTATCCATGTCCTTAGAAAAGTTACTGAACTGGATGTTGATATAACAAATAATAATACTTAGTGTTAAACCAGTGCTATACCAAGAAAAGCACTGCCTAGACATTCTAGACAATATTACACCATTCATAGTAAATGACTTTACAAAAAGGGCCTTATGACTGAATAACAAAATCTCACAACTAATTTGGCAAATGCAAGAATGTGAAAACATATATAAATTTCATTTTCAAAAAGTAGGAACAGAGTGTTTTCAAACGTGCTATGGAGTCACACGGTTTGTACATGACAGAGATAGGACTCCAACCACAACCTTTATACTACAAAGACTACTAGTCTTCCTGTGTTTGGCCTTTTTTGACACCTTGTATTGTAGCTATCCATTCTATAGAGTCACTAAACATATCTGTACCTCCCACCAGTGCTACACCAACATATGTCGAAAACTAAAAACTCAACATGTTTTGCAATTTATTGGAATTAAAACCAGAGTGACCCTAAGCTCTTGAATGAGACAGAAATTTCCCAATCCTATATAGGGTAACTACTTCCATTTGGGACTTATTTCAGTGACCAGGTCACTACTAACAGCCAAGTTTAAGATTTTTGTTCATGATATTTTCTTTCCATTCAATACCATCTAAGCTATCATCAAGGACCTGTATGATCAGAACAAAGAGGAAAACATTTCCTTTGATTGACTTTCAGGATTTTTGATTGGGAACAGGTAACAGTTCTCTATTGCCATAATAAATAACCATAAATAAGGACTTTAAAAGCCTGTTCTTCATAACATAGTTTACACTTGGCTTTGTATTCTCAAGTGTCACACAAGACAGAAGAAGAACCCTGAATTTACACTCCATTCTTCATCTCAAGGTCATGCTTTTCATACTTCACATATTTTCATCCCTTTATGGAAGTAATGATTGGCCTTGACTTTGTGTATTAACAATTTTATTTAACATAAAGGAACTTGTGTCCATGTGGTATTTTCATATTCCATTTTGGTGAATTTTCCCACTACCCAGGTCCCTGTTGCCCCTTTTTAGCAGTATTATCCCTTCTTCTTTGTTCTATTAGATTCCCAACATTCTCCCTTAATGCTTATTTTCCAACTTAAAAGGAAAATAAAATGTGAAAAATTCAGGAAAATAGGTGGAACTAGATGTTATAGGAGGCCGCTTGTTTGTTCCTGGCTGCTCAGCCCCAAAATAAATACTCAGAAACTGTATTAATTAAATCACTTCTTGGTCAATCACTTACACATATTGCTAGCTAGATCTTACATTGATAATTAACCCATTTCTATTATTTTATGTTTTACCATGAGGCTCATGGCCTACCAGCAAGGTTCCAGCTGACAGCTCACATCTTTCCCCTCTGGCAGCTACATGGTGTCTCCTTGAATCCACCTTCTTACTCCCAGCATTCAGTTTAGTTTTCCCTACCTAGCTCTACTCTACCATATCATAGGCCAAGACAGATTCTTTATTTATTAACCAATAAAAGCAATACATACACAGAAGGAGTTCCCACACCAACTAGAAACTGTAGAAAACAGTTACACATGCTCAGAAAAACAAATGCCATGTTTGTTTCTCTCTCAAATCCTAGCCTCTAACTCTTAAATATGTATATTGAGTTCAGGGTAAATATGGCTAAATACCTGGATACTAGAAAAGACCATTAGATCAATCCCTGCTTTCTTGCTGGCCATTAACTGGAGAACAATCTGATCTAATATAGTCTAATTGTCATATGATTCTCTCCAATACACGGAATCATTATTATACTTTAATAGGCTATTTGCTAAAGCATGAAATGTCTAGTTTCTTCTACCTCTGCAATTATAGAACTCATTTTAGAAGAACATATCTGATAAAATCAGGCCAGGAAATGTCTTTGGAGAGTGGAATTTTTAGGGGCCATCTTAAAATTCTATTTAGCCCAGAAAGTGTATATGTTGATAATTGTCTTTGAAATATCTAATTTGATATTGTTTACTTCCTTTCACCCACAGTCTACTGAATGTCACAGAGGCCACAGAGGAGGACATGGTCCAAGAGGACAACTGCCACCTCGTCCCCCTTTCCATGGTTCAAGATATGGGGGACCATTCTCTCCTCCCTATGGTCCAGGATTTCATAAACGTCCCCATCCTCCTCGTGGTCCAGGATTTGGCCCTTATTTTCCACCTTTTCAACCGTACCCTCCTCCCCCCTTTGGTCCAAATCCACCTCTCAAACCAAGACCTCCACAACCTCCAACCAATCCTCCCACTCCACCTCCAACACCAACACAAGCAATTACAACACCCAGTACCAGTAGCTCCACTTCATCTCCTCCAACAACACAAGCAAATACAACACCCAGTGCCAGTAGCTCCACTACACCTCCTCCAACAACACAAGCAAATACAACACCCAGTGCCGGTAGCTCCACTACACCTCCTCCAACAACACAAGCAAATACAACACCCAGTACCAGTAGCTCCACTACACCTCCTCCAACAACACAAGCAGATACAACACCCAGTGCCGGTAGCTCCACTACACCTCCTCCAACAACACAAGCAAATACAACACCCAGTACCAGTAGCTCCACTACACCTCCTCCAACAACACAAGCAGATACAACACCCAGTGCCGGTAGCTCCACTACACCTCCTCCAACAACACAAGCAAATACAACACCCAGTGCCACTACATCAACTACTGCTACTGTCCCAGATCCCATTAATTATTTACTGATTTTGTGGCAAAGATTTCTGGAACTTTTACAGTCAGGATGAAATATTCCACAGCACTGTGAAATTCTGGGATAATCTTTAAAGGCTTAAGAAACAACTCCTTCCCAAGCATTATACAAAATGAAAATAAAGAGCCGAGTGTTATCGGAGGCTGCTCGTTCATTCATTCCTGACTGCCCAGATTCCCAAAATTACCACACAGAAACTGTATTAATTAAATCACTGCTTGGCCTATTAGCTCTAGCTTCTTTCTAGCTCTTACATCTTAAATTACCATTTCTATTATTTTATATTTTACCATAAGGTTCGTGGCCTAACAGCAGGTTCCAGCTGGTAGCTAGCGTCTTTCTCCTCTGGTGGCTACGTGGCTTCTCCTAGACTCTGCCTACTCTCTCTCTACATCTGTTTGGATTTCCCACCTGGCTTTACTCTGTTAATCCATGACCAAAAGACATTTTATTTGTTAATCAATAAAAGCAACACATACACAGAAGGACTTCCCACACCAACTGAGCAACATTACAAAGCATCTATTGTCATCAGAGTATGATGTGGGAAGTCCTTCTGTATATGTGTTGCTTTTATTGGTTTAAGTTTTATTCAGTAGCTTAGCAGAATAGAGCTAGGCAGGAAAACTAAACTGAATGCTGTGAGAAAAAGGGAGGGGTCAAAGAGAAACCACATAGCCACTGCCAGAGACAGACATGACAGAACCTTGCCAGTAAGCCACAGCCATGTGGTGATACACAGATTAATGGAGTTAATGGTGTTAGTTTAGGATATAGGAGGAAGCAGGAAGTATGCTTATCTTATTGGACAAACAGTATTGCAAATAATATAGTTTCTGTGTATTTATTATAGGACTGGGCAGGACAGAAACCTCCACCAACAAAAGTGATTACCATGCCATCTACCATGTTACTTGAATAAAGGGAATCATTCCAGAAATCTAACCTTGTACTATGAGGCAAAGTGGATATTAGGGGAAGTAAAATACCTGAGCTTGTAACATAGAATCATGAAGAAAGATGAATAAAGTAGATGTCCTCTTGAGTGCCATTGTAAAATAATCACAAATCACAGAACATGTTAGTATGCATTAAAAGTATTCCTCCACACAGCATGTTCCTAAAAATTCACGGGTACTTGTCATCATTATATTTGACCCCAGGTGGATTCTGCTTCAATGGATTCAACCAAACTTGCAAGGAAAATAGTAATATATATGTATTGTTTATGTATATGTGTGTATATGTATATATATATATATATAATTTGTAGAGATCATGTTCTTTTCTGCCATTATTCTTTGAATAACCCATACCAACTATATTCATACAGCATTCATATTATAATAAAAATTATAGCACATCTGGAGATGATTCAATGTGTGGAAGAAGACTATATAAGTTAAATGCAAACTGTACATCATTTTAAATGAAGTACTTGAACATCCGCAAATGACAGCATGCACAAAGGCCCTAGATCCATTCCCACAAGGTCACCAGGAGATGATTGCACTTATAACAAACTTTCCCATAAACTTTCAGTTCTGAAGAAGAAACATCTTCTAAGAAAATGAAAATAAGTTAGGAAGCATATATTGGAAATTTATGTTACAAAGTAGTTTCCAATATAATAAAGTGATGATAGCTGACTTCAGACACTAGTAATAAAATAATAGCTGAGAAATGTTCCACTTTCTATTGTTTCCATTATTTGAAATTTTAAGGAAAAGAATTTTATTATGAGTACAAAGCAAATGGATTCATTGCTGCATGAAAATTCTCTGATTTTTTACTATAGAAGAGAATGTAGAAAACTGACCTCACATTTCCATAAAACCAAACACGTAAGAATCAAAAATTCTCTATATGAGCTCCATACTCTCTAATTCCACAGGCGGCTGTTTGAGAATTTACCATGATGTCTGCATGGGCTGTTCTTGTAGCTAAGAGATACATAATGACAGCTATGCCTGCCCTAATGAAGTCAGAGCTCAATATTCACGAGAACAGTGACTTTGAATGTCCCAGATACAGCTAAAGGAACATTAAGGACTGAGTCATTCCTGAAAAATAATAATAATAATAATTACAAGGAGAAATAAGAGATCTTGTCATGGTAACTGGGTGTGTATACAAGGTAATCACTGACAACCTCTCCATTTTTAAGAACTTGAAGAACTAAAGAATATTAGCAAGGATATTGCTTCTTATAGAAAGACAATTCAAGGGTTCATACATAAAAATCTAAAACAATAGAATTTTTTTAAGCAGTAGAATCCTAAGATAGCAGATATTGGTACAGAGGTGGGGATACTTAAGGGATGTGATTTTTAGCATTAATTATGAGAAGAGCAAGAGTGGAGGGTAGGCAGCCATTGTACCATATGTCATTAATTCATGGTTTGGGGGAATAAGTCAGAAATTTGAGGCTGGCCACCCCCACAAAAACAATAGGAAAACCCTTTCTCAAAAAGAAAAGTGCAAACTTGATCATGAGTCTGGGTAAGAGACAGTTGCTTAGGCCAGGATAACATCAATAGACATAGCAAAAAGTGGTTAGATCCAAGACAATAGTCTCTCACCCCACCAAAAAAAAAATCTATTAGACCAAGTGTTAGAAGGGAGAATCAAGAATCACTCTGAAAACATTTTTTTTTCTTTTAAAACAATCTTTTCTTATTTTATATACCAATCCTAGCTCCCACTCCCTCCCCTCATCCTGCTCCCCTTGCCTTCACCCCATCTCATGCCCATTCACTCCTCAGAGAGGGTAAGGCCTCCCACAGGAAGTCAACAAATTCTGGCATATTATTTTTAGTTAGAACCAAGGCCTTCCTCCTATATCTAGGCTGAACAAGGTATCCCTCCAAAAAGAATCGGCTTCAAAAAGCCAGTTCAAGCACTAGAGATAAGTCCTGGTCCCAATGCCAGTGGCCCCACAAACTGCCCCAGCCACCCATTTGTCACCAACATTCAGAGGGCCTAGTTTGATCTTATGCAGGTTCCCCCACTGTCATCTCAGAGTCAGTAAGCTCCCTGTAGATCAGGACAGGTGTTTCTGTGGTGTCCCCATCATAGTCATGTTGGCTTCGTTCATATTATTGTCCTCCCTCTCTTCAACTAGACTCTAAGAGCTTTCCCCAGTCCTTAACTGTGGATCTCTTCACCTGTTTCCATTAGCTGCTGGATGAAGGTTCTTGTTTAAAATTAAGGTATCCATTAATCTGAATACAGGGGAAGGCCAATTCTGGTACCATCTCCATTATTGCTTAGGGTCTTAGGTCGGGTCATCCTTGTGGATTGCTGGGAATTTCCCTAGTGCAGGTCTCCTGCTGGCCACATAATGGCTCCATCAATCAAAATATCCCTTTCCTTGTTCTCCCTCTCTGTCCTTCCCCATCTCGGCTATCATGTTCAAAGCAGTCATGTAAACAATTATTTCATTTAGTGAGCAGGGAAAGGCCCAATAAGCCTCAGGGCAAAAGATTTCATAATATTCTAAAGTCTAAATTTGAATGTAGAGTTAAGGTTGAAATCCCTTTAATTTCTGTGTCATTTTTCATAAAATATCATACTATATTATCACAAACTCACAAGACTTGCTATATCTCATAATTCTATAGGTCATATGTCTCTGCTATATCACACAATGGTTCTGTTTATGTTCCCAGTGCTGAAATCAAGATAAAGGTAGTGCTGTGTTTCTTCCTCTCTGGAAGCTGTAGGACATTATCATTTTGAATCCCATTTGTCTCTCCTACACATCTGATCAAGACTTCAGCTATATCTCTGACTGTATCTAAAGAAATTTACCAGTTTCTGAGATATTCAATTTCTAGTGATTTAATAATAAAATAGACTGGAATAATCAGAGTTTAATATTTCAAGTTGACACCATGAGGCAATATGGTTGTTGGAAATAACAATATCTAAGGGATTGTTTTGGGAGTATTTTTGATAACAAAATAATGTTGGATTTTAAGTCCATATATTAGAAGTAAGAAGAGAAGAAGTACTAAGAAGTAATGCCATTGTACAAATCATTTTCAGTGATGTAGTGATGGAGGATTCTCATTGGCTAATAAACAAACCGCCTGGCTCATTTAATGGGCCAGCCCTTAGGTGGGTGGAGTAGACAGAACAGGAAGAAGGAAGTGAGGTAGATGGCTCAGTCAGATGCCACGCCTCTCCTAAGTGAGGCAGACCACCGTGCCTCTCCTCAGGGAGACAGATGCTATGGAGCCAGCTACCAGGTCAGACATGCTGAATCTTTCCCGGTAAGACACCACTTGTGGTGTTACACAGATTATTAGATATGGGTTAGTCAAGATGTGAGTAAGGGGCTGAAACTAATGGCCAGGCAGTGTTTAAAAGAATACAGTTTCCATGTAATTATTTTGGGTAAAGCTAGCCGGTGGCCGGGAGCCGGGCAGGACGAAAAGCTCCTCACTACAATGTAGAAGTCACTAAAGTTACAAATTTAGAGGCAATGAGGAAGGCAAATATAATTACTATGTATCAATTAAAATACTAGCAATAGATATTTTTTAATTATTTGGTATTCAACTCATTGAGTGTCTGGGATATTTTGCTTGTTCTCTTAAGCAAAATCTAGAGCCTGGTTTTGTTGTCATTTGATAATTTTTTAATGATCATTTATTACTTCTATCTCCTCACCTAACTCACAATCACCATCTAGAACAAGTTCTCCTTCTCAGCAACTTCCTCTTGCCCTCTTCCTGCATCTGTTCCAATCACATCCTCCGTGTCAACTCCCATGTTTTTCCCCTAATCCCAAGTTTCAGAGTTATATCACCTTCAGCATGACTGGAACCAGTCACACTGTATGGTTGCAATATAGGCAGAGACTGCTCATTCGTTTCATAGTCTCCCAGACCTGAAGTAATCACACAGAAAATATATTAATTACAACATTGCTTGGGCAAAGACAGACATATTCCTGGATAATGCTTATACCTTAAATTAACCCATTCCTATTATGTTGTATTTTACCACGAGGCTCGTGGTTTACTAGTAAGGTTCTGGACATCTGTCTCCTTCAGCTGCTACATGGTATTTCCTCATCTCTGTCTACTTTCTCTCTACATCTCTGTTCGGATTTCCCACCTGGTTTTACTCTGTTAAACCATTAACTGAAAACAGCTTTTTGATTAACCAGTGGTGACAAAACATATTCACAGCATACCGAGGGGAGACACTGGATAATAGAAAAAAAAACTTCTGAATAAAATCAGCTGGTGTATTTCAAGGATGTCTTAATCTCAGAATGGAAACAAGGAGATGTGCTACACTGGGAAAGGAGTTTCAATCTTGTTTCCATGGGAGAAGAAAAGCTATGGATACCATCAAAATTAATAAAGATTCTGCTTGATAAAGATAAACCTCTTGAGAAAGATAAATGACAGATCAACCACAGAGGAGACAATCATACAGATGGTAAGGAAACCTCATAAGGGCTGGGGCAGGGTTCTGTTCTTGTCTTTGCAGGAAAATATTCATATTCAAAGAATTGAGTGTGACCTCTTATTTTATAAATGCCGATGTAAAGCACTCATTCCCTCTCTATTCAAGCTGTGGGATTCAGTTACTATTCCCCATTTCAGCAGAGGACTGTGATCTGTGAGTCTACCCCTAAATAAATACTCAATTCTGAGCTAGTGTGGGATTTCGTTATAGCGTCCATCTTCATCTGGAGCCCACGCGAATCTGAACTCCACACCTACTGGGTGGACCAGTCTAAAAGGCCTAAATGGTGCACAGCACAGGTCTCCCACGCCCGCCAGCTTTGCTTGCGTTCACCTATTGAGTGGTTTTTTGTAAAACCCCCACCACAGCAAAGATAAGTGTGTGCTGTGACTTGGAAATTTCCCAAGCTCACGGCACAGCGACTTGCACAGTTTCTGGTTTGTGCTCCCTGCTCCTGAGTTCTGGGCTCCTTCTGCTATGTACGAAATTGATTTAATTGCTTTCAGTTTGTCAGTATTTACCCAGCACCAAGGTGAAAAACAAAAGCAGTGCAGGTCTGTACCGGGTGCCACTGGCTGCATCGCTAATCACGACTCTGAAACCATGACACCTGCTGGACAATAACGATTATTACACCTAAAACAATTTACTGGACCTCATAACACAAGGAAATATTTTATTAATTAATAAATCAATGAACTTGAAAGCTATATAATTGTAGACAATATTACTATAGAGAATTTTAGTAACCTTTTTTCTGATACTATGGATTGTATTCTACAAGACTTACATGGTTATTGTGATACATCCATTTATTGGATATTGGAACTCAATTTTTTTCTTTGTATTATATCCTTAAGTAAATGGTTTGATAACAGAGCCAAGAATGAGGCACTTTTAGAAATGATACAGTCTTTAGAGACTAAAAATGAACAGTTAAATGACAGGATTAATACCATCGAAAATCAAAAGTTACCTGAAAAAATTAATACTATTGAAAAGGCTAAAATTAATTTGACAGACAAATTTTAATCCATGTCAAAGGGTACTGAGAAATTATCTGAAAGAATTCATACAGTTGAATTTGGCAATCAAAATTTGTTAAAAAGTTAGGATAGGTTAGCAGATACAGTATCTCTCCAGGAAGGCAATATGCATGCCATCCAAATAATGTCCAAGGATGAAATGTTATCTTTAAAACAAAAACTTCAGACCTCAGAATTACATGTGCAGAATGAGGACCAGAGGCTATGCCCCTAATGAAATCACTGGAAATATATACAGGCCAGGAGATTCGGGCTTTACAAAAGACAGTGGTAAAAAGATTTTAAATAATTGAGAAAATTAATGGAACTGATGAGCAGGGAAAGAAGGCACAAGGACAGGATTTAACATCACCAGTAGCTGTCAGAGATGACATACCCAGGGTTTTAGCTTCCTACACTGTAATCTACTCTGACAAAGCATCAAGCTCTAAAGGCCCAAAAGGATCCAAAGAAGGTAGATGGATACCTATAGGAATGAATTATCTAAAAGAAATTAAGCAAACAGTAGTAACTTATGACTTGCATTCTGCATTGTTAGGGAGATGGTAAAGACATGGACTTTTAGCATTAAGGCCACACAACACAACTGGATTCAGTTACTTTCAGCAGTCCTGGATGATGGCATCAACTGATATGGAAATGTTATTTGAGGAACAAGGCAAAATTTTAGAACATTAGGAAAAAGCAAAAGGACTTGAGACTTCCCAAGATCAAATTCTTGGTGAGAGCACTTTATGCTGACCCACAGGCTCAAGCTCTTTACGATGAACAAATCTTGTCCCTGTGCCACAAAGCAGCCTTAAATGCTTGGGACAGGATTCAAGAACCAAGAAAACAAATTGTATTATATACCAGTGTTAAACAGGGCCAGAGAGAAACTTTAGTGACTTGTTACAAAGATTAACTAAGGCTGTACAAATAGGAGTAACAGACCCAGATAGTAGATGAATACTTATTGAATCTCTGGCTTTTCAAAATGCCAACTTAGAATGCAAAAAGATTCTTGGTCCTTTAAAGGTTGGAGTTAGATCAGTACCAATGGATGAATAGATCCTGCATACAATGAACATTGACACATTTGACTATAATGCTGAATCTTGGGTAGGAGAAGCAATTTCCAAAGGTATGAGGAGTCATAAAAATGACAAATGTTTTAATTGTGGTAGAATAGAACATCTGAGAAAGGATTGTAGACAAGGAATTCCTAGAAATAATGTCTCCTCTGAGAATGGCAAAAATAAAAGGTATCAACATTCTGGATTATGTAGAAGGTGTGAAAAGGGCCAACATTAGACCAATGAATGCAGGCCAACAAAAGACAGAGAAGGCAAACCAATAATATCAGGAAACTCCTTGGGGGGCCTCTTGTAGGCCCCCAAGTCAAAAGTGGTCCAGTCATTCCCAGTCACTGTGGAGGACATGTCTCACCAGAAAAATTTAAAAATCCACAGCCTTCTGTGAAAAAACATACTGTTCTGGATGATGGAATAAACATGGAGGATGAATCAAAAATTCCAATAGGAAATAGGAAACATATATTCTGGCAGACTTCTATAAATGTTCAAAGACCAAATCTAAGAGTATGTATAAATAGCATTGTAATTGTGGGTTTGATAGACATGGGTACAGATGTGACTATCATTACTCCAGAATCTTGGCATCTAAATTGGCCTCTTCAAGGGGAATGTTCAATTACTAGGAACTGGAACCTTATCTCAAGTGAAACAAAGAACAGGATGGGTTGACTGCATAGGGACAGAAGGACAGAGAGGAAGACTGAGGCCATATGTGGCTAATATTGCAGTGAGTTTATGGGGTCATGACCTGCTACAGCAATGGAATACCCATATTAACATTCCTGCAGTCCCAGAAATGCATAATTCTGGGAAGGATATTATAAGGTACTATACACAAAGATCACTAGCCAGTCAGGATGTACAAGAACACAAAGCAACTAGCAAACCTTTAGAAGTATCAAGGGCCCTACCTTTAAAATGGTTAACTGAAAAACGAATGTGGGTTAAACAGTAGCTGTTACCAGAAGACAAACTGTTTTGGGGGTACCAGCTGCTCAAGATGGCTCCAACTGCTTGGTTAGCTGAATGGTGCAATTTTTTATAATTTTCTGGCCAGAACTCCAAATAGGAACCTCAGAAAAACCCTGCGGAATACTCAGAGACTATTTGCAATTATACCAGACAGGAACCTTGGAACTTAATCATCATTTTACTTTCACAGGATCCCAACACCTCCATGACAACTGGAAGCAGTTCTAGAAGACAACATCCCCTCTCCCAACAAAGTTTGTCCTCAGTGTTAGGGACATCATTTAGGGGTTGATTATAATTGGTATAGGGTTGTGGGTTGGAGAAAATTCTATAGGCACTGGGATCCTTTGAAACAAAAGGGAAATTGGGTGGGATAATAAATTAGTGTGAGCTTACTCACACTAATAATAATAGTGAGTAATAGAGTGAATACTTCTGAGCTATTATTTATAGGCAATTTATATTGGTATAGATTCTTGTATATTGATACAAACTTAAATCATATTGAATATGTTCCTATTTTCATCTACAATATCTGTATACCTAAGCAAAGTTATCTGTCATATTGCATGCATGCATGCTTCTATGTCTGCTTAAGATATTTTGTATATTGATACAATTTTAGGATATAGTTATCATATTGCAATATACATTTCTATGACTGATCAAGATACTTATACATTGTTTATATATTGAGGTCATTGTGCTCATTTACTGCATAGCTGTTTAAGTATTGTTTACTATTCTAATATGGAGCCTTACTCTTTAAGCTATATAGGTATTAAGAATTATAGGTATTAAGAATTATAGCCATTCATGTTTGTCATACTTATAGTTAGACTAATCACGTTCTTTTAGATACATTGAGATTGTATTCCGCATAGATAGATAAACTTCAACCACTTCAAAGAGCTGTAAAATATGGCATTTAAATAACTTAGGAGTCTGTTAACATGAAACATGATTGCTCCTGGCAGCACCGATCTATTCCCTGGAGAATGTTGAGCACCAAAGACACTCCACTTGGAGCTTGTTTTCTCCTTGGCAAAACTGGCCTTTGGGCAAAGAACTGTCCATGCCTTGACCACTGACAAAATGCATGATGTCTGGACAGGATGAACAGGATACAAGTAAAAAGACTACCAAACCTTGCCAAGAGAGTACAAGATTGTTTTGAAAAATTTACTGCCTCTGAAAATGGTCTGTCAGTTATTCCAGGTCTTAGCCAAAGTTGGTTGTTCCAACAATGCAAATGAGACTTTGGGTGATTGCCCAGGTAGCCAATTGTCTCTGTCATTTATTGAACATTTGGAAATTGCTTGGTTGCACTTACTATTTACTCAAGCAATATTATTTCTCTTCTCAGGTCTTCAATGGGGTTGAAGACTAGATAGTCATATGTAGTAAGAGGAGAGCAGACCGCGTCCCGCTGCCCCACTACCTTAACCCCTGAAAAAAACCACACTGAAATTGAATTAATTAAATTACTGCCTGGCCCATTATCTCTAGCCTATTGTTGGCCAACTATCACATCTTGATTTAACCCATTTCTAATAATCTGTATCACCACTTGACTGTGCCTTACCAGCATGAGTCTAACCAGTGTCCATCTCGGGCAGGAGAATCATGGTGTCTGCCACACTGTCCTTCCCAGCATTCAGTTCAGTCTACTCTGCCTACCTAAGCTGCTGCCCTATCAAAAGGCCAAGGTAGTTTCTTTATTCAACCAATGAAAGCAACGCAAATATAGAAGGACCTCCTATACCATTTCCCCTTTTCTGTTTAAACAAAAAAGAAAGGCTTTCACTTTAACATAGTAAAATTACATATAACAATACAGTTATCAAGCAATAATTACAGTTACAATATTTATATCTATTTTATCTTTTATCGTAACAAAGAAAAACTATAATTATCTATTTATTCTTCAACTCCATCAAAGACTCCAGAATGATATAATATTACCTAAGTAAACAAGAAGTAAGCAACTTCCAAAACTCGAGAATTTACAAAGACATCTCACTGCTTGTACAGTCACCCAAAGTTCTTTTGTACCATTGGGGCAACCATCTTCAGCCTACAGGCCCATAGAATCCAGCAGACACTTCTATGAAGCAGGAAATTTCAAAGGCAGTTCAGTCACTTTCTGCTGTGTCCTGCAGAATGTCTCGCAGACTCTTTCATGAATCAGGAACTCCGAAGGATCATCTCACCTTTAGGCAAGTTTAGCAGTCCTCTCTCTGCAGGTTCTTCATATCTACTTTATGTATCAGTTTAGGAAGGAGCAGTTTCTTGACCAAATGGCTAGCAAACTCCGTAAGGAGCCTCTTCGATGCTCATCTTCCTCTTGAAGTAGATTGCTGCTGCCAAGAGTAGACGTGTCTCATTGTCATGAAAAGCCCTAAGTTATCAAAACACTTTAAATGCCATATTCTGTAGTCTTTGAAAGATATTAAGAAAACCTATCTGAATTATATCTATGCAC
The DNA here is from genome assembly GCF_903992535.2 of Arvicola amphibius. NCBI lineage: Eukaryota > Metazoa > Chordata > Mammalia > Rodentia > Cricetidae > Arvicola > Arvicola amphibius. The sequence goes on along the minus strand of NC_052047.1, from coordinate 17,067,215 downwards.
ATCTAGAAAAATCTAAGTAACATGACTACAAACTTAACTATTATAGATGATTATCTATTAACTATATTTCTTAATTATACATTACATTTTTAAATGAACTACACAATCACAATACGTTAATCAAGAGCAGAAATATACCTATAACAAGATCAACCTTAAATTAGTATCAATAAACCAAGATTCATATCAATGCAAATTATTCATATCTATATCATATCCCCCTTTAAATGTAAAAGAACATTTTTAAACAATATTTGGGAATATGGGCATAGTTATTTCTCTCCAGACTCCTTCCTGCTGCATGGGGGCACTGTTAATCAGGTCTTTCATGGTGTATCCTGTATGTTAGGTTAATCTTTTTTTTTTCTTTTTTTCTTTTTTTGGTTTTTCGAGACAGGGTTTCTCTGTAGCTTTTTTAGAGCCTGTCCTGGAACTAGCTCTTGTAGACCAGGCTGGCCTCGAACTCACAGAGATCCGCCTGCCTCTGCCTCCCGAGTGCTGGGATTAAAGGCGTGCGCCACCACCGCCCGGCTCTTAGGTTAATCTTAATTGGCAGTTGAGCAAAGAAAGTTTTTAAGGTTGTTCACAGCAATCTTTCAGAAGGGTGTGGTCTATCATACCATATTGGTCTAGAAGCAATCCACAGGGTCTCATCTTCTGTGAAAACAAAAGAACCTCATTTCCAAAGCATCATATCCTTAGACCCAAATTTTGAAGTCAAGATATCTTTATAATATCTTTGCTGGTTTAGCTTAGCAGACCACACAATTAAATGTCTCTCTGTACTTAGCTCCTTCATGACAAAAAATTTAAAGAAAACACAATAATACACAGAATCCAGAATCTCTGTGAATTCTCCATTTTTACATGGCTTATTTTTCTTTACTTCTTTTAATCTATGACTATCTGTACTCTGTCTCTTTTTTAAAGCATTAACTTGATTTTACTTCTCTCTCCCAAGCCTACAACTTTATCTAACACTATGACCCATTTAGAGGTCTTTTATGTCTGAATCTGTCCTATTGCATTGTCTTTAATTCTCTACTATGTTAAAGGGCTTTTAAAATGCTAAGCAGCTTGGTTGCAGCTGCTCTGAATGCTGGCTCCACCTCTCTCCAATTTCAAAATGGTGGACATACCATTTTTGTTAGCTCTGGGGCTGCCAGGCAGGAGCCACCCCAGAGAATGAGTGTGCCATGCATAAATCCTTTTTATCTGAGTTACAGCCAAATATGCCAGGCAGAGCACTTGCAGCCTGGAAACATTTCTCTGTGTATGGCAGCAGGAATCTGCTATGCTCTCCTGCCTGTGTGCCTAGTAGATCTGATCCTGCCACCTGCCCAGGCAGGAAGCGCCAAACCACAGGCATAGTCTCAGGTACTTCGTTCCCGACCCCAAGTGGGCACACAAACAGCCGGGCTCATAAATGCTCCATAGCCAGAGTTTGCACTGGCGGCAGCGCCCAGGAAGCCTCATCTTAAAATGGTGCTGCTTTTTTTTTATTGCTGCTATCCTTGAGTCAGGAAAATCTGCAGCACACCGTTAGCAAATAGCAAAAAGCTGTGTTAAATTATCTTTCCTTTTTAAGCCCTCTCAGGTTTTACATGGAGTTAGTAGACCACATTGGAGCACCACTCTGTAGTAGAAGGAACAGGTTGGCTGTGGGCACCAACCTGTGGTAAAAAGAGTGGTCCACGTCTTGCCACCTGCCTTACTTAACCTGCAAAATAACAACACTGAAATTGTATTAATTAAATTACTGCCTGGCCCATTATCTCTAGCCTCTTATTGGCTAGCTATCACATCTTGATTTAACCCATTTCTTTTTTTGTTTGTTTGGTTTTTTCTGTTTTTCGAGACAGGGTTTCCCTGTAGTTTCTAGAGCCTGTCCTGGAACTAGCTTTTGTAGACCAGGCTGGCCTCGAACTCAGAGATCCGCCTGCCTCTGCCTCCCGAGTGCTGGGATTAAAGGCGTGCGCCACCACCGCCCGGCTCCCATTTCTAATAATCTGTATCACCCCTTGACTGTGGCTTACCAGCATGAGTCTAACCAGTATCCATCTCGGGCAGGAGAATCATGGCATCTACCACACTGTCCTTCCCAGCATTCAGTTTGGTCTACTCTACCTACCTAAGCTGCTGCCCTATCAAAAGGCCAAGGCAGTTTCTTTATTCAACCAATGAAAGCAACACAAATATAGAAGGACCTCCTACACCAGTCATAGTTGCTTTCCTCTTATGACTTAGCCCAGGCATTTTTAATATAAGACTTAGACTCCTTAGGATAGGATAATAATTGAAACATTTGGCATATGTTTCTTGCTTGATATTGTTTATGCTGATTGTAATTGTAATTTTTATTATATATTCTAATTCTTATTGTATATATAGTTTTGTATTGGGTTTAAAACTCTCTTATTTAAACAAAAGGGAGAGGTGATAGGGGAACTCCTTTGGTCAGTGGACTTTGAGATGCTGTACCACTTTGAGCATGGTCTCAGGTACTATAAAAACAGATGTAGAAGTGTTTTCTCTCTCTCTCTCTCTGTCTATCTCTGTCTCTCTCTCCTCTGCTGGATTCAGTTCCTATTCCCCACTCATGCAGATGACTGTTGAATGTGAGTCTATCCCTAAATAAAGAACCTTTTATTATATTCAATTCTGAGCAAGTGTGGGACTACTTTATCGCAATCCTCTACACTGCTCCAGTATTTGCAAATATCCTTTAAACATCTTCCATGTAAAATCTGAGACTTTAGAACCTTCTTCTCTAGATGAGTTTCCTATCTTTCTAAATTGTCCTCCTGATCCCATTATTAAACACCCCCTTTAACCTTACTTAATCCTGTACTCATTATTATTTGTAGATTAACTGCTTCCATTTTCTGCCTATTAGCTAAGTGCTCAGAAATATGCACTTAGAGACAACACTTAGTAAATATTAAGTGACACTAAATTGACAAATTGAGTGTTGCCATACCAACTCCAGTGCCGTCTGTGTGACATGACATATGTTATTATGCCAGACAGGAGCTACGTGTCTTATGGGACTAGGCTTCCTGGAGGTCAATGGCAAACAGCCTGGTATTAGCCACAGCTGAGGCATAGATGGGTTTCTCGAGTAGCTGGCTAAACAGGATATGGGCCTTCCACAATCTCTTTCATAATAATGATGGTCTTTATATATACAAGATAAGTATCATTCTCTTCAGGAACAGCTCTGGGATAGGGAAGCACAGTATGGGAATGTATAAGACTACAGCAGAACCTTTGTCATACATGGGGTATATGATGAGCAAGGGAATAGATGGGTTAATGTTGATGTGATGGAGGAGTGTCTATGTGTTACTTTCATTAGTAATAAAAAACTGCCTTGGCCCCTTTAATAGGACAGAAAATTAGGTAGGCAGAGTAGACAAAACAAAATTCTGGGAGAGAGAAGGCAGACGCTTCAGGCAGTCGCCATAGTCAGTCGCCATGCCTCTCCTCTCCGTGATGGATGCAGGTTAAGATCTCTCCCGGTAAGCAACCACCTCGTGGTGCTATATAGATTACTAAATATGGGTTAAGCAAGATATGAGAATTAGCCAATAAGAGGCTAGTACTAATTGGCCAGACAGTGTTTAAATGAATACAGTTCCCATGTAATTATTTTGGATGGGAAGCTAGCCGGGTGGCAGGACGCAGCCCCGCCGCTCCATCTATAGATTGGCGCCCAACGTGGGGCCTAAATCCACTTAAAACCCTGAGAGGGCTTTTTGAAAAAGGGAGAGAGAGTTTAACACAGCTTTTTACTGTTTGCTAGAATGTGCTACAGAGAAATTTTTCTGAGGACATGCTGTAGAGAGATTTCCTGTTTCAGCAATTGCAACAGAAAAAAAAACCACTCATTTTTAAATGCAGCTTCCTGGGGCTGTGCCGCCAATGCAAACTCTGGCTTTAAAGCATTTCAATGGTTTTTATGGGACTGGATGTTTGTGTTCCTGCTCGGGATCGGAAGGAGAGTGCTCTGAGACCGGGCCAATGGCTCAGTGCTCCCTGTCTGCACCTGGGCAGACAGCAGAATCAGGCTTAGACAGGTGGAAGAGCATGGTGGATTCCTGCAGCCATACAGAGAGATTTGGTTGTAACTTGGATGAAAAGAGTTTCTGTGCCGCATGCTCAGTCTCAGAATTAAAATGCTGAATGCAGCTCCTACCTGGCGGCCCCAGAGCTAGCATAAAATGGTACGTCCTCCATTTTGAAATTGGAGAGAGGTGGAGCCAACATCCAGAGCAGCCCTCCACTCTGCAGCTCAGAGGCAGCTCAAAGGCAACTCAGAGGCAGCTCAGAGGCGCACCTGATTCAGTAACAAGCGGCTCAGCTTCCCTCCACCATGCTAAACTGTGCTGACCTCAGGCAGGAACTATCGTAATTACCATAATAACAGCGCAGTTAAGGTTTAGACTTGGCAGGAAACAGGCGGTACCGTATTACTCCTTTGTGGCGCAAGCTAAAGTTTTTAAAAAGCGCTTAACATTTTAAAAAATGCTACTGGACAATAAAAAAATTACAAACAATACAATAGGACAGATTCAGACATAAAAGACCTTTAAATGGGTCACAATGTTGGATGAATGTATGTAGACTTAAGAGAGAGAAGAAAAATATATAAAAATAAAGTTAATAACTTTAAAAAATGTAAAATCTTTAAAGAGACCAAATAAATAGGACAGGAAAATTAGGTAGGCAGAGTAGATAAAACAAAATTCTGGGAGAGAGAAGGCAGACACCTCAGGCAGTCACCATAGTCAGTCGCCATGCCTCTCCTCTCTGTGATGGACGTAGGTTAAGATCTCTCCTGGTAAGCGACCACCACATGCTGCTATATAGATTACTAAATATGGGTTAAGCAAGATATGAGAATTAGCCAATAAGAGGCTAGTACTAATGGGCCAGGCAGTTTTTAAATGAATACAGTTCCCATGTAATTATTTCGGATGGAAAGCTAGCCGGGTGGCGGGACGCAGCCCCGCCACTCCATCTACATTGATGGACAAAGACTGTTATATTATACTTTGAACTTTATGGATAGGCTTGCTAGATCCCAACCCCCATGGTGTCTGCTACATAAGAAGGTACTAAAAAGTATATTTCAACAGGTGCAGAGAGCTGATGAGGCATATTTGGTCACTAGATGAGATAAAGAAAGAGAAAGAGGAAGGGCCATGATAGTGATAATGAGACAGAAACTCTCTATTCATAAGATGAAATCACTTGACTGAGGTTTACATTCCCAAGGACAAGATTTCCTCTTCGAAGGATGCTTTATGTCTAACACCTGTCCTTGATAATATACTTTTCTTAAATATCACTGATGTGACTAAAATAAGCTTTCATACTGTGCCAACCAGTGGCACATGACCTTCTGATTTGTTCTTTGTTTGAATACTATATAATGAAAACATGAGTTCAGTAAAATCGCAGCAGATTCCAAGCACTCTCTTGTGTGTTGTGTTTGTCTGTCATTCACAGAACTTGTGCCTTCCTGCATACCAAGACCCTGCTTCTCCCACGGTCTGAGTGGCTCCCCTGAGCCGGTCCGTGGCAGAGTGTGGCATTTGATAACAGTAACTACCAACTACTGTTCTATGTTTGAAGGTGATTAGAAAACAAAAATTCAAAAAGTAAAAAATAAAATCAGGACACAGATTACTAGATAGATATGAATCCGTTAGATGCATCAACCATTTTACAATACATGTATTATTTTTCCTTAAGTGAGGCTCAAAGGAACAAAGTAACTTAAGTATGAACACCTCATTAAAAACAGGCCTACAACTTCACTCAAGCTGATCCAAATTTGGTACTAGCATTCTTTGCACAAAGCCTAAAATGTGTAGCATACTCACATTAATTTTCATAGTACAAGAAACTATCTACGTCCTCTGTCCCCAGCCCAGGTGGACAAACACTACTGAGGAAAAGCATCAGTCTATGCAAGCCCATGGACTGCTCATCCCTGCCATCTCCTATAGTGAAGATTCCATTCTCTGTGTAATGGGATGATCAGAAGAAAAATTATAGGTCAATCATTATCTTAAGAGAACAAATTAAACTCTTAGGCTATGTGAAAATAAAAATAAAACTTTACTGTGAGATGGAATGAAATTTCAAGATGAAGAGCAAATCATATTTGCCCATTCCAGTATCTCATTACATCACCAAAGCACACAGGACTGTTGTGGGAGCTCCTTCCACTCCTTCAGCCAATAGTGATCTCTCTCTTTAAAAATGAGGCCACTTCCCTCCGCTCGCTCTCTGGCTTCCGGCTCTGCTTCCAGCGACTAGGCTCCCTTCCTGATTGCACAGAGGGCTGTTGGCTGGGACGGTGATCTGTAAGTTTTTCCCCTTTTAAATAAATAACCATTCTATTACTCATAATTCCAAACTGGTGTGGGACTGTTTGTGACTTACGCCTTCACAGGACTTTGCTGAGTCTTTTCAAAGACAAAGACTAATCTCAACTACATTCCTCTTAGACATTTCTAGTTTCCTGATTTTCAGTGCTGATTTGTAATTCTCACTTCCCCATGGCAGCATTGAGGCTATATCTACTGTGATGTCAGCCATCATCACCAGTTACAGATGTAGTAACAGCTAGCCAGATGTCTCTCGTGCGACTGATGATCACAACAGCATTTGATAGTGTGCTTATGAAATGTTTAACTGTCCAGAAAATTCTTTGCAAATATGCCGTGCCAGCACAGCAACTGTCGTTCTTCTGAGCGAGGGACGTCAGGATTAACAAGCAACACAACTTCAGGTTTTGTCCCCAGTTGTCCGGGATCCTCACCCAGGCCTGATGGCAGCAGCAATCACCTGGCCCTGAATAAAGTGCCCGTCAATATCCCGGCTTTTTGCCTTATATGGTCGCAAGGCTTCCTTACAGTATTTATTTGAATTCTCAAATGCCAGCTGCCTAACTATGGGCATAGCTGTGGTCACATCACCAAATAATCTCCCTGCCAACTGCAATATCCTACCACCCACATAGTCCTGAAATGGTTCTGAAGGCCCTTGTAAAACTTTTGACAGCTGATCCCCCCCCCCCACGCCTTGTTTGGCAGGGCTTTCCAAGCTTTGGTAGCCGCAGTTGCTATCTGGAGATATATGGCAGGATTGAACACAATTTGATTGGCCAAGTCAGCATAAGCTCCTGCTCCAGTTAGCATGTCTAGATTGCGTTGTGCCTGTCCTGCTCGTGCATTTAACCTAGCCATTTGTAAGCAATTTTCTTGATATTCTTCCCTCCACAATAAGTAATCTCCTCCCGATAATACCTCACGGCATAGCTGCTGCCAATCGCTAGGTGTGAGATTCAATGTCGCAAAAGTCTCTACCATGGCAATAGTAAACGGGGCCTGAGAGCCATATACCACCACGGCCTCTTTCAATTGCTTCATCTCCTTAAAGCTCAAGTCCACATGTTGTCTCAGCACCTGTCCTGGATTGTTAGGATCAGGTACCTCTATAACTGGAGCAACTGTGTGCCATGGCCGAAAACAGACACCTCCTCCTCTTCCTGAGCCCTCTTCGGCCTCCCTCTCATCTGTCAGTCCCCAACGGGACTCCCTCCTTCCCCAGTTCTCATTAAAAGCAAGTGGGGCTGACAGCACACATAAGGAATCCTTCGCCTTACAGCGCTTCAGCCTTTTCCAAAGTACCTTAATTCCTGCATTAGCTGTGCTTCCTCGTCAGATATACTATTTTCTGCACTAGAACTGAGGCTGTCTTTCCCATTTTCTGACTAGGAGGCTGTTGCTATCTGGTTTTGCGCCCGAAAAGAGGGCAGACTTTGGCGCTAGCCTTAGTCCCGCACCAGATTCCAAAGTTCCCCCTGGTACCTCCGACATTTCCTTTTGTCCCTATGTGACTCTGCCGATCCTATGGATCTGCGAGTCTCCTCCTCCTGTATTTCTTCAAGTATCTCTTTAGCCTTGACAACCTCCAGTCTCACTTTCACTTTATCAGTAAGTAGGGCATCGCGAACCAGGCACCATAGCGAATAGGTAGATACAGGGACGCTATTGGAACCCTCCTTTTGTAGCCGTTTCTGCAAATCTGTTTTTACCTGTTTCCAGTCGGAGATGTTCAAATATCCACCTGTCAAAAACCATGGGCTTGCTGTGGCTATATTCTTAAAAAAATCTTCTATAGTTCTCTCTTTGACTGCAGTTCCTTGTTTCTCTAACAATTTAGCTATCAGATATATCAGGTCTCTCTTACTGCATGTAGATCCCATTTTACCCCAATCCATCCTTACCGGCCTAGGACGACCAGTCCACTACCCCTTCTTTCTCAGATCTCGGTGGGAACTTCCATTTGCACGGCCAGCACAGCAACTGTCGTTCTTCTGAGCGAGGGACGTCGGGATTAACACGCAACACAACTTCGGGTTCTGCAGACAAGCCGTTTATTCCATATTCTCACAAGTGTATATAGCCCTCAGCAGGGGAGGCCAAACCAGCAAAAGCAGGAAGCTCATCGCCCTAACTTAATGGCTTAGGGGTAAACATCCTTAGAAACATTGCTGAAAACAACAGATTGTTCCTTTTTTGTTCCTGTTTTCAACCAACCTATAAAGTGCAAAACAGATCACGTGGGGGTGCCAAGGCCTGTCCTCTACGGACCCAAAACAAATATATATCAAAGAAATACTTACAGAAATATTTACTAAAAATAGTAAGTGTTGCACCTTGGATAGAAAGGTATCCTAGCAGTTGAGAGCTATGGAATACCAAAAAGTCAACATAAAAGTAGCAGTTTATAGCCCTGCTCCAGAAAGTGGGTTCCCCAGTGCAACTGTAACAAACAACTCTGCTCTGGCAAGGGAGGGTTTCCCAGAGAAGTTGTTAGAGCTCTGCTTGGCTCTGCTTTGGAGAAGTGTTTACCACTCTGCTAAGGTTCCCTGGAGTGGAACAACTCTTCTCATCTAGGAGAAAATTTCCCCAGCAGAAGTGTTACTGTCCTGTCCTGCTCTGCTCTGATCCAATGAAAGCTGATAAAGCTATGCTCCCCTCTGTAAAAATGTCATAGCAACCAACAAACCTCACTCAAGAGGTTTATTGGGAAAGAAGTATCCAGGAAGGTGGTTGCCTCAGCTGAGAAACAGCAGCAAATTGGCAGGGCGGTGGTAACGCATGCCTATAATCCCAGCACTCAGGAGGCAGAGGCGGGTGGATCTCTGTGAGTTTAAGGCTAGCCTGGTCTACAAGAGCTAGTTCCAGGAGAGGCTCCAAAGCTACAGGGAAACCCTATCTCAAAAAAGAAAGAAAGAAAGAAAGAAAGAAAGAAAGAAAGAAAGAAAGAAAGAAAGAAAGAAAGAAAGAAAGAAAGAAAGAAAGAAAGAGGGAGGGAGGGAGGGAGTGATGTAGTGAGTTATGAGGTTGCTTTATGGTCTTTCTGATAGCTCTCTCTCTCTCTCTCTCTCTCTCTCTCTTCTCTCTCTCTCTATCCTCCCCCTCAACTTGAACAGGTACAGAGTTTATATAGAGTTTCTTTGGGGTCCATTTCTAGGGTGACTTGAAATTAGTGGGTTTTTGTAGTCAGATTCTGGGGCAAGCTCAGGGATTTAGTGGGATTTCTTGTCCTGGATTGGTGGCATTTCCAGCTCAGGGACCTCAGGAATTAATAGGATTTTGTTTGCTCAGGGATTGGCGAAATTAGGCAACCTGACTCTTGGGCAAGCTCAGGGATTTGCATTATTTTAAGCATTAGTCCTGGGGTCAAGTCAGGCTCAGAGTGTTTTTCCTTGACCCTTTTCACCTACAGAAATTTTAAAATAACTTTAAAAACCTTAGTAAATTCCTAAAGTGAGGAAAATGTTGGTCAAAAAATAATAATATAAAGTCATGTTGTCAGAAAAAAGCTGATTTCCTTCTTTCTTGCAATGACATGTGGCCATGTTCCAAAATAGCCAGTGGAATGAGAAAAAAAGTCACTTGTAGGAGCTATAAACATATATGCCCTTCCATGGTCTTTCCCTGCGTGATGTTCTGCTGATGATTTTCCATGAAAGCCTTTAAAATCATACATGTTTGTACTCCGAAATACCCAGTATAAATAATTCTCCCCAAAGTTATGACTAATATTAGTAGACTATTCAATAAAGAGAGAGACAGACAGAGGAGTCATTAACCAAAGCTAGCCTAGCAATCAACTATTGGGTAGATATGCTTGTTTAATTAATAGCATACAAATCTAAAAGTTTATCACTCAGTACCAATTCTTCAGAAATAACTTACAATATAAATACTTCTGTGCCTACTGAGCATGAACTTAGATGAAGTTGTTAAACAAAGCCATATTTTTCTCCACCTCCGTAGAAACAGAGTCCTCCCTTAAACCCTGTGTACTCTAACAGCCATTTCCAACCAACAGTCACCCAGTTGCGTACACCCCAGTATAGCTAGGAATGGAGCTCAAAACATTATTCGATTTTTATTTAATTTTGTGGATAACTAGAGGCCATGTTTCTCAAACATGAACTTTGTAGAAAACAATGTTGTGACCTTCAACTCTAGTACTTCCTTACAAGTCATGCACAGCTGAAGCAGAATTACGTACAGCTGAGAGAGAGGAACGAGCAGGGGAGCATCAGGAATCTTTGGTCTGTTGGCCATTCCCCATGCTCATTCTATGAGGAAATACAGTCTTACTACTGTCAGGAAGTACAGCTGCTCTGTTAAAAATTATAATGGTAAAATTTTGCCCAAAGAATCAAGTTCCACTACACATTGATACAGAGTTATTAGGAAAAAAATGTATCTACCAGAAGATCATATTCACTAACAATAATAAGACTTTATCGAGAGCTGGAATTTCCTGTGACCTAAAGAAGCTATTGCTTTAAATATTGTATAAGAACTCAAACTTATGGGACACTATGAAAGCAGTGCTAAGAGGAAAATTCATAGCACTAAGTGCCCACTTAAAAAAAACGGAGAAAGCACACATTGGAGACTTAACAGCACACCTGAAAGCTTTAGAAAAGAAAGAAGCAGACTCACCTTGGAGGAGTAGAAGACTGGAAATTATCAAACTGAGGGCAGAAATCAACAAAATAGAAACACAGAAAACAATCCAAAGAATCAATGAAACAAAAAGCTGGTTCTTGGAGAAAATCAACAAGATTGACAAACCCCTAGCCAAACTAATCAAACGGCAGAGAGAGAACACACAAATTAATAAGATCAGAAATGAAAAAGGGGACATAACCACAGACACAGAGGAAATCCAAAGAATCATTAGATCTTACTACAACAGCCTGTATGCCACAAAATTGGAAAATGTAAAAGAAATGGACACTTTTTTAGATAAGTACCATGTACCAAAGTTAAACCAGGACCAGGTAAATGCTCTAAATAGTCCTGTTAGTCGCGAAGAATTGGAAACTGTTATCAGAAACCTCCCTACCAAAAAGAGCCCAGGACCTGATGGGTTCCATGCAGAATTCTACCAGAACTTCCAAGAAGACCTAATACCTATACTCCTTAAGGTATTTCATAATATAGAAACAGAACAGTCATTGCCAAATTCCTTTTATGAAGCTACAATTACCCTGATACCTAAACCAAACAAAGACTTAACCAAGAAAGAGAATTACAGGCCAATCTCACTCATGAACATCGATGCAAAAATTCTCAATAAAATACTGGCAAACAGAATCCAAGAACACATTCGAAAAATTATCCACTACGATCAAGTAGGCTTCATCCCAGAGATGCAGGGCTGGTTCAACATACGAAAATCTATCAATGTAATCCATCATATAAATAAACTGAAGGATAAAAAACATATGATCATCTCATTAGATGCAGAAAAAGCATTTGACAAAATTCAGCACCCCTTTATGATAAAGGTCTTGGAGAGATTAGGGATACAGGGGTCATTCCTAAATATAATAAAGGCTATTTACAGCAAGCCTACAGCTAACATCAAATTAAATGGAGAGAAACTCAAGGCCATCCCACTAAATTCAGGAACGCGACAAGGCTGTCCACTCTCTCCTTATCTCTTCAATATAGTACTTGAAGTTCTAGCAATAGCAATAAGACAAAACAAGGGGATCAAGGGGATTCGAATTGGAAAGGAAGAAGTTAAACTTTCATTATTTGCAGATGATATGATAGTGTACATAAGCGACCCGAAAAACTCCACCAAAGAACTCCTACAGCTGATAAACTCCTTTAGTATCGTGGCAGGTTACAAGATCAACTCCAAAAAATCAGTCGCCCTCCTATATACAAAGGATAAGGAAGCAGAGAAAGAAATCAGAGAAGCTTCACCTTTCACGATAGCCACAAATAGCATAAAATATCTTGGGGTAACTCTAACCAAGGAAGTGAAAGACCTATTTGACAAGAACTTTAAGTCTTTGAAGAAAGAAATTGAAGAGGATACCAGAAAATGGAAGGATCTCCCTTGCTCTTGGATTAGGAGGATCAACATAGTAAAAATGGCAATACTACCAAAGGCAATCTATAGATTTAATGCAATCCCCTTAAAGATCCCATCAAGATTCTTCACAGATCTTGAGAGGACAATAATCAACTTTATATGGAAGAACAAGAAACCCAGGATAGCCAAAACAATCTTATACAATAAAGGAACTTCTGGAGGCATTACCATCCCTGACTTCAAACTCTATTACAGAGCTACAGTATTGAAAACAGCTTGGTATTGGCATAAAAATAGAGAAGTCGACCAATGGAATCAAATAGAAGACCCAGATCTTAACCCACAAACCTATGAACACCTGATTTTTGATAAAGGAGCTAAAAGCACACAATGGAAGAAAGAAAGCATCTTCAACAAATGGTGCTGGCATAACTGGATGTCAACCTGCAGAAGAATGAAAGTAGATCTGTGTCTATCACCATGCACAAAACTCAAGTCCAAATGGATTAAAGACCTCAATATCAATCTGAACACACTGAACCTGTTAGAGGAGAAAGTGGGAAGTACTCTACAACATTTGGGCACAGGAGACCGCTTCTTACGTATAGCCCCAGCAGCACAGACATTAAGGGCAACATTGAATAAATGGAACCTCCTGAAGCTGAGCAGCTTCTGTAAAGCAAAGGACACTGTCACTAAGACAAAAAGGCAGCCTACTGACTGGGAAAAGATCTTCACCAACCCCACAACAGACAAAGGTCTGATCTCCAAAATATATAAGGAACTCAAGAGACTAGACTTTAAAATGCTAATGAACCCAATTAAAAAATGGGGAACTGAACTGAACAGAGAATTCTCAACAGAAGAAGTTCGAATGGCCAAAAGACACTTAAGGGCATGCTCAACCTCCTTAGCAATCAGGGAAATGCAAATCAAAACAACGTTAAGATACCATCTTACACCTGTCAGAATGGCTAAAATCAAAAACACCAATGATAGCCTTTGCTGGAGAGGATGTGGAGTAAGGGGTACACTCATCCATTGCTGGTGGGAATGCAAACTTGTGCAACCGCTTTGGAAAGCAGTGTGGAGGTTTCTCAGGAAATTTGGGATCCACCTACCCCAGGACCCAGCAATCCCACTCTTGGGAATTTACCCAAGAGATGCCCAATCATATTACAAAAGCATCTGTTCAACTATGTTTATAACAGCATTATTTGTAATAGCCAGAACCTGGAAACAACCTAGATGCCCTTCAGTGGAAGAATGGTTGAAGAAAGTGTGGAATATATACATGCTAGAATACTACTCGGCGGTAAAAAACAATGACATCTTGAATTTTGCATGCAAATGGAGGGAAATAGAAAACACCATCCTGAGTGAGGTAACCCAGGCCCAAAAAGATGAACATGGGATGTACTCACTCATAATTGGGTTCTAGCCATAAATAAAGGACATCGAGCCTATAATTCGTAAAAATCCTAGAGAAGCTATATAAGAAGGTGAACCCAAAGAAAAACATATAGTTATCCTCCTGGATACTGGAAGTAGACAAGATTGCCGGACAAAAAATGGGAACATAGGGGTGGGGTGGGATGGGGGGAGGGGGGATGGGGCGAGAAAAGTGTGAAGTGGAGGATGGGAAGAGCTTGGGGGAATAGGATGGTTGGGATATAGGAAGGGTGGATATGGGAACAAGGAATTATATATCTTACTTAAGGGAGCCATTCTAGGGTTGGCAGAGGCTTGACTCTAGAGGGGTTCCCAGGTGTCCAGGAAGACGCCCCCAGCTAGGTCCTTGGGCAGCTGAGGAGAGGGTGCCAGAAATGTCCAGATCCTATCGCCATACTCATGAATATCTTGCATATCACCATAGAACCTTCACCTGGCATTGGATGGAGAAAATGACAGAGCCCCACATAGGAGCACCGGACTGAGCTTCCAAGGTCCCGATGAGGAGCAAAAGGAGGGAGATCATGAGCAAGGAAGTCAGGACCGTGAGGAGTGCGTTTACCCATTGAGACGGTGGGACAGATTTAACGGGAGACCACCAAGTCCAGTTGGAATGGAACTGATGGAACAGGGGACCAAACCGGGCTCTCTGAATGTGGCTGACGGTGGAGGAGGACTGAGAAACCAAGGACAACGGCAATGAATGTGAACTCTACAGCATGGACGGGCTCACTGTGAGCCTTAACCTTCACCTGGCGATGGATGGAGATAGAGACAGAGCCCCACATTGGAGCACCGGACTGAGCTCCCAAAGTTCTGATGAGGAGCGGATGGAGAGAGATCATGAGAAAGAAAGTCAGAACCATGAGGGACGTGTTCACCCACTGAGACGGCAGGACAGAACTAATGGGAGACCACCAAGTCCACTTGGAATGGGACTGATGGAACATGCGACCAAATCGGACTCTCTGAGGGTGGCTGATGGTGGAGGCTGACCGAGGAGCCAAGGACAATGGCGATGGGCTTGGTCTCTACGACATGGACGGGCTCTGTGTGAGCCTTGTCAGTTCGGTTGCTCACCTTCCTGGACCTGGGGGGAGTTGGGAGGACCTTGGACTCAACATAGTGTAGAGAACCCTGATGGCTGTTTGGCCTCAAGAGGGAGGGAGTGGGGGTGTGGGTGGAGGGGAGGGGAGGGAAGGGGGAGGAGGAGGGGAGGAGATGGCAATTTTTAATAAAAAATAAATAAACTGGAAAAAAAATTAAAAAAAGAACTTATCCAGTCTAATCTTTAATAGGTAATTTTAATTAAAATTATTCTTGAGTAATGGCTTTTGTTTTTAAGAAAAGAGTGCTTCCTTCTGCTTCCCACACACTAATCTTTTGTTGCCTGTGACCCATGAAGAGTTTATTCCAATTCTGACAATGTCCGTCCTTAAGTACTTCACAATCAGTGATCCATACGATGATAAATCACTTTAAAACAGTTGGCTAAAAATTTATCTAGGCATGAAAACAATATATACACCAAGCACAAAGAAAGACTGTTTATCCTTTTAATAAAATGGGCATGTTACTAGGGAACATAATGTTCAGGACATGTCCAGTGTTGGCTTAGGAGGTCAAGAAAATGTACAATCAGGCTGTGCAAAACAAATTTGTAAGCCAGAAACTGTGCTAAAGTTAAAGATGCCATCTTTCCATTAGCAAAGCCCTAGCAAGACAGGGAAAATATGGTAGCTAAAGATCAGTTCTAACTTAATTCTTTCTCATAGGTACCATAAATATAAAGAGGTTGCTATATGGTCACCTGAGCTCAGACTACAGGGGTGGTTAACACAGTCTATAATACGGTGGGGCTAAGCAAACTGTAGCTACTGGAGAATGAAGTCTAACGTTCAGCAAAAGGGGATTTTTCTCCCAAGTGAGCAGGTTGTGTCACATATGGTTACCTCTATTTAGAACCTGTATTTATTTTAAACATAAAACCATGTACTATACTACAATCTCTAGATGTAAACTAAAATTAGATTATGCAACTTTTCTATAGCCTCTTTTATAAGCTAGTGTGCATTGTGGCCATTTACTTTGTTCAGATAATGAAAATACCAAATGCTTGCAGGACCTAAACTATACTGACATATTTTATTATGCAAAAATAGCTGTTCATTAGTTAGAGGAGAAATGTATACAGTAATCCCCATATTATCCATTTTCAATGATTCAAATGAATGTGCATAGTCCCTTTAAATAAAATTACACCTTTAGGAAAGAAATATAAAGTTAAAGTTAATAGACAATAAAGGGTCTTTTCTTGATTTTTTTCATCTCCCATGACCAAAGCATTTCTGTTATTTTCTTTTTTTTTTTTTTTTTTTTTTTTTTGGTTTTTCGAGACAGGGTTCTGTTATTTTCAAACTTCATTCTTCCCCACTCTTCAAACTCCTTCCTCCAAAATAAATGTCTCCACAAGTAAAACCATTTTGTGTGTGTGTGTGTGTGTGTGTGTGTGTGTATTAGTTCTGATACAGAAATCTAACATGTAGGTTCAACATCATGTTATAATATATCTCAAATAATATTTTAACTTATAACCCTTGGAATATTTATAAAAGTTCTTTCCTCAAAGAAAAAAAGCCCCCTCTAAGATGGGGCTTGAACATGAACTATTGCAAATATCCCCCAAGTAATGGTAATGTCCACCCACATGTGAACCCCCTGTACTGCAAAGTTCTTCCCTGTTGGAAGGCATTTGGATCACAGTTGCCAAGGTGGCAGCTACAACTCTCAGCTCTTTGTTTCAGTAAACATCATCAATACAGCTTACCTTCTGTCAGTCTTCCTCTCCACTGGCTAAGAATCCAGACAGTGGTATTTAAGAAGGGATGTGTTCTATGAAAGTTCTCTTTCTTCTCGAATTTTCAAACCGTAGCTACCCAAACTGAAAATTTGGCAAAAGAAACTTAAGCAACAGCTTGATTGTTCCAAAGGAGAATCTCCTACCAAGGTGAGTACTTATAAATATAAAATAAGGATATTTGACTCTGCAGAACTGACTTTTGCTCTTATTCTCAATCATTTCATTCTTATGGCTTTTAAGTGAAAGAGTCATGTCACCTCAAAATCACAAGAGTATTTTAATGACAAAACATCATGGGTGGTAGAGCACACTGAATTTTGATAACTTATGGGGGTTGTCAAGACCTAGCTAAATAAACAATGTACACCCAATTTTGCAATCTGTTGATTTCTCTGCTGATATATTTTCTCTACAACAAATCTTGAGTAGAAGAGTTTTAAAGATAGATGAAAAGGTAGATTTGCATTGCTGTTGTTCCTGTTTGAGTTAGATTGCTCACCTATTTCTAAGCTAATCTGAAGATAGCTCAGTAGCAGTTTAAGGAGGTCAGACAGCTGCTGCATCTGTGGACCTCTCTTCTCATTCTTCGAGACCACAACGATCCCAAGGCCAACATGATGATGGTGGTTTTGCATTCTCAGAATGATTTCCACAACACTAGGATACACTCTGAAGTTATTGTCAGTTTAAAGTCCAAACTTATACATGTAATTCACATGCTGATTGGTCATAATTGACTTTTGAGAATCACTTGAAATAAGGCATATGAGAGCAATAATCAGGCAGTAGGCTGATATTAACAATGATAGTAGTGATAATATGATAATTTTACCAAGGTGTCATTTTTCACAATTACCTCTTCATGTTGGCAATACATAGGCCCAAATATACAGCAATCTATGAAGTTGACAAGTTTCAAGTAAACATCCCAAAGTACAAACAAGCTATTTCATTCCAAAGTACTTGTACTGAATATAACAAGGATCATTTTAATATTCTTTTGCTTGAGAACAGTCCTTGCAATAATTATCTGAGCTATCTTTTAAAATGTTATTCTTTATTTTTTATTTCATTTTGCATTCCAACCATAGTTCTCCCTCACACCCCTCCTCCACATCCACTCCTCCCAGAGGGTAAACCTTCCATACGGAGTGAAAGCCTGGTAGAACCAAGCCCCTACCCCCTGCATTAAGGCTGAGCATGGCATCTCACCATAGGGAATGGGCTCCAAAAAGTTAGTTCGTGTGCCAGGAAATATTCTGGTCCCACTGCCAGGAGTTCTTAAGATAGACCAAGCTATACAACTGTCTCCCACATGCAGAGGATCTAGTTTAGTCCATGGAGGCTCCATAGCTGTCGGTCTAGAGTTCATGATTTCCCAAGAGTTTGGTTCAGTTGTCTCTATAGATTTCCCTATTATGATCTTGATCTCCCTGGCTTGTACATTCCCTTCTCCAATCTGAGCTTTCTTGAAAAGATTAAATCAAGTACCATCATGTTATACAATGTCGCAAACGTAACAACATTGCTGTGTGTACACATTGTTATCTTCTCCAAAATGCCATGAGCATCTCTAAGAATGGCACCAGCACTTTTGCTCATCATGTTACATAACTAGTGTCAGAATTAACTCTTTCTACATTCTCATTTTAAATTAAGAAAAACACTGCTGGCTGACTTGACTTACAGTGGCTGATCACTGACCTTTCGGGAGCAACATTAAAAATGAAAAGGAAAACCTTCATCTTGGGCATGTTGGTTCTCACTTCATATTTTATGGTAAGCTCCTCCAGTTCCAAATATCCTTGATTCGCTTATTGTTAATCAAAACATCAAAAAATGTCTTGTATTTTTGTTTTTCTTTTTACTTGTAATAGGCTCTTCTACTTAAAACACGGTGTCGGGCTACTGCTCACTGTAGACTTGCTTTTATCTCTCGGATTATCTGTTTCATGCATGTGTGTGGATTCTCTGCTCAGGGACTGTGAGAGAGAAGGAAAATGAGTAGGAGTGAGCAGACTAGAGCAGGTGGACTGAAGGGGGGGCGCCCTGGCTCTTCTCTACAAGCACAGCATTACTTCTTTCTATTTTTCAGTAGCACAATTTATGATGGCTGGGCTATTGTGAGACTACAATAATGGTAAAATAAAAAGTGAACTTTCATGATAAATATCCTGAAAAGGTAGCATGATATACCAAGACAAATTAATGATTATTTTAATAGTTTTATAGGGAATATTTATAAATAAAATTAAAAGGCCTTTATGATACCTGAAAACATGCTGGTTATAGTTAAAACATTCCTATTGATTCACTTAAGGAAAAAATAGAAATAAAAATCACCCACTTAATAAGGCAAGAGCTTGACTGAACTTTCTCTTCAGTACTATCATTCACTTAATAAGCAACACTAAGTCAAACTTTCAAAACTTTGGGTAAGCACTACAAAACAAAAGACACCCAAAAAACATTTAATGTAGAATGAGTGGCCAGTGGTAAGTACAAACCCAAACACAACAGTGGAGAACTATGAGTCTGAGAGACAGCCCCTTAGCATGTGTTGGCATGAGGTGGAGTAGAGAGAAGACAGACGCTGGAAGCCTGAGAGCCTGCTGTGCATCTTAGTGATTATTGGCGAAGTCCTGTGTGCTTAACCTCGGGCTTGTACCACTGAAACATTGCTGTTGATTTACAAATGGAGATCTTTATATAGTAAGTCTTTATTTCATACCGTACACCTAAGAGAATTAATTCAGTATCAGTCTACGTTACACAGTAGACAGGTACATATCAACTGGCAAAAATATGAGCAAAGTGGCATTATGTTATTTACTTTCAAGGATATTTATATGACTTCTTTTGTACAACTTTTCCTGCATTCAGATTAGGTTAAAATAGAAGAGTGCTTTATTCCATAGGACAGCTCTCTCAGAAATACCTGATTTCCTATTAAAAATATACATCTCCAGACCCTCAGACCTGAGGAAACAAAGCATGGCAATGGGCTAAGGTTGTGTAGGTTCTTTATGAATGCTGGAATCTGAAACCATTTAATAAATTTTCTTAAAATTAAGTTCTTACAATATTTAGTTATAATTACATAAGGCATATAAAGAGACATCTAAATATAATTCAATTTAAAGTAAAGCATCAAAATCAGAAAAATCTAAAAGAATGATTGTCAAATTTACTGTTCTAAAGTAAATTACCTTTTGGTAGCATTCCTCCAAACATAAGATTTCTCTAGTTGTATTAGTAAGTTTTGTTGGAGCTTCCAAAATGTTAACAAATTGCGAATTTCCACGGGCAAATAAGTGGGAAGGTGGGAGGCACTGGCACAGGGCGTCCCCAGACTGCTTCCCAGACATCCTAACAGAGGGAATGAAGGTGTCGTCTCTCTGGGGGCCTTGCACAGAGTGTCAGTCTTGAGAAGTCTTCAGAACTGTGAATCTCTAGTCATTTCATTTTTAATTAACATACAAAGTGACAGGTTTCCTTAAGGTACTTTCATTATATATTTTTACTCTGCAAACATAAACTTCATGACAAATCCTACTTAAAATCATGCTTTTCTAGACTTTTGAAAGGCTATAGAAGTCTGCTACATGAAAAGCAAATTAGTCTATGTATTTAATAGTGTCAGTTTAGTAATTTTTTCATATTATACTGAAATATTCTTTGAGAAATAAAATCTCAAAACATGATTTTTAAAATCACTCTAGAGCAATCTCTTGTTATATTTGTAGCTTTATGGGAAAAGGTCTTTGGATGTTTGCACTTGTTAAACAAAATCTTTTCCCTATAAGGAAAAGCTGTTAATCAAACAAAGGTCATAAGCTAATAATCTTGACTCAGCCTAATAAAGGAGCTTTATTTTAGCACTTAGAACATTCAACATAAAAGAGAAGGTTATCTTTATGAGATCAGAGCCAGCTGGGGTTCATAAAGTCCATATTTGTATATTTGCAATATACCATGAAATGTGGGATCATTATGAACCTCACAAGAAATCCTGGCACTGCAGGTATTTTAAAAGTTCTAATAAATGACTCAAGTGCTATAAAAGATCACACTTCTGTCCCCTCTGCAGGAACTTCCCTCCTGCAATTTGCACTATATATAGCTTATAAGCTGCAAAGCTTCCTTTCTTTATTGGCTGTTTCTACCAGCACATACACTTGTGATAACATCACCTTGATGTTGGTTTAACTCTCCACTAATCTTTCCACCAATTGTTATAGACCTTTTGGAAAGAGGTATAGCTGCATTTATTCTATGGCTTTCTCATAAACCTTTCCCACACAGACTTTGGTCATATGATTTGGACTAAACTACTCTTTCCAAACAGCTGATTCTTATTTCTCAGGACAGTGATACCCAGTGGTATTTAAGATGATAATTGTCTCATAGAAAACTTTATCGTTACCCACTCTTCTGTTGTCTGTTTGCCTCATTTTTGCCTGTTTTCACTTGACTGACTGGATACTCCCTGTTTTCTACGATTCCAGGTGTATCTCCTCTTTTTGAAATTTTGATGTCAAGAGGAGCCCAGGTCACTATCTCTGCACCATTTTCTTCTCCATCTTTAACCACAAATCTAGTTACATAGGTCAAAAAAATCTTGTAATCATCCTTCACTCTGTCTTTTTCCAGACCCACTACTTCAGCAAATGCTATCTTCAAACCATACCTTGACTCTAACAATGTCTTCACCACCCTCCGGCTACAGCTCATAGAAAACGTCATTTCTCACCTCGTCTACAACCATAGCTGGCTCACTGCTTCTGCATCTCACTTCCTTCTGCATATTCTCTACTCAACAAGTTCTTTTAACAAAGTACATCTCACTGTATCACTAATTTTCTTGAGGTCTTCTAAAGGTTTTCTAGTACTTAAGTAATACACCAAACCCTTACCCTCACACATAGGCATTCTATTGTCCTCCCAACTGCCCTTAACTCTCACACTTTACCACTGACCAACTCAAATTTGTTCATAGTAGATGCTTCACCAACCCTTAGAGTTCCATCCCCAGTATCGTTTTAGTGCCTTTGGTACATCTCTGTCTAAGAATGCAGAATACCAATTTGCATTTGCTCCTAAGCTTTAATTAGTCTCTTCCCAAGCAATCCCCACCCAGAATCCTTGTCGTCACACCTCTTCCAATATTTGCTGTCCTTTATACCATGTCATTTTTTCATAGCATTTAATCTTCACCTCCTTAAAATACATAACATTTGACTATGAGTCTTAAGATCAAGGAATGAAAATGTTCACCCAAAAGGAAAAATATCTTACTACTACCAACCCCAGACATAACATGCTGATCTACTAAGTCAGCATTAAGTAAAGCACTTGAAAAAATAATCCTGAAATATAGTTTATACATTAAAATCAAGTAAGTTTCATAGGTAATATTTTTAGTGCTACAAAAATTCAAAATAATGAATTAGAGATAAAATTAGAAGTTCAATTTTTAATTCAAAATGCTCAATAATATATAGAAATTCTGCCCAAAAAATTATGTTTTGCTTAGTGAGTGTATCATATATCATTCATATTTCATTTAAAACATATCTACACTTTGTGAATATTTCTGAGAAAAACAGATGTCTAGTGTGAAGATTCTTCATTCGATATCACTTAAACTTAGCCACTCAGTTAATTCTAAATTAATTAAATTCTTTATGTAAGCAATACATCAAGAGAAATATTTTATCACATTTAAAATCTTTTTAAAGGTGAATAAAACCAGAGTTGTCAAATATAGTTCAGAAAAGTTTGGCATTTGCTGCGATGATTTGTTCATAAAATGCTTCCACTATTCTTCTCAGTGACAAATGCCTTTCAGCTGCAAGGTGTGCTAAAGGACCAAAAATACATATATAGCAAAATAGAAAACAAAAACCGCACATGTCCTTTCGAAAGACTGCTCAAAAGAGGCATCTTGTTTTTTTAAGGCTTATGAGTTAATTTTGTTGTGAAAATACAGGATATACACTCCAGATACACTCCAGAGAGATTTAAAATTTGCTTTAGGAAATCCACAATTAAACTTTTAATTAATCCAATCTGGTAACTGGATGAGTATTGTTAAGGATACATACTCAGTGGTATGCTTATTCTTGTAGTCTGTGTCTCCATATCACAATGCACAACATTTTAGATTTTTCATCCTCTCTCTAGAACTCACGCAGCATAGATTACCCAAGAGCACTTGTAATGATTGAATCTAGAAGTTACTTGTAATAGTGTAACTTCTCAGATTTAGTGAGAAGCTATTCTTGATTTTTTAAAAATATTTTAAGGATCAGGAACTAGCTTTTGTTGTTAATGCCTAACTATGGGTTAAAATAGCAATGTTTAGAAGATAGAAAATTATATACTAAACAATTAAACCTTACTAAACAGCTCCATTTAGAATTATTTCTTTAATTATTTTAAGC
Source organism: Arvicola amphibius (assembly GCF_903992535.2). NCBI lineage: Eukaryota > Metazoa > Chordata > Mammalia > Rodentia > Cricetidae > Arvicola > Arvicola amphibius. The sequence goes on along the minus strand of NC_052047.1, from coordinate 17,044,016 downwards.
CAAGGTATTCATTTATCTACTCATTTGTTTTTAGCTCCTACTATGTATCAGTCATTATTCTACATATTGTAATTGTAATAATAAAAAAATCAGCTAAAAAATCTCAGTTCACAAAGGTACACCACATTGAATCATTCTTTTGAATTTAAAATCATCAAATGTTGACGTTTTAGAGAAAATATAGTTGCATTTGAATGCAGACAAGTTATAGAGTAATAACAGAAGTGATCATCAAAGCTGCCATTTAGAGAACTAAGTATATAAATAAAAAATAAGATTAGGTATCTTACTCAGCAATCAAGTATAACACACCTATAGTATTATCACTATTCTCTTATAACCAATTTAAAAAACTCAAATATCCACTTTTTATTCTAATATCTATCCTTTTAAAGCTGTACTAATTAGAGAATGAAATTAGTAATATCTGAGCTATTAAGTAATATTATAGGCTAAAAGATGTAGCCAGAGGTTAGAGAAAAGCTTAGGGTATGAATGGAAGGTGATAAGAGACGACCAACTCTGAGGAGGGGTCAGATGTAGACAGACTACAGACAGGGGCGGCTCTTACACAGGAAGATGGACTATGACTTACCTATAGGCTTTATGGCTGTGTGGAAGGAAAGGAAAGACATTTTCACATGCTATAGCCTCAACTCTGGGAAATAGAAGATGAGATCATCTCAGGAGTGGTGGAAAGGGGGAAAGGCAGATGTAGCATTGAGAAGATAGCTTTGGGAAAAGGGTGGGACCTTGAATGGTTTTAATGGTACTGAGGCACTAGATATATCTCTGATGCCGCTGATGTTTAGGGATTATGACATTCTCAAACACTGCCCATCATCCCAGAGCCAGGAACAGGAGGTTAGTCTGTTCCCAAGGTTTGATGTTTCCATAATTCAAAGACACAAGATTGTAAGAAAATGATTGGAGTCAATTATTCTCCTGCATGTTCTGCTCTGGGAAGATGCTTTCTGAATGGTCCTGGAATGAGACTTTACTGAAACTATCACTTGCTTACAATGTTCCTCATAGGAACATAGTTTGATTACTTTCTTCCCATTGCTATTCAATTGTTTTAACCTCATTTCAGACTGTATTTTTTCTACAAGGCTCCTTAGCCCCACTCTATCAGAGTTTATCAGATTTAAACCTTCCTTCTCTGTAACTAATACATCTAGGTTGTTTCTGTGCTACTCAGTTATTTCTTGAAACAGTATCACCTTCAAGCCATTGTTCATTTTCATATAGTTCAAAATATTTCAAGTTGATACCAATTTCTTACCACACTTTACTATGTCTAAGCACTTCACATGATGGCGTATTGTCCTATCAGCTGCCACCACATGGGTTAAGACTACAACTACAACCATTTGGGAACAAATATAGGGAAAGAGAGTATAAGCAGCTGATCTACCTTATATGCAATACTGGAAGGACTCCTGGCAGTTATTCAAGTCCACATCTTAACCAACACTCTACTGTGCCCCCATGGGCTTTTTTTAGGTATAAGTATTTTCATTTATCCTTAATTAGCATATAACATAACAAGCTTCCTTGGCATTCTCAGATATAATTTATCTGGTTGTGCTCGCTCCCTCCTCTCCTACATCCCCCCCCCACTATCTTAATTTGTACTCTTCTATTCCCTTTATTCCCTTCTCTAGATTCTGATCATGTATGTCCTATTATCCACTTCGCCTCCCTCCTGTATGGCCACCTTTGCCCATCTCATGGTGCTTTAGGTACTTTTCTATTTCCGTGAAAAGACAATGACCAAGGCAACTTCCAAAAGAAGGAGTTTACTGGGACTCACAGTTCCAGAGGGTTGGAGTCCATCATCATGATGGTAAAGAGGATAACAGTAGGCAGGCAGGCATGGTGCTGAAGAAGTATCTAAGAATTTGCCTCTGATCCATAAGTGCAAGACAGAGGGGACTGAGAATGTCTTTAAAACCTCAAAGCCTGCTCCCAGTGACACACCTCTTCTCACCAGTTGTGGATGTGGATAAAGTATTCAAATATATGAACCTCTGTGAGCCATTCCCATTCAAACTACTACATTGCACTCCCTGATCCCATAGCCATATCCAAATGCAAAATGCATTCAGCCCCACTTCAAGGTCCCCATAGTCTGTCACAGTTCAGCACTGCTTAAAGGCCAAGATATGCAATGCAAAGAAATCTCTTAATCATAACCCTGTAAAATTAAAAAGCAAATTGCATACTTCCAACATATAATGGCAAAGAATATACATTATCTACGAAAGGAGAGGAAAGAGCCATAGTGAGGAAATACTGAAAGAAAGAGAGACATAAATCCAGCAGTTCAGACTCCAAACCCCAAATCCTGCGATGGCATGACTGATGTCAAGGGGGCTTTGTCCTCACGGTTTTGTTGACTGCAGGACATTTTTCTACCTTAGGCTTGTCCCGTGCCCTGTGCAGAGCTCTCTTTGACAGACATCCCATGGCTTTAGCGTTTCCTACATCTTCAGATCTCCGACACAATCAAGGTTTCATTTCCACATCTTTAAGCAATGGCCTCTTGGGGTCTCCATGCAGGAAGTCTCCTACCACATGTCTGGTCTCCACAGCTTCCCTTGACCACAGAAGAAGGTCCTACAATTCCTTTACTGTGGCCAATGCTGCCAAGTTCTGCTGCCTACTTAGGATTTAACCCAACCTCCTCCTTGAATTTCACTTGTATAAGCTTAACTATTTTGATACTTTTAAGGAACAGATTATTCTTTAGGCCTTTTTTATCATTTGGAAGATTAGCTGAGTGGGGTCTTGCCCTAAGGGAACCCCTCCCATTTTTCCATTTCTCACTAGGCTTTTTAAAAAATATATTTATTTTATTTATTTTTAAATATTCATTTTATTTATTTATTTATTTGCATTGGTGTTTTACCTGCCTGTATATGTATGAGGGTCCTTAAGTTCCACTGGAACAGGAGTTATAGACAGTTGTGAGCTGCCATGTAGGTACAGAGAATTGAACCTGTTTTGAAAAAGCAGCCAGTGCTCTTAACTACTGAGCACTCTCTCCAGCCCCATCATCAGGCCTTTTAAAAACTTCTCATCTCTTGAAGCACAAAACATGGCTCCAACATTAAATTTCCCAGTGGTCTTTTTCTCCTCAAATTGAACATTTTTAACTTCTTTTTTATCCCTGCTTACACATTTTCATTGTAGAACTAGCTGCATAAGATTGAGCACTAATAACCACATGACAGTCATTATCAGCCTATCTTGAAATCCCCTCTGTCAATGCAGTTAGTTCAAAACACTGCAATTTAGCCTTACGCAGATTCTCAGGAAAAAGACAAAAGCAGCCATATTCTCTGCCAAAATATTACAAGAATGGTCTCTAGCCAAATGGCTAATGTTATTTCCCTCTAAAACTTCTAAGGCTGTTTCTCTACAGCCCATATTGGTCTCAGAACTATTGTCTTCCAAGTTCTTGCTGGGATGACCCTACGTTACAGCATTCAATTGATTTTCTAGTCTAAATTCCCAAAGTCTTCCACATCGAAAAACAAACAAAACAAAACAAAAATACCAGCATGTACTTGGTACATGTGAGTCCACTCCTGTCTGTCTTGTTTATTTTCCTATTATCATGACAAAACTCCATGACCAAAACAACTACAAACTAAAGCATATAACTTGGGAGTTACTGTTTAAGAGTGTTAAAGTCCATAATATTTATATTGAGGAGCGTGGCGGCAGGTAGGCATGGTACTGATGTGTCCTGAACCCACAAGAAAAAGGGGCTCAAACAGTCAGATGCCAAAGAGGAGAACCATAGATGTGAAATAAAGAAGACAGATAGCTGGGACTGGGAAGTTGATGATGATTATGCGAGCAAGTTTATTAAGATGTGTAGCATCTCTGTTTGTAAGGGGATAATTACCAAAGATTAGCAAAGAACTAAGTCAGACAATGCAGCAAAGAGGACACCAGGATGCCTCAGACACAGATGCATTAGATCTGATAACCACAGTCCTTAAGGGAAGAAAGCTGGGTTCCCAGAAACCAAAACTGCAACTCTTTCAAGGCCCAGGCTCTACCCCAGACTGGACCTTACCAAGTCTGCTCCTTGACAAGGACACAGAACTAGTGTTTCCTTTGTCCTTTCATTGGGGCCTCTGAGAAAGCCTTAGATGGGTCTGGCTCCCAAAACTGAAGCAGTAGGTAAATGTTTACAACTGTTCACAAGCACAAGACAGAGAAAAAGAGAGCTAACTGGATATAGCAAGTGTTTCTGAAACCTCAAAGCCAACTCTCAAAACAAGCACACCTCCAACAATGCTGTACCTCCAAATCCTTTCCAAATAGTTCCACTAACTGTAGGCCAAGCATTCAAATATAGGAGCCTATGGAAGCCAGTCTCTTCCAAATCACTATAGTTTCTAGTTTCCTGTCCTCTGCACATACTGGATCCCACATAAATATACAAACGTAAATTAAAGCCTAAACAATCTGCATACAAGAAAGTACATGTGGTATTTGTCTTTTCAGATCTGGCTTACCTCACTTATATAGTATTTTCTATTCTACTAATTTCCTGCATGTTCATGATTTTATATATAGGCAATGTAATTTTATTCCTGCACCATATTTTCATTATTCAGTGTGGACATCTAGTCTTATTCTATCCCCCTGCTATTGATAATATAGAAGTAATATGAATGCAATTGCTAATACAGCAGTAATAAATATGGCTGTCCATATGTCTCTGTGGTAAGACCAAGATTCTTCTGACTATGTGCCTAGGAGTAGTGTATCTAGGTCCCATAGTTTTTCATTTTTAATTACATTGATTCTATTGGAGTTTGTAAGGTTATATCTTCTACAAGATTTTGGGGTAATGTAAGTAAAGCTTCATGTCTTCATTCTCTTTTTACTGGTTCCAAGAAAGATACGTTGTTTGTGCTCATTTTGTAATAGTTACATGTTCAACCAAAAAAATCAAAATCCTGAATTTTTCAATGGTTCAAAAAATAGTATTTACAAATGGTCCCACTGGGTTTTGTTTTCATTTGAAATCATTTCCAATGAGGCTCTTTTTTAAAGCAGTTTACTGGTATTTTTGTTGAGTCTTTTTGCATCTATATTCATCAAAGATAGTGGCCAGGTTCTTTTGGTGTTCTTTATCGGTTTCTGTCTCAACATATGCTTCTTTATAGAATGACTTTGAAAGAATTTCTCCCTTTTCAATATTTTTGGAATAATTTAAGGAGAATTGGCATTATTTCTTCCTCAAATTCTTGAGAGGAACAGTAAGCCAACAGGTCTTAGACTTATTTTTATTGGAGAACTTTTGTTTGTAAGGGTCTCTAATGACGTACGTTTTAATGTCTTCTTCATCTCTCATTTTGTTCACTTGGGGCTTCTTCTTAGGGAGTATAGCTAATAGTCTATCGATCTTGTTTATATATGCAGAAACAACCCTTTGTTTCACTTATCATGTGACCTTTCTGTCTAATTTATTGCTGCTCTGATCTTTATGTATTTCCTTCTACTAATAGGTTTGGTGTCCTCTTATCCTTCTAGGTCCTTGAAATGATGCCTATCATTAGGAAATCTATCTTGTGTTTCTATTTTCACTTGTTTCAAAAAGCATGTTAATTTCCCTTTTGATTTCTTCAATGAATTACCACTTGGTAAATAGTATATTGTTGAGTCTTGGTGAATCTGTGAAAGTTAGTTTCTTTTATTGTTTAATTCTATGCATGAAAGTAATATTGTATAGGCTGACCAGGATGCATTTATGTACTTAGGAATATATATGTACTATATACATGTATATGTAGAGGGATAACTATATTTTATAATCAATAACTAAAGACTCTAAAAACAAAATAATGATAATATATATCAATTACCCTCATTTGATCAATTGTGTATTGCCCCATATTCCACAAATATATACTATTATGATATAAATGCAAATATAGAGAGAGACAATATATCAAAATATTGTTAAATACTTAACATAAAAATATTAACTATACTTAGTTGGCCATTATGCACTATATATGTATAGAATTATCATACTTTATCCCACTAATTTATGCAAGAAAAATAACAATACAAGTAGATTCGCATATGTGAAGGTCTGGAATTGAAATGATGGAATTTAAAAGTTTCTCTTTCCTTTTATTTCCACAGCCTGGTGAGAGTCACCATGTTCGGAGAGGATCACGTTCACTAAAAAATAACTCAAAAGTTTGCCCTCCGGGAACTAAAGCAGTGATGATCCGTAATCCTCGTCCTGGGATTCGATGCTACCCTGTGAAACAGCTTACCCCTTCCAAAACAAAACCAGCTCCTGCACCTAAAGCCGTAACCACCATTGCTCCCACAGTAACAACCACACCAGTGCCAACCACCAGTGCTCCCACAACAGTAACAACCACACCAGTGCCAACCACCAGTGCTCCCACAACAGTAACAACCACACCAGTGCCAACCACCAGTGCTCCCACAACAGTAACAACCACACCAGCACCAACCACCAGTGCTCCCACAACAGTAACAACCACACCACTGCCAACTACCAGTGCTCCCACAACAGTAACAACCACACCACTGCCAACCACCAGTGCTCCCACAACAGTAACAACTACACCAGCGCCAACCACCAGCGCTCCCACAACAGTAACAACCACACCAGCGCCAACCACCAGCGCTCCCACAACAGAAACAACCACACCAGCGCCAACCACCAGCGCTCCCACAACAGTAACAACCACACCAGCGCCAACCACCAGCGCTCCCACAACAGTAACAACCACACCAGCGCCAACCACCAGCGCTCCCACAACAGAAACAACCACACCAGCGCCAACCACCAGCGCTCCCACAACAGTAACAACCACACCAGCGCCAACCACCAGCGCTCCCACAACAGAAACAACCACACCAGCGCCAACCACCAGTGCTCCCACAACAGTAACAACCACACCAGCGCCAACCACCAGTGCTCCCACAGCAGTAACAACCACACCAGTGCCAACCACATCAGTGCTAACCACCAGTGCCCCCACAACAGTAACAACCACACCAGTGCCAACCACCAGCGCTCCCACAACAGTAACAACCACACCAGCGCCAACCACCAGCGCTCCCACAACAGTAACAACCACACCAGCACCAACCACCAGCGCTCCCACAACAGTAACAACCACACCAGCGCCAACCACCAGCGCTCCCACAACAGTAACAACCACACCAGCGCCAACCACCATTGCTCCCACAACAATAACAACCACACCAGTGCCAACCACCAGCGCTCCCACAACAGTAACAACCACACCAGCGCCAACCACCAGCGCTCCCACAGTTACAACCACACCAGTGCCAACTACCACACCAGTGACAACCACCACACCAGCGACAACCACCACACCAGTGACAACCACCACACCAGCGACAACCACAACACCAGCGACAACTACCACACCAGCGACAACTACCACACCAGCGACAACCACCACACCAGCGACAACCACAACACCAGCAACAACCACCACACCAGCGACAACCACCACACCAGCGACAACCACCACACCAGCGACAACCACCATCACTCCCACAGTAACCACCGTCCGAGCTACAACTCTGTCATTTGCTCAAAGGCTTTTTCAGGCTTTCATGATTTTATTTGGATGAAGATATAATGTAATAGTCTCCAAACTGTTCTGATCTCTTAGGCTAAATAAATCTCAATAATGATTTTGATGAAATCAACCTGATCTAGCTAGAAAATCAAATGAATAAAAATAATTTGAGAAATGAAATGCATCTCTTGATGTCATGGTGACTACAATGTTACCTACCCTATGTTTTATCACCTACCAACAACTGCTAAATAGGTTTCCTAGGAGGAAGCAGGGATCTTTTGATATAAAATATTTGTATATATACGCAAATGTTTACATACATGTATTTTTAAGTTCAATGGGCTATTGAAACATTCAGCCTCTTTTCAGTGGAGCTAGTAGGGTACCTAGGCATGGTGGGGCAAAGAGAAAAAAATATAAGCTGAATTAAATTAAGTCATAATGAAAAGCAGAAGAAAAAGCCACAGTACAAAAACTGTTCATTACACATAGATATAACTACTACTAAATAATAGGGCCTACAACAATGAGAAAGAAGACAGAACCTCTACCACCACCACCACGTAATTTATCAGAAAACCCCAAACAAAGCTCACAGCAAGGAAATCCATCTGTTACAGTTTGTATAATTCACCCAGCATCCAGAACTAACAGGAGAAGCTGTGGAATTGTTAGCATAAGTGAACATCTTGTGAACAAAAAAGCAGTCAAGGAAAAATGTAAATGCTCTCCAACTTCCAGTGTATAAATTGTCAGAGATGGAGAAAATTTAAGTTATATCAGCATCTAATTGACCTTTTCAATAAAATTAATATATCTTAGGGGAAACTGGATAATGAAAATGTAAGTAAATAATATAAAAGAAAGGAAACTCTACCGTGTAAATTTACTTCAATAGATAATGCATAAATATGAAAATATAGATGCAAATTGTAGTGTGCATGGTCGGCCAGCAATGGGAAATAACCAAACTAGCCTTATATGAAATACTCAGCTTTAATAAATGGGAGAAACTTACAGAGCCAAAGTTCCAGCGAAGAGCAAGGAACCAAGAGAGCAAACAAACAAAAACATGGATTTTTTTTATTATTATTATTATTTTTTTAATATTTAAAAATTTCCATCTCCTTCCCTCCTCCTCCCCCCTCCCTCCCCTCCTCCTCCCCCTTCCCTACCCTCCTTCTCCCCCTTCCCTACACTCCCCTCCACCCATACCTCCCCTCCCTCCCTCTCAAGGCCAAGGAGCCATCAGGGTTCCCCACTCTATGCTAAGACAAGGGTCCTCCCAACTCCCCCCTGGTCCAGGAAGGTGATCGACCAAGCTGAGAAGGCTCCCAAAGAGCCCGTCCATGCAGAAGAATCAGAGCCCAGAGCCATTGTCCTTTGCTTCTCAGTCAGCCCCCGCTGTTGGCCACATTCAGAGAGACGGGTTTGGTCGCATGATCCATCAGTCCCATTCCATCTGGAGTTGGTGATCTCCCATTAGTTCTGTCCCACTGTCTCCATGAGGGAACGCACCCCTCTTGTTCCTGACTTTCTCCCTCATGTTCTTGCTCCTTCTGCTCCTCATCAGGACCTTGGGAGCTCAGTCCAGAGCTCCAATGTGGGGCTCAGTCACCTTCCCCATCTGTCGCCAGCTGGAGGTTCCCTCACGGTCCTGACTTTCTTTCTCATGTTCTCTCTCCTTCTGCTCCTCATCAGGACCTTGGGAGCTCAGTCCGGTGCTCCAATGTGGGGCTCTGTCATTTTCTTCATCTATCGTCAGGTGGAGGTTCTATGGTGATATGCAAGAAATTCATCAGTATGGCTATAGGAACTGGCCTTTTCAGGCTCCCTCTCCTCAGCTGCCCAAGGAACTAACTGGGGGCGTCTCCCTGGAAACCTGGGAACCCCTCTAGGGTCAAGTCTCTTGACAACCCTCAGGTAGGTCTTTAAATTAAGATATATGCTTCCCTGCTCCCATATCCACCCTTCCTATATCCCAAGCACCCCATTCATCCGAGCTCCCCCCGTTCTCCCGTTCACACTTTTATCTCCCCATCTTCCCTTGGCCCAGTCTTGCCCAACCCTCAAGTTCCCAATTTTGCTTGGCGATCGTGTCTACTTCCAATATCCAGGAGGATTACTATATCCTTTTTTGGGAGTTCACCTTCTTATTATCTTCTCAAGGATCCCAAATTTATAGGCTCGATGTCCTTTAATTATGGCTAGAAACCGATTATGAGGGAGTACATCCCATGTTCATCTTTTTAGGTCTGGGTTACCTCACTCAGAATAGTGTTTTCTATTTCCATCCATTTGCCTGCAAAATTCAAGATGTCATTGTTTTTTGACGCTGAGTAGTATTCTAGCATGTATATATTCCACAGTTTCTTCATCCATTCTTCCACTGAAGGGCATCTAGGTTGTTTCCAGGATCTGGCTATTACAAATAATGCTGCTATGAACATAGATGAGCATATGCTTTTGTTGTATGATTGGGCATCTCTTGGGTAGATTCCCAATAGTGGAATTGCTGGGTCCTGGGGTAGGTTGATCCCGAATTTCCTGAGAAACCGCCACACTGCTTTCCAAAGTGGTTGCACAAGTGTGCATTCCCACCAGCAATGGATGAGTGTACCCCTTACCCCACAACCTCTCCAGCAAAGGTTATTATTGGTGTTTTGGATTTTAGCCAATCTGACAGGTGTAAGATGATATCTCAAAGTTGTTTTGATTTGCATTTCCCTGATAGCTAGGGAGGTTGAGCATGACCTTAAGTGTCTTTTGGCCATTCGAACTTCTTCTGTTGAGAATTCTCTGTTCAGTTCAGCGCCCCATTTTTTAATTGGGTTAATTGGCATTTTACCGTCTAGTCTCTTGAGTTCCTTATATATTTTAGAGATCAGACCTTTGTCAGTTGCAGGGTTGGTGAAGATCTTTTCCCAGTCGGTAGGCTGCCTTTGTGTCTTAGTGACAATGTCCTTTGCTTTACAGAAGCTGCTCAACTTCAGGAGGTCCCATTTATTCAATGTTGCCCTTAAAGTCTGTGCAGCTGGGGTTATGCGTAGGAAACGGTTCCCTGTGCCCATTTGTTGTAGAGTACTTCCCACTTTCTCCTCTATCAAGCTCAATGTGTTCAAATTAATATTGAGGTCTTTAATCCATTTGGACTTGAGTTTTGTGCATGGTGATAGATATGGATCTACTTTCATTCTTCTACAGGTTGACATCCAGTTATGCCAGCACCATTTGTTGAAGATGCCCTCTTTCTTCCATTGTGTACTTTTGGCTCCTTTATCAAAAATCAGGTGTTCATAGGTTTGTGGTTTAAGATCCGGGTCTTCTATACGATTCCATTGGTCAGCTTCTCTGTTTTTATGCCAATACCAAGCTGTTTTCAATACTGCAGCTTTGTAATAGAGTTTGAAGTCAGGGATGGTAATGCCTCCAGAAGTTCCTTTATTGTATAAGATTTTTTTGGCTATCCTGGGTTTCTTGTTTTTCCATATAAAGTTGATTATTGTCCTCTCAATCTCTGTGAAGAATTTTAATGGGACCTTGATTGGGATTGCATTGAATCTATAGATTGCTTTTGGTAGAATTGCCATTTTTACTATGTTGATCCTCCCAATCCACGAGCAGGGGAGATCCTTCCATTTTCTGGTATCCTCTTCAATTTCTTTCTTCAAAGACTTAAAGTTCTTGTCAAATAAGTCCTTCACTTCCTTGGTTAGAGATACTCCCAGATATCTTATGCTATTTGTGGTTATTGTGAAAGGTGATACTTCTTTGATTTCCCTCTCTGCTTCCTTATCCTTTGTGTATAGGAGGGCGACTGATTTTTTGGAATTGATCTTGTAACCTGCCACGTTACTGAAGGAGTTTATCAGCTGTAAGAGTTCTTTGGTGGAGTTTTTGGGGTCGCTTATGTATACTATCATATCATCTGCAAATAATGAAAGTTTAACTTCTTCCTTTCCAAATTGAATCCCCTTGATTCCCTTATGTTGTCTTATTGCTATTGCTAGAACTTCAAGCACTATATTGAAGAGATAAGGAGAGAGTGGACAGCCTTGTCGTGTTCCTGAATTTAGTGGGATAGCCTTGAGTTTCTCTCCGTTTAGTTTGATGTTAGCTGTCGGCTTGCTGTAAATAGCTTTTATTATATTTAGGAATGACCCTTGTATCCCTAATCTCTCCAAGACCTTTATCATAAAAGGGTGCTGAATTTTGTCAAATGCTTTTTCAGCATCTAATGAGATGACCATATGGTTTTTTTTCCTTCAGTTTATTTATATGATGGATTACATTGATAGATTTTCGTGTGAAAAACATGGATCTTTTAAAGGTATTTTGTGCCCTGGAGTGGTCATGCCCCTCAGACAAGGAATTGGTCAGCTACCCTATCATCTCCCCCTTTTGTCTAAATAAGACAGATACAAAACCAAATACAACTATATACAATGGGAACAGATAATATAAAATTACAAGAAGCAAACAATATTAAGCAAGGAACATATAACAGAAATTTTACTAAGCATTCTACTTCAAGGAGTCTAAATAATGTAGAAGACAGCTACAATTATCTAATCTTCAACCCCCATCAAAGATCTGAGAAGGGAAGTAATATTATTTAAGCAACCAGTTAGTACAAACGAGAAACTTCCAAAATGTGCAACAGATGACAGAGACAACTGACTACCTAGGCAATCACACAAAGTCTCTTTAGCAATGTTGAGGCAACCAACTTTGGCTAAGGCCTAACACAACCCACATATCATTTTTCAAAGGCAAGGAACCTTTAGTAGAACTATCCTACCCTGTCTTGGCAAGATAAGACAATCCTGTTTTATCCACTTATGGATATTCTGTATCTTTGTCAGTAGTCGAGGTATGGGCTTTTCTTTACCCAAAGGCCAGTTCTGCCAAGAAGAAGACAAGCTCCTAGTGGAGTGCCTTTGGTGCTCAACGTTCTCTCAGGAGTAGAGCGGTGTTGCCAGGAGTGATTGTGTCTCATAAGTACAAAACTCTAGGTTAGATTAAAGGCCATTTTCTACAGCTCTTCGAAGAGGTCAAAGATTATACTATCTATACTAAATGTAATCTCTGTGTATCTAAAAAACCTGATTATCCTAAATATAAATATGACAAACATATAATTCTCAATACCTATCTAACTTGAAGACTAAGAGAATAAACAACTGTGCAATAAATGAAGACAATGATTTCCAAATGTAAACAAGGTCATTACATAAATAATATCAGAGGTAGAAATATACATTGCAATATAGTAAACAATATTATTACATAAATAATATCAGAGGTAGAAATGTACATTGCAATATGGTAAACAATGTCATTGCATAAATAATATAAGAGGTAGAAATGTACATTGCAATATGGTATATATCTCAATATAACAATTGTTTCAAACAGAGGTAGGATTATACTCTCATACAATGTTCAATATATCAATATACAAGAATCAGCACCAATACAGTTTTCTAAAAACAATAACTCACAAATATCAATCATCCCATCAGACCAGTTAATCCCTCCTTTTTTTTCAATATATACACCCCTGAGTCCATATAATACCTCCCCCATCCCTTCGACCATATACCAACCACCAATTAGTGCCCCTAAACCTGAGGACAAACTCTGTTGGGGGAGAGGGCATCATCCTCTAAGATTGCTTCCAGCTGACATGGGGGCGACGTCCTTCTCAGGGGGTTCTGTGAAAGCAAATGATGGTAAAATACCCAGGGTAACATTGGATCTAAGAAAAACGTATCTAGCCTCTGAAAGTTTTGAGGAGCTCCAGCCAGAATGTTGTCAAAAATGTGCACCATTCAAAAGTGTCCTGTGCAGTTGGTACCAATAAACAGATCTAATTTTAGCACTATTAAAAACATGACGTCATAATAACCAGTTGGAGTTGATGTTGTGGGGCCCCATCTTCATCCTGGAAACTTCAAAGATTACTGAAGAAAAATTTGTTGTTTGTTATGGAAAAGGTAAACATTATCTACAAAGACATATACAAACATATATATATATATATATATACATATATAAAATGAAAGGTATATTAAAGACAGACACAGATATGAGGGAAGGCAAAGAAAGTTCATCAAATATATTGGTATCATTATTATTATTATTATTATCATTATCATTATTATTATTATTATGTCCCATAACATGACTCCTGACCTGAGACAGAAACTCTGAGATATCTCTTATCAACAGGCTTGGAATTGAAGAGGGACTGAGCCAGAGTCCAACTCCAAAAACCAGCTCTAAATATTTATAAAGAAATGTACATTGAGACACATTTAAAAAATTGTTTTTCATACTCACGGAGCTTATTTAGTGCTATTGCTGATCCTTAGTGGGTCGTAACTGGTTTCCATCCATCAGTATTTAAATATCCAGGGTCCCTTAAATTCTTTGAAGATGAGTGTTTTCCTGTGGAGATAAGAAAAGAACCCTGCCCCCAACCTATGTTTCTCTTACCATCAGTATGATCATCATCCTTGTGTATGAATTGTTATTTTTCTTTTCCAAGGGGCTTCTCCTCTTCAAACCAAACCTTTATTAATTATGACGGTATCCACAATTTTTCCTCTCCTGTGGAGACAAGAGCAAAACCCCTTTCCCAACGCAGCACATCTCCTGGCTTCCATTGCAAGGTCCGCACATCCTTGAATTAAACTCGTTGATTTAATTCAGCAGACTTTTCCATTATACAATGTCTTTCTGCAGCGATTGTTCCCTTTTCATTAGCATTGAGAAAATTCAAGGTTAATAAAGCATTATGTAATCTATTTCTGGGGGTGTTTTCCACCCCTTTCTGTTTGTTTAACATATCCTTTATAGTACTATTTGATCTTTCTATGACCGCTTGACCCGTAGGATTGTATGGTATACCTGTAACATGCTTAATATTGTAATAAGCAAAAAACTGTTTCATTTTCCTAGAGACATAAGCTGGACCATTATCCGTCTTTATTTGCACAGGTATACCCATGATGGCCATAACTTCTAATAAATGAGTGATTACTGAATCAGCTTTTTCTGAACTTAAAGCAGTTGCCCATTGAAAACCTGAATAAGTGTCAATGGTGTGGTGTACATATTTTAATTTGCCAAATTTTGCAAAGTGGAACACATCCATCTGCCAGATTTCATTCCTTTTAGTACCCTTTGGATTAGCCCCTACAAGCAATGGTGTTTGGTTATAGAAAGAGCAAGTAGGGCATTTCTTTACAATCTCCTTAGCTTGTTGCCATGTAATAGAAAACTCTTTCTTCAAGCCTTTGCTATTGACATGATGTTTTTCATGAAATTCAGAAGCCTGCAGCACACTACCAATCAATAATTGATGAATATCTGCATTACCTTGTGCTAGAGGACCTGGCAGACCCGTATGGGATCAGATGTGTGTTATATACATAGGACAAAGCCTGTTCCTGATCATGTCTTGTACCTGGATAAACAATGAGGTTAGTTCTGTATCATCAGGTATAAATTCAGCAGTTTCAATATGTAAGATAACTCTTTCTGCATATTGTGAGTCAGTAACTATATTAAAAGGTTCTTTAAAATCCCTTAGAACCATAAGAATGGCATATAATTCTGCCTTTTGGACAGAATCATAAGGACTTCATTCCACGTTACTCAAGTCTTCTGATTTGTAACCTGCCTTCCCTGATTTATTAGCATCAGTATAAAATGTATGGGCTCCAGTTATTGGAGCATCACAGATGAATCGAGGAAGAATCCAAGAAGTTCTCTTTATAAAGTTAAGCCTCTTGCTTTTTGGACAGTTGTTATTAATTTCTCCCAAAAAGTTAGCACAAGCTCTTTACCATGGTTCATTGTCTTCCCATAATTTTTTTTATCTCATCAGCAGTGAAAGGCACTATAATATCTGCTGGGTCCATGCCTGCTAGTTGACGAAGTCTCAATTTGCCTTTTATATTAATTCAGAAACTTTTTCCACATAAAGTTTTATTTTCTTACTTGGTTTATGTGGTAGAAAGATCCATTCTAAGATAATATCATCTCTTTGCATTAAAATTCCTGTAGGAGAAATTTTTGAAGGCAATATGACGAGAATACAACTGAGTTCTGGATTCACCCTATCCACATGTGCCTCCTGTAATTTTTCTTCAACCATTGTCAGTTCTTTTTCCGCTTCAGCTGTTAATTCTCTGGGACTGTTTAAGTCTCTTTCACCATCTAAGGTTTTATTTAAATGAATTATCATATCAGGTGTTATCCCAACAGCTGGTCGAAGGCTAGAAATGTCTCCCAACAACCTTTGAAAGTCATTAAGAGTCCGTAGTTGATCTCTCCTAATTTGTGCCTTTTGTGTCTTAAATTTTTGCAAACCTATTTTATAACCTAGATAATCAACAGAATCTCCTCTCTGAATTTTTTCAGGAGCAATCTGCAATCCCCATTTAGGTAAAACTATTTTTAATTCTTCAAACAGTCTTTCTAAGGTATGCATGTTTGAATCAGATAACAGGATGTCATCCATGTAATGAAAAATTTTAGACTTTGGAAATTGCTTGCGTATTATTTGTAATGGTTGATTTACAAAGTATTGGCACAGGGTGGGAGAGTTCGACATGCCCTGTGGGAGGACAGTCCACTGGTATCTCCTGGTAGGTTGAGAGTTATTATAAGTAGGCACTGTGAAGGCAAACTTTTCTCTATCTTTTTCTTGTAAAGGTATGGTGAAGAAACAATCCTTTAACTATGAGAGGCCATCCTTTTGGTAATAAAGAGGGCAGAGGAATTCCAGATTGCAGAGAGCCCATAGGCTGAATAATCTTGTTGATAGCTCTGAGATCTGTCACCATTCTCCATTTGCCAGATTTTTTCTTAACCACAAATACAGGAGAATTCCAAGGGCTGGTAGATTCTTCTATATGTTGAGCATCCAATTGCTCTTGTACCAGCTGTTCTAAAACCCGCAACTTTTCTTCAGCTAAAGGCCATTGCTTTGTCCATATTGGTTTCTCAGTCAACCATTTTAGAGGCAGGGCTGTTGGTATCTCTGAAGGGGCATCAATTGCTTTGTGTTCTTGTACAGCCTGAACGGCTGGTTTTCACCATCTGTAATATCTTTTCCTCAGAAATATAGGCTCTAGATGTAGCAGGAATGTTAATTTGGGTATTCCATTGCTGCAATAGGTCACAGCCCATAAATTCATTGCAATATTAGCTACATATGGCCTTAATTTTCTTATCTGTCCTTCTGTCCCTATGCATTCAACCCATCTCGTGCTTTGCCTTACTCGAGATAGGGTTCTAATTCCCTGGAACTGAACATTTATGTCCTATAGAGGCCAATACGGATGCCAAGATTCTGGAGTAATGATACTTACATCCGCACCTGTGTCCAGCAGGCCAGTAATGAAAATGCCGTTTACACACACTCTTAACTTTGGTCTTTGATCACTTATAGAAGTTTGCCAAAATACACGTAACTCATCTTTCAGGCCATTTTTGCTTTTAACAGCAGGCATGGGGCTTTCTAATTTTCCTGACAAGGCATGTTCTCTGTAGTAACGGGAAATGACTGGACCACATTCGTCATGGGGGCCTGCAAGAGGCCCTCCATTGCATTTTCCGATGGCAACAGATTGCCTTGTCTATCTCTTGTCGATCTACATTTGTTCGTCCAATGTCTGCCTTTTCCACATCTCCTACATAAACTTGAAGGCTGAGGCCTCCTATTTCTGTTATTCCTGGAAGAGGCATTATTATTATTATTTCTGGAAATCCTCTGTCTACAATTCCTTTTCATATGTCCCATTTTGCCACAATTAAAACATTTGGTATTTTTGATGCCTTCTTTTACCATTGGAAATTGCTTCTTCTACCCATGCTTCAGTGCCATAGTCAAACATATCAACATTCATTGTATGCAAGACCCATTCATCCAAGGGTGCTGATCTGATCTTTAAAGGCCCCAAAATCCTTTTGTACTCCACATTGCCATTCTCATAAGCCAAAGACTCAGTTATTATACACCTTGCTTCTGTGTCAGATATCCCTATTTGTACAGCTTTAGTTAGTCTTTGTAAAAAGTCACTAAATGGTTCTCTATGACCCTGTTTAACTCTGATATATGATTCCATTCTCTGTCCTGGGTCTTGAACCCTGTCCCAAGCCTTTAAAGCTGCTGTAGTACATATGGATAAGGTGTGTTCATCATAATTAGCTTGTTCAGAAAAAAGTCCTTCACCTAGAATTTGATCTAGGGAAATCTCAATTCCCTTCACTCTTTCCTGCTGTTCTAAAAGTCTAGCCTCTTGTCTGAACATACACTTCCAATTTAATTGAGATCTGCTCTCTAGAACTGCCGAGATCAAATGAATCCAATCATGGGGAGTCACTTTGTTGCTGATAGACCAAGTTTTTAGCATCTCCTTAACAAAGGAGCTATGTATCCCAAAATTCATAACAGCCTGTTTAATTTCTTTCAGATCATTCATATGGATGGGTTCCCATGTATGTTCCTTGATGACCCTGGGGTTTTTAGAACCAGTCACCTTCTCTGTTGCTATTACTGGAAAGGCAGGTAGAGCTTTATGGAAATTATCCTGGAGAGTTTTATTCACTGATGGGGTTAAGATTTTCTTTTGTACCATTTGCTCCTATTCATCAGAGTCTATAATTTCCTTAATCTTTTCAAATCTGTTTACCATTGCCTTCTGCAAGGCCTGAATCTCTTGTCCAGAATTATGTTCCAAGGCCTTCATAGAGGATTCTAAGATATGAAGTTTGTCCAATACAGATAATATCTCATCCTTGGATAGAATTTTCATGGCACAAATTGTGCCGTCTTGTATTGAAATTCTGTCCATTAATCTTTCATAGCACTTTGATAAAGTCTTATTAATACATTCAATGGTTCGAATCTTCTCAGATAATGTTTCAGTTCCTACAGGCAGGGACTGAAATTTATGGTTCAAATCAGCTGCTCCCTCCTCCACAGCAATGAATTTTTTCTGAATAGCAGACTGAACCTGTTGCAAATTTTGCTCAGTTGACAGAGTCATATCAGACAAAGATCTATTCCTTTCCTCGAGAACTTCAAACTGTTTCTTGATGTGGTTATTGTCAATCTGAATTGTTTTTGAAATTGCCTCAACCATTTGGAAGTTGTCTCTCAAAACAGTCATGCCCTTCCTTAATTTTTCAACTTCTGCACTTAAGAATCCTAAGATTCAGCCTATAAGGGACTCTATCATTTTCTATTGTCCAACCACGTTATAAGGAAAAAAAATGACAAATAAGAAGAGGAAAGATACCAGCCCTGTAAATATCCAGCCAAAGGAAACCTCATTTGCATTGCTTCCATAATTCAGTCATTGTGCGAATCAACAAGCTTATAAATTTTTCAAAGGTGATATTATCAGACATTTTCAATCAGATCTGTATTTATTTTATGTTTATTTATTTATTTGTAAATCCAAAAGAAATTTACCTGTAATGACCGTTTGTCTGCCAGTAGGATGGTGGGGTTGCCATCTGGATCCACGTGGCTAAGAAAGTCAAAGATGGCACCGGGAACTGAGGCGCGTTGCACGGGTGCCTGAGACTACCGGCAGTGGGACAGGGTGAACTGTGCTGAGGAGGGTGTGATCTGCAATCTGCGCCAGCTGGCGAGGAGGTGGGGGGTGGGCCCGAAGCTTCTGGGCAGGCACATGGTGGAACCGCCGGACCAGGCGCGGCTAAGACTGGGCGTGGCTTGAGCCTGGGCTCTGTCCTCAGCATGTGCACACGCAGGCAGCTGAGACATAAGCAGCTCCTGGGGGAAAAAAAACTCCGCGCGGGGGACCCACCTTGAATTAAAATCAAACATCGGATGCCAACAGCGCAAAAGCTGCGCAAATGGCAGTTCCCCTGCCATGGCAGGGAGGGGGGAAAGCCACTCAGCAGTCGTTAAAAACGGCAGAGGCTGCCCCAAGCTCACTGGGGGCGACCACTGAGTCAAACAAAAGCCCAATGCCCTGTGGCTAGCATTGTGATCAGGAGCTGAAGGCTCCCAAATGCCCCAGTTGGACACCCAAATGTAGCAATACGTTGTTCGGCCGGCAATGGGAAATAACCAAATAGCCTTATATGAAATACTCAGCTTTAATAAATGGGGAGAAACTTACAGAGCAACGTTCCAGCAAAGAGCAAGGAACAAGAGGGAGGAGCTTACCAAACACAGATCTTTTAAAGTATTTTGTGCCCTGGAGTGGTCACGCCCCTCAGACAAGGGATTGGTCAGCTACCCCATCTGCAAACAAATAGGGAAATTGAGTATATATTACAACTTTAATGGTGGTATCTTGACTGTAGCATAATTTATAAATATAAACATGAGAGAAGCAGGAAGAGCAAGGTAACAATCTGAACAATTTGTTTTAGAAAAAACCACAATGGTTCTAAGTGAAAGACCAACATAATTCCTGAGTATAACATAGAGATAAGAAAATGTATGCTGGAGAGAGGATTCACTTTTCTGTATTGACTACCATGCCTATCTCAGGGCTTCAGGCAGCATAATGGGGCAAAAGGAAATGTTCATTTGAGGGAAAGAGGAAGTGAGCACAGAACTCTCTGCCTTTCTCCCAGATACTATTCCTGCCACAGACACACTACCAGAACTCAAGCTGGTATTCAGAAGTTTCTAGACCTTCCCTGACACTAAGCTAGTACCCACAGCTACAGGCTTGATCTCTGCTCAGTACTACAGCTTAACTAACATCAGCAGCCCTAGGCTCTTGGCAGCTTCTCCTAGGGATATAAACTCCAACTCACCAGTAGATCCAGTCAGCAGGTATATATGAGTATATCCAGGTCCAAGGCCTAACCAGCTGCTGAATCAGGCACTAGAGCAACCCAAGAACTCTGGCAGAAGCCCCATTCTTGGAGCACACCAGATAGACTGCCCAGAATCCCTGGATGTCTGAGTGTTAGAAGTCTTTAGAGGTGCTCATAAGCCTCACACATAGCCAAGGAAATATTAAAAACTGATGGCTACTAAGGGAAGGAGAGTTTTTTCTTCTGTGGCAAGAAGTTACCCATGCTGGAGTAGGTGGTCCTACATCCTGGCACACACAGGAAGCATCAGTGGGCTCAATGTGATTTTTTTCTTTTTTATATTTTTTTAAAAAAGAAAACACACTATCTTTTTTCATTATACATACCAATCCAAGTTCCTACTCCCTCCCCTCCTCCCATTTCCTCCACATACCCTCCTACCCCACCCCATCCAATCCTCAGAGAAGGTAAGGCACATTGCTTTGTGAAAAGTCCAAGGCCTTCCCTACTATATCTAGGCTAAGCGAGGTATCCCTCTAAAGAGAACAGGTTCCCAAAAAGCCAGTACAAGCAGTAGGGATAAATCCTGGTGCCACTGCCCCAGCCATGCAACTGTCAACCACTCAATGTGATAAAAAAAAAAAAAACTAAAATGAAAGAGCATATAAACTTAGGAAGGAAAAGTGAAGGGGAGGCCAAAAGGGGATTTGATCAAAATACATTATATATATGTATGTAACTTTCAAACAATAAGAAGGCTTACATCCTTCTTACTCTGAGCTAGTCTAGGAAGACTGGAAGAAATACCCACTTCTTCAAATGTTCAGAGTGCCAATTAAAGGCACAAGGGTCAAGGATACTTGGAGCCATGGCAGAGCAAGAAAGTAGCTGGGGTCACTCAATCATCATCTCCCCATAAACATGCCAGAACTTTTTAGACCTTAATTTTTTAATTTTTTAATAGTCTTTATTGAGCTATATACTTTTTTCCACTTCCCCCCTTCCTCTTCCCTCTTCCCGCTGCCCCTTCTGCCCTCATCCATGATTCCCTTCACTGTCCAATTACTCAGGAGATCTTGTCTTTTTCTACTTCCTATATAAATTAGTTAGACCTTAATTTTTAATAATTTTTACTTTTAGTGTTTCATATTTTTGTGAGCTCAATATAATTACTCAACTATTTTTTGAATTACTCTATTAAAGTATTCAATGCAATACATATGTAATGATCAAAGTAAGTTAGTTGGACAGTTTGTGCCCCTTAAACATTAAAAAGATTATTAAGATGTTGTCATACATATTTCAGGGTCCCAATGTGATATTTAATATAGGTAATGCATACTGATCAGATTAGGGCAACTAAGGTTTCTTTATCTTTAATAGTCCTTTTAACTGGGACTCTTAGATGGCATACCTCTTTTCTAGTTATTTAAAAGCTATACAGTGTGATGTCATGAACTAGACTCTCTCTTCTGTGCTGTGGAACACTCAATCTTGTCCTCTCAACCTAGCCACATTCAGGTACCCATTACCTATCTAACTTGCTTTTGCAATTTCCCTCCTCCATGCACCCTAACCTTGAGAAGTCACTATATAGAACATCGCACTGCTAAGACCTATATGCCCAGTTAGTTCTTAACTGTTGAAAACCAAATGGTATAACAGGTAAGTCGGTGGACCACAGGGCATACTGTACTCCACTGCTCTTCAGTGGTGCTCAGTGTATTCTCCTACTGAGAAAGTAGGGACAGGACCTATATACCTACTTAAATGTTAGAGATCAGCATAGAGAACAGCATAGGGAGTTGAGGGCAGAAAAGGAAGAGCATAAATATTTTTTATATCTGGTATCCCCGAGAAGGAAGATGTCTCAAGTACCAGGAAATAAAGCACGAACCATTATAGATACCTAAGTAAGGGAAGATGACTTGGCAAATCTAAAGAATAGGAAGTCACTGCAGTGGCATGGAAGCAATCCAAACAAAGAGCTGGAGATGAGAATGTAACCAGCCATGGGTCTAGAATCACCTACGGTCATCTGGGCCTCATAAAGATTTCAGATTTCACTTTGAGAACCACACAAGATTTGAACAGATATTCATGAAACAAATTATCTTCACAGGAGCTGAAAAAGCTAGATTAGAGATCAGGGCAACCAGCACAGTCAAAAGAACAGATAAATTGAAGACAGCAGCAACTTCATGCAGCAAAGTATGAAAACAGATACTTGAAGGGAAGAGTAAAAATTCAGTACATGCTTTTAGAGTAAAATTTCAGTACTGGTCCCATTGTAGTGACATTCTGTGCCAGTCAAGGATCCACACTCTCACACCCAGGATTGCACCTGTGGAGTGAACGTTACAACAAAGATTTCCAGGTGGCAACTGTCCCCACTATCCCTTCCCTAATCTTGGGCAATAGAATAAAAGAACAAGACTTCATTCAGACCCTGGCGAGATACAACCAGGACTTTGTCATAGATCTCAGTGTTAAGCCCATTGCCATTTAACCCAGAAATAGGTAACATGAAAAAGACCCCTCTACTCAGACCCACATCACAAATACATACCTTAAACCTGCTCTCATATTAGGAAGATGTCTGTGCACCAATGAGAGAAAAGCAAGTTTACCCTACATTTCATTCCTTATAGTGAACCTGGATTAAAACACACAAACACACACACACACACACACACACACACACACTACACAGATCCCTGCAATAGCCCAGCCTTAGCAACAAAGGAATTCTTGTTTATTTATTTGTTTTTGGTTTTTTGAGACAAGGTTTCTCTGTAGCTTTGGTATCTGTCCTGGAATTAGCTTCTGTAGACCAGGCTGGCCTCGAACTCACAGAGATCCATCTGCCTCTGCCTCCCAAGTGCTGGGATTAAGAGCGTGCACACCACCACCGATTCTTATCACCATTCCACTAACTTCACGCAGCACAACTGCCCCTAAGCCAGTGTATTCTTTCCTTTCTGGATAGTTTTTAATGTCATTTTAGCATTTAACCTCAGATAAACGCTCTTAACAACATAGGAAACAAATCTCATGTGTTAACCTGAAATACCAATAAAAGTAAAAATGAAACAAAACTGGTAGAAAGTGAACTAAGGTTTACCTTTGCAGCTGGGGTGATATGTGCAACTATAGATGAAAAACAGTTTTTCCAAGCCACCCCAAGTTCATATCAACAGGTTTAAGTGAAAATTATACCTTTAAAACAGACTTGGGCTCTTGAGAAATCTGATTCATTTCCATCCTGGGCAGAGGTTCCCTAGAAGCTACTAAATTTGATAGGTAAACTTTTGATCTAAACAATCCATTCTTTGTGTGGTTTCTATACATAAATATAGAGCAGGCAGTTCTGTGCCGTTCCATCAGTGAGGGCAATGGCAAGTATCTTTCTAATTGTTGTTTACCCATAAAACTTTTTTATCCATAGGTTTCACTTACTGATAAGGACATTGTGAAAATTAGACTTTTGTTTTAGCTTCCATATTTACAGAGCTTTGTTTGAAGCATTAGGGATTTTTTTTTAATTTTTAAGGAATTTTGAACTTATCATTTCTTCCTTCCCTTTTCTCCTTCTAAACCCTCCCATATACCCCCTCCTCACTCTCCTTCAAATCATGCTCTTTTTACTGTTATTGCATGTTGTGCTAACTATACACACATACATACACACACGTACAGGATAACCAACCTTTTGTCCACAACCTCAGAGAAGCTAGGTAACAAAGCCAACCCTAAGAGACAGATACATGAATCGCCCTGGGAAACAGAATTAGACTAGATCTCCAGAGAAAATTGGGAGTGGAGGATGGAATGGAGGGAAGAAAGGAAGGGGAAGAGCAGAAGAGTAGGGAGAAGGAGAACATGAGAGAACAGGATGGTTGAGATGGGGGAAGGACAGAGAGAGAGAGCAAGGAAAGAGATATCTTGATTGAAGGAGCCAATATGAGGCTAGCAAGAAACCTGGCACTAGGGAAATTCTCAGGAATCCATAAGAATGACTCCAGCTAAGACCCCTAGCAATAATGGAGGGAGTGCCTAAACTGGCTTTCCCCTGTAATCATATTGATGACTGACTTAATTGTCATCATAGAACCTTCATTTAATAACTGATGGAAGAAGATGCAGAGATCCAAAGCTAAGCACTGGGCTGAGCTTCCAGAGACCAGTACAGAGAGAGTGATAATATGAGCAAACAGGTCATGGCCATAATATGGATACCCACAGAAACAGCTGACCTGAGCTAGTAAGAGCTCACTGACTCTGGACTGACAGTGGGGGAACCTGCATAGGGTCAAACTAGGCAGTTTTGTGGCTTGGGCAGTCTGTGGAGCCATTGGCAATAGGACCAGGATTTATCCCTAGGGCTTGAACTGGCGTTTTGGAGCTCATTCTTTTTGGAGGGATACCTGGCTCAGTCTAGATACTGGGGGCAGGGCCTTGGTCCTGCCTCAAAGTGATGTGTCAGACTTTGTTGACTCCCCTTGGGAAGTTTTATCCTCTCTGAGGAGTGGCTGAGAAGCAGGGTTGGGGGGATGTGAGGGGAGTGGGAGGAAAGGAAGGAATGGGAATTGGAATAGGTATGTAAAATGAGAAAAGATTGTTTTAAAAATAAATTTAATAATAAAAGAGAAAACTAGTTTACAATTATAGTAATAACCAAAGGACAATAACAAGCCACAAAAATAATCCTAAAATAATGGCTATATAGTGAGAAGCTATTTTGATCAATTGACTGCAGCAAGCAATGTTTTCCATGCTGTAATTCCATTTTACAGGGGTATTAGAAAGCATAAAATGATCTGAGAAAAATCCATGGTATTAGGAATCAGGACAGTGGTTGCCAAAAGATTCTAAAGTGAATTCTATTTTAATGAATTTACGCAACTAAACACCAGCTTCTGCTAGTGTTGTTGTTCTTGTTCAAACCCTGAGCATGTTGGTGTCAAGGCGAGATCATAGTGGAGAACAAACACTGCTAAGATTTTCTTATCCCTAAAAAGAAAACTCAGTGTGCAGTATTGTGTTGGGTCATTACGTCATCCACTTCCCCACATCACCTAACTTAAAAGACTGTGTAGTGGGACTTGCAGTGGGTAGGTCAGTCACTTCCACGTGTTATTTCTATATTCTGCATAATTCACATGTGATAAGCTACTCAAATGCAAATAGGCCTAATACTCTGCAAATAATTAAAAGAATGAACACTCCCTAGTATTTGCTGAAAAATAAACCTAAAAGTCTCTGGATCAGACTGCAATACATCCAGCTACTCTGCTTTCCCAATGTTTGAAGAAAATTTAATCAGTTACCTACAGGTGTGAATCAAGACTAGGAATAGCTAGACATCTTTTGAAATCAACTTTTCAAGTTTTTACAAATATCACTAAGTGGACAATACCTTAAGGTGATTTGAAAATGTTTCGAATGAAATGATGTATTCAGAAGAGCTGGTTCAGATCAATACAAATTCTATTCCACCATCAATTTTGACTATATAATGAGCATATGAAATCACTATCTACTAGCAAATATAAGGTACAAAATTGATATTACAAAAAAAAATCTACTAACTCAACGCTAAGTAAATGCTACCCCTAACTTTCTTGTGCTGTCAGGGGAAGCACCTGTGTGCTTCTCTCCTAAAAGCACAACCACAGATCTTGCAAATTATCTAATTTCTAGGATAAGGCAGATGCTGCCCTAGTTTTCAGACAAAAACCTGAGGCTCAGAGAAACAGGAATCAAAGACAACTTCTGAACCTGTTTTTCAAAGACCTAAAGTGTAAGAAAACAAACTCTCCAGAAATGGAATCATAACTTTAAAAAATTATACTCTGGGTTAACAATTTTATATGTACAATTACCAAATTATAAATATGTAGAGAGAAATTTTTCTTCTATCTCTTTCTGAAAAAAAAAAACAGCACAATTGGTCTCATTGTTCAAATGATCGTTGTCACTGAAGAGGAGAGTTTCAAGTGTCAACTCTATAATAAATAAATCTAGAGGCAGAACACATAACAAATGGCCCATAATGGGTCTCGGGCTAAAATGAAGTATTAACTATGAATGTTCTCTGAATAAACTGGGATTTTTAAAATATGGATTGAGTTATATATAGATGAATTATTAATCTTAATAGAGTGCATTTATTCTGTTATAAAACATTTTACAAGTAAATTCCAAAATATAGGTCAATTTTCATAATTTCTATAACCTACATTAAATTATCTCAACAGAACAAATAAATGGCCACATATAGTAAACTGTGAAGTACTATTAAATCTAGGATCAGAGTGATTAGTTGTTTCTTTTGCTACTTTCCTCACTATAATGCATGTGAGAATTGTTTGTAAATAAAGTTAAAATTTTTCCCTTAAAAACTCAATGTTCATTTTGCAGCTCAAAAGCAATTATTCATTACTAGTTTTGACACTGTGTTATTTTTTTAATCTTCTTCCCTTTGCCAAGTTGTAATAATTGACACAGGCTTAATGGCTCCCTGATATTCTATCTGACATTCTACCAGGGGGCAATGACCTTGCTTGCTTTGAAAGACCACAGGAAGGATAAAGATCTGTCCCTGCTTGGAAGACTTGGGCCAGGCAGGCTTGTTCAGCCCTGCATTAGTGACACCACTTCTAAAGAGTCCTATTCTTTTGGCCACTTGTGATAGGAGAGAAGTGGAAGAGAAGGGTGGGAGCTGGTGTTTTTCTTCTTTGATTCTGTACACATTGTTTAAACAATGTTATATATCAAGCCTTAGAAAAGAAAAAAGGTTAAACCATTTTGTAGAGATGCACATCAGAGCAAGAGTAGGAAACTTTAGAAGTAGTTATTCAAAAGAACATTTTCAACTTTGTACCGTGTGCTAGGCCTTCTGATATAAAAATGAATAAAGTGAATTCTTGACCTACAGGAAGTTTTTAAAGCATATCAGATGGAAAATCTTCATGACAATGAACCTTGGAGAAGAGTGTACATGATCCTGTTCTCTGTTCCAACCACATAACACAGAGACAGGGAGAATTTTCTCTGCCTAAGAAAAAATGTTTAAAAAATGAATATGTTCTGTTTCAAGCAGTTTATATGATAGTTTTCCAAAACTCTCTCTCTCTCTCTCTCTCTCTCTCTCTCTCTCTCTCTCTCTCTCTCTCTCTCTCTCTCTCTCTCTCTCTCTCGTGTGTGTGTGTGTGTGTGTGTGTGTGTGTGTGTGTGTGTGTGTGTGTCTGTTTGTCTCCATGTTAGTGGAGACCACAGGTCAAACTTGGATTTTGGATTTTATTCCTCCGGAGCTATCCATTCTCTTTCTTGTTGTTGTTGCTGCCATTGTGCTTTGTCTGTATTCTGTTTTGTTTTGAGGCAAAGTCTCTCATTGGGACCTTAGTTTTTCTGGCCAGTCTGCTAATCTAACCTCTAACCATTAAGATCCAGGTATCAGTGAGAGATCAGCCTTCATCTCCCCAGTACTAAAATTACAAGAATATGCCACCATGCCTGTCTTTTCCTTTATTTTTTCCTTTTTTTCTTTTTTTAATTGATTTTTGTTGAGCTCTACATTTTTTTCTGATCCCCTCTCTTCCTCTCCCCTCCCCTTCAACCCTCTATCAAGGTCCCCATGCTCCTCCCAATTTACTCAGGAGATCTTGTCTTTTTATACTTCCCATATAGATTAGATCCATGTATGTCTCTCTTAGGGTCCTCATTATTGCCTAAGTTCTCTGAGATTGTGGACTGCTTTCTTTGCTTTATGTTTAAAAACCACTTATGAGTGAGTACATGTGACAATTGTCTTTCTGAGTCTGGGTTACCTCACTGAAAATGATGTTTTCTAGCTCCATCCATTTGCTGGCAAAATTCAAGATGTTGTTATTTTTCTGCTGTGTAGTACTCCATTGTGTAAATGCACCACATTTTCCTTATCTCTTCTTCGATTAAGGGGTATTTATGTTGTTTCCAGGTTCTGGCTATGACAAACAATGCTGCTATGAACATAGTTGAGCACATGCCTTGTGGTATGGTTGAGCATCCTTTGGATATATACCCAAAAGTGGTATTGCTGGGTCTTGAGGAAGGTTGTTTCCTAATTTTCTGAGAAATCACCACACTGACATCCAAAGGGGCTGTTGCAGCTTACATTCCTACCAGCAATGCAGGAGTGTTCCCTTTTCCCCACAACCTCTCCAGCATAAGTTGTCATCAGTGTTTTTATCTTGGCCATTCTTACAGGTGTAAGATGGAATCTCAGAGTTGTTTTGATTCGCATTTCTCTGATGACTAAGAATGTTGAGCATTTCATTAAGTGTCTTTCAGCCATTTTAGATTCCTCTACTGAGAGTTCTCTTTTTAGGTCTGTACTCCATTTTTATTGGATTATTTGTTCTTTTGATGACCAATTTCTTGAGTTCTTTGTATATTTTGGAGATCAGACCTCTGTCTGATATGAGGTTAGTGAAGATCTTTTCCCATTCGGTAGGCTGTCATTTTGTCTTGTTGACTATGTCCTTTGCTTTACAGAAGCTTTTCAGTTTCAGGAAGTCCCATTTATTAATTGTTTCTTTCAGTGTCTGTGCTGCTGGGGTTATATTTAGGAAGTGGTCTCCTGTGCCAATGCGGTCAAGTTGTTCTTCCTACTTTCTCTTTTATGAGGTTCAGTGTGACTGGTTTTATGTTGAGGTCCTTGATCCATTTGGACTTGAGTTTTGTGCACGGTGATAGATATGGATCTATTTCATTCTTCTACATGTTGATATCCAGTTATGCCAGCACCGTTCGTTAAATATGCTTTCTTTTTCCATTTGATATTTTTTGCTTCTTTGTCAAAAATCGGGTGTTCCAACATGTGTGGATTAATATCTAGGTCTTCGATTTGGTTCCATTGGTCCTCCTGTCTGCCAATACCAGGCTGTTTTCAGTACTGTAGCTCTCTAGTAGAGTTTGAAGTCAGGGATTATGATGCCTCCAGAAGTTCTTTTATCGTACACCATGCCTGGCTTTTTAGATAAGTGCCGGCGATTGGAACCAGGTCAGGTCCTTATGCTCACACAGTACTGTCTTAGATGAGCCATCTTCCCAGAACCTCTTTATATTTTCTTATTGTTAAATTTCCTCAGATCCTACCTTGTCTTGGAAGTGTTTATTGATTACCAAAAATGCTCATGCTATAGTGAAATAATTTTTGACTGTTCTTCAATGATAATCACATTCTTCCAGAAAGGAATCATTGAAGGACAGTCAAAAAAAGGGTTAAAGTAATTTTCCTCACTGCTGTGAAATAGCAATGTCTATATAAGTTTCAGACTATTTTTCTTTCAAACATCACATCCTAACAAAATAACTCGTTTAACAAACCTTGTATTTTCTTATAACTAATAAGCTACTTTTCTGATTTTCCCAGAAGTCAACAAAACAAGAAAGATGAAAACTCTGCCACTAGTTGTAAGTGCTTGCTTCACAGTAAGTATCCATTTTATCTACCAGTTTATTATTATTATTTTTATTATTATTATTATTATTATTATTATTATTATTATTATTATAGTGTATGTATCTAATTGAGATTTCCAAAGTTTGTCAAAGGCTAGAGAGGGTTTGGAGAAGAAGTAGTCACAGTCAGGAAGGAAAAGCTCTGCTGTGCACAAGGGTGACTAATGATAACCATTACAGACTATAAGTTTTACAAAGCTAGCAGAAAACATCTCAAATGCTCCCGTCATTACATACTATGTCTGATTTTATGTTTTTATGTAAGAGTCGAAAATAAAATTATCTTTAAAAATTATATGGGCAAAAATATGAGTAATCCTTAGAATCTAGAGAGAAAACATATAGCTCATAACAAAACACATATAAAAAGACCAACCAGGAATCTATAACAGTGGTCAGCATAAACTCAAATAAATTAATTAAAAGTAGATTATAGAAACTGATAAAATGGGTGAAATTTACTCTTCAAAATTACCATGTTTCTGGACAACTTAACACCTAAAACTACTCCCCCAAAACCACAGAACTAGATCAAGAAATTACCCTGCTCAGGAGAGATAAAACTGCTAACAGAAGTCATAGATTATTAAAGAGACACCCCGTGCCAGGTGTGGAGGCTTCTGTATGAATTGTTGGCTAAGGATTTCCCAAAGGTTCCCACAACAATACAGACTATTAACACTCGATACCAACCAGAACTGGACAATAAGACCTTATTACTAAAAACAAGACACTTTGAATACATGATACAGAAAAATCAACCAGAACCCAGGTGCAAGCTGGGTATTGCTCCCTGCTGACCAGTATTCATAGTACTAGCATGTGCTAAGCAAGCTCTTGGAGAACAAAAGTCATTAACAAGCTAACCCAATTGTTAACATGATGCTACAAACTCAACCTGCCAAACAAGATATGCTTACTAGAACAATAGTAGCTTGATGGCCCTGGAGGAAACCAATCACTTTCTTATTGAATCAGAGTTCACTCCATGATAGGCAATACATGACTGTACTGTAAACCTTGACATGGGGTGTTTTTAACCTCAGTTATATTTGTTCTTTTACCTACATCATTTCTAGTCATATATACTAGCGATATACCTATACACATACAAAATAATACATGTATAAAGTTCTGCATGGAGGCACTTAATAAGAGCAAAAATGGTGGAAAATGTGTCATTTATTTAGAAGTTTATTTTAACTGAACCATCTGATAAATAATAAGAATAATGTCTCTATAAATCATAGGCAAAATCCTGGATTTTTATATTACTTTGTATTATATTGCTTTTGGATTATTACTATAAAGATCACCATAATAATACTGGCTTCAAGAAATACAAACTTATTTCTTATACTTCTATTGCTTAGAAATTCTACAAAGGTCTGGGTGAACTGAATTTGAGCAGTTTTCAGGTTGAAGAACACTTTGATGTCTTGAGGGAAGACTACTTGTTCATTTTTCCAATTTGTAAAGAACCCATCATCAAAGCAACACTTCCAATATGTCTTTGAACCTTTCACCACATCTCCCTCTTACTCTTTTCAGTCCCTCTCTTCTAGCTGGTTTTTGTCATAGCTTTAATCCACTTTTAAGTTAGGCAGGCATGCTTGTGGATAATTATACCCCTAGCACTCCAGAGAACGAAGCAGGAAGATAACTAATTCAGAAGCATCTTGAGCCACATAATGGAATCTTGTCTCAAAAATAAAATGAACAATAATCTTGCTTTAAAGTAATGCTATCAACAATATTAAAATAATCTGGAAACTTGTTTGTTGTGCCGTCTAATATGCTCATGGTGGCTGAGGTCAAAATCAACATCACTTTGGTGGGCATTATCCTTCCCATCACATATGTCAAAATAAAGAGTTGTATGCAGAAAGGTGTACAAAAAAAGGAAGCACTGTAATGTTGAGAATATTCTGTGGGGCTTTCTCAGGGAGAACATGACATTTAAGAAAGAAAAGAAGGAAAGTCTGGCATGGTCATTCTCTCCCTATCTCTTTAGACTGGGCACTGTCTGACCTCAATGCCCATGCATGACTGCTCCCTCTGCCTAGAACTCATGTCACACAGCTGTCTGCATGGCTGGCTCCTTCATTTCCTTTGTTGTTGTTGTTTCTCCATAACAATGAACAAGATGACGTGGCACAGAATAATAATGGAGCCAACAAGTAGAATGTTTTTTTCTGTTCATGTTCCATTGGCCAAAACTAGATACAACGCCCTTAGATACCAGAAGGGTTGGAGATTCAGGTTAGCTGTTTCCTACACATCTTGCCAGTGTACTTTTTGCATTTACTTTCTACAGCTCATGGAACCACCTGGTCTGCCTTTGAAAGACTTAGCAAATATTTACAAGAATCACTATCTGCAAAATTCAACCTTATGGATACAGTTATTAAACAACTGAGTGTCTTAGTATTAATAGCAGTGGGAACCCAATGAACCAAAAGAATTTATGTAGCTTAATCTCATGACATAAAACACACTGATAAGATGTGACTCAAATGATCCCAGCATTCATCAGTAATGAATAGATAGAAAAGTATCTGCTGCCAAACCACGACCGCCATTTCTCTGTGTGAATAAAGACCATCAGTCACGTGAGTAACGTTCCTTATGAACAAAACACTCTGCTATCAGTGCCGGACAAATGCTGAAGGCCCAGCATGGGGCTAAGAAATAACTCTCCAGCCATCCTGAGAAAGCTATAAGACAACAAGTGGCCAACAACCACCTTCATCCAAATTTGACCTATACTTGAGAAGACACATCCCCAGTTCCATAAAGGTAAGTACTGGAAATTTTAATTTCTTAATTCTATTTCAACTCAGACTATTTTGCACACACACACACACAAATCATACAATGTTATACTGTATTTTCTTACTAGCATGGAAGTTTCACCCTAAGGAAAATGATTTGGAAAAGAAACACAGTTTTCAACTGTGAGACAGGGAAGACTGAGACAAAGACAGAGAAAGAGAATAAATACAATCTTTTCAGTCCATATAATGTTACATATATAATCATATACATATATGGTATGAGTTATTTCTTCAGGGAAAATTCCTGAACATTTCATTATAGTTATTATGTACAAGGTTTAAAGATGATATATAAAAATGTAAATTACAGCTACTTAAGCTTGAAACTCACCACGGTACCCACCCGTGTGACCATCAGAAATAACCATTTAACCATTTTAGGGTATAACAAGAAAGGATAAAAACATTAACCCTGACTTTTAGACTTTGGCTTCTGAGTCCTGGCTTCTTGGTAAGTCCTGTCAATCACAATCAGTAATTCTTATTCTCTTCAGATTATTGTCTAACCTTTTTGTTATCTATGACCTTACTGAATGTCAGGAAACTTTACCAGCTGACATAACAGCCCATGTATTAAGCCAGCACTCTGCAGTCTGATATTGCTGTTTTCATAACATTTTCATGTCTCTCCTCAAAAAACAAATTCACTGATACTCAGAAGATGTTAACCTTTCTTTGAGACAGACTAATACTATTCCATGACTCTTTCATTTCTGGAATCAAATACCATGCAACCCTAGACGATTTTAGATGACAAAAATGTCTCACTGGCCAGAGATGGTCAGAGTTCTCTCGGGGCTCAGATTAAGTCAGAAAGCCGTAAGTAAAGAAGCTCTGATCCACACTGTGATTGTTTTTTAATGAAACTTGAGCTGCAATTTTATTTTCTTTGGCTTTACTGATTCAAGAGTTTTAGGATAGTGACTTTCTCTTTAATTTTCAATCTATTCATAGATTTCAGTATCCACAGATATTATATTGATTTACTCTGTGTCTGGTCAGGATTTCCACAATGCATAATACCCAATGGGTTAGAAACTTCATATCATCTTTGTGTGTCATCTTAATATCTCATCTTTCTAGGAACTGCATCCTCACTGTTAACACAAACTAACAAAGCTTCTTTGATCAGTCAATCATTTGTTGTAAATAATTCTATTTTTGCTTATTTTCCATATCCACAAGGAACAAATGTTTAAGTCAAGCTACCCTAAGAATGTGAGGCACTATGGGCAGTTTGTGGGGCCACCATCAGCGGGACCAGGATTTATCCCCAGTACATGAACTGGCTTTTTGGAGCCCATTCCTGTAGAGGGGTACCTTGTTCAGCCTACGTGCATGGGGAGAGGAGGGCTTTGGCCCTGCTTCAAGTGATGTGACAGACTGTGTTGACTCCCCATGGGTAGCCTTATCCTTCCTGAGGAGTGGGTGGACGGCTTGGGTAGAGGAAGCAGGAGGAGGGAAGAGAGAGAGAACTGTGGTTGGTATAGGCAAAATGGAAAAAAACTTTTAAATAAAAAAATTTAAAAAAGAATGTGAGTCACTGTACATTAGTAAATTATATACAGTTTCATAAAACATAACATTTCTAGAATTAAAGAAAATAAGCAAAGCAAAATAAATGGCTTTTTGGACCTAGATAAAATGTTACCAACATGTTAAGAAGGCCATAAGGAACACAAAAAATTCTAAAACTGCATAATAATTGAAGTTGTGAGAATTCTACAAATTAACCAACCAAAATTCATAGTGAATAACTCTACAGGGAATAGATGTTACCAGGAAAATGTCTGCATTGAGCAATAAATATATGTATATGTATATATTATATATGTTATAATAAATAATATAATTAAATAAAATATAAATAAATATGATATGTATAATAAACATATGTATAATATGAAGCAAAGAAATAAAGAGTCTGATGAAAATAGGGAAGGGGAACAGAGAAAAGGTAACAAAAGCTGAAAAACTCAGCAATTTATTGATTTCACAGTAGGAGGAATCCAAATACCACAGGGGTAAATGTCTATTGATTGAAACCTGTATTCTGCTTTGGATGTCCTTATTACATCTCACCAAACATAAAATATTCCAAAGTTCAGATGCTTGGTTTTATTTAAATACCAATAAGCACTTCTTAACAGATAATATTATTTTTTTTCTTTTATACAGACAAGTACAATGAGAAAATGGTACATTCAAAGAAAGCCTGGGCCAGCTGATCTTCTCCCTTTCTGGAAACAGTCTGTTCACAAAACCAAGACTGTCTCTTTGTGGGTTCTGCCACATAAAACACAAGGCTATGATATCAAAATACCTAATTTACCAAAACAAGAATATAGTCCAGAACAATTTCATCAGTCTATAAAATACTACAAGAAATTATTTCTAGCACCATTTTCATATCATGTAATGGTTCTGTCACAATCAGTCTTTCAAAATCAATTTTTTAAAATCCCCTCAAAACTCACTTCAGAAACAACTCCTGCCTCTTTGCTGCCTGACCAAGTCACAACCAGCCCTCGGCAGAAACCTACCAGCATTCCACTTACCAGTAAAACTGCTGCAGAAGTATCTTCAGTCATCACTAGACCTCAGACATCTTCTGCACCACCAAGAGTTTATACAACGAACAGCAAAGCAGAAACTATGTCTGCATATGACATCCGAACACCGTCCAACTACAGCAACAGCCTGTGAGCAGAACTTAAAGCTACATCAACAAAAGCCACAGTATCTGAGGCCATCCCAGCAATTGCCAAAGGACAAGCATCTCCAGATACGACTGCCCAACCAGGAAATGCCACTGCTGGGCTGGAAGTAACCACTCCCAAATCACAAATCCGAGTACGGTCAAACTGAACCCAACTGCTTCTCTCTGCACATTCCCTTCCGCTCCAAGAGACACAACCCTGCCTCTGCCAGCTTCAGCAGCTCGGCACAAGCACAGAGCATCACACATTAGCTGTGAAACATGAGCTTCTGAAGTGCTTGCTCATGACTTAAAGCCTTATTTTCTTTTCCACACTAAAGTGCTACTACTAAACCTCCTAGACTATAGTGTGCCTTCAGTAGGAATTATCTAAAATAACAGGGGACAAACTACAGTTTCTTCTCCTACTACCTCTAGCAGATCCAATCATAAAGAACAGAATGGACTCCCATTTGCTTGCTATCAGTCCTGTTTTCCAAACAATGTCAGGGCAATCAAAATTGAGTAACTGTCTTCCAGAAAACTACATATAAATCTGATAAAAAGCTGTTGAGCTAAATTTCAGAACTAAAATTATAATGTTATCATTTAGGAATGTGGTTAAGATCCTTGATGTGTGATTCTCCTCTGTGTGCTGTGAATACCATTGGTGAATAAAGAAACTGCCTTGGCCTGTTGATAGGGCAGAACTTAGCTAGGTGGGGAAAACTAAACTGAATGCTGGGAGAAAGGGAACAGAGACAGAGAGAAGCCAAGTAGCCCCTCCAGAGACAGATGGAACTTTATCCAGTAAGCCACAGACACATGACGATACACAAATTACTAGAAATGGGTTAAATTGATATGTAAGAGTTGGCCAATAAGAAGCTAGAGCTAATGGGCCTAGCAGTGATTTAATTAATACAGTTTTGTGTGATTATTTCAGGACTAAGCAGCTAGGAACCAACAAGCCACCTATTACAACAAATTGGTGGCCATGTGGTCAACTAAATCCACTTAAAAACCTGAGAGAGCTTGAAAAGGAATTCTAGATACAAAAATACAGAGTTTAACACAGCTTCTTGCTGTTTGCTGGTGGTGTGCTGCAGCTACTTTAAGAGAGGTTTTCCTGTTTAACTAGTAGCAGAAAAAAAAGCCATGCCATTTTGAAATACCGGCTTTCTGGGCCATGCAGCCAGAGCGCCCTTGGCTCTTTTAGGAGACTGAGTATTAAAATGGAGTTTGTAAGCAGCATGTTACAACATTCTTAATGACTCAACATAGGTCCCACTGCATACTTGGAACTGGGGCAGTGTGCACCACTCAGAAGCACTAAATGGACCTATTCCTCCATGTTGGAGCAAGCAGGCAAGGCTGTACTTGATCTAGCTATGCCGCAGCTTAAGATTTTAAGAACCACTTAGCACTTTAAGAAGTGCTCCTGGATAGTAAAATAATTACAGATACACAATAAAGACAAATTGAGATGGAAAAGACCTCTAAATGGGTCACAATGTTGGATAAATGTATGTAGGTTTGGGAGAGAGAAAAAAGAGTATAGAGAGTTATAAAAAGAAGTAAATGGTTTAAAAAAGGTAAAGTCTTTAAAGAGACAGAGTACAGTCAGTCATAGATTAAAGGAGCAAAGATAATAAAATAAATATTAAAAAGTAATAGAGTAAAAACAAGCCACATAAAGATGGACTATACACAGAAAATCTGGATTGTGTGTATTATTGTGTTTTCTTTGAATTTCTTGACTGTAAAGGAGCTAAGTAATCAACATATATACTTATAGGTATCTTAACTTCAGAATTTGAGTCTAAGGATATATTGCTTTGGAAAAGAGGTTCTTCTTTTGTTTCCACAAAGGATGAGAACCAATGGATTCATTCCAGGCTAATGTGGTTTGATGCACCAAGACCCTCCCCAAAAGGCTGCTGTGAACACCCCCCAAAAATTACTTTGTCCAACAAAAAGCAGGAAGCAGTTTGGAGAGAACTATGCCCATATTCCCAAATGTTGTTTATAAATGTTTCTTTACATTTGAAAAGGATATGCTACAGAGATTTGCATGGGTATTATCTTGGTTTATTGATACAAATAAAAGGTCAATTTTGTTATAATGTGTATATTTACTTCTGAGCTTGCTTAAGGTATTGTGTTTGTCCAGCTCATTTAAAAATGTAATGTATAATTAAGAAATCTAGGTTAATAGGTAATCATCTATAATAGTCAAGCTTGTAGTCATGTTAGTTAGATTTTCTAGATGTGTAGAGATGTATTTCAGATGGATGGACATTCTTCAAACCTTTCAAAGACTTTCAGAATATGGCATTTAAAATGTTTAAGAACTTAGGACTTTTCATGACAATGGAACACATCTTCTCCTACCAGGACCAATTACTTCAAGAGGAAGATGGGCATCAAAGAAGCTCCTTATGAAGTTTGTTAGCCATTTGGGCAAGAAACTGCTCTTGCCTGGACTGCTTGATGAACTGGGCATGCAGGACCTACTGATAAATGACTGCTGAACTTGCCTAAATGTTAGACAATCTTTCAGGGTTCCTGCTACATGAAAGAGTCTGCCAGACATTCTACAGGACACAGAAGAAAATGACTGACAAACTGCCAATATAGGTGGAAATACCTTTGAAATTTCCTGCTTCATGGAAAAGTCTGCTGGATACTATGGGACTATAAGCTGAAGATGGATGCCCTAATGGTACAGAAGAACTTTGGGTGACTGTCCAGGTAACAAGATATCTCTGTCAATTCTAGAGTTTTAGAAGTTGCTTACAATGCAATTCCTGTTTACATAGGTAATATTATATCTTTCTGGAGTCTTTAATAGAGTTGAAGAGTAGATAGTAATAATACAGCTTTCCTTGGTTATGATAAAGGATAAAGTACATATAAATATTGTAACTATAATTCTTGCTTGACACCTGTTTTGTTATATGTAATTTTACTATGTTAAAAATAAAGCCTTCTTTTTTATTTAAACAGAAAAGGGGAGGTGATGCGAGATGCCCCTCTGTATGTTATGAATACCATTGATGAATAAAGAAATTGTCTTGGCCTGCTGATAGGGCAGAACTTAGGTAGGTGGGGAAAACTAAACTGAATTCTGGGAGAAAGGGGACAGAGTCAGAGAGAAGCTATGTAGCCCCATCGGAGACAGACAGAACTTTAGCCAGTAAGCTACAGCCATGTGGTGATACACAGATTAATAGAAATGGGTTAAGTTAAAATTTAAAAAGCTAGAGCTAATGAGCCAAGCAATGATTTAATTAATACAGTTTCTGTGTGATTATTTTGGGGCTAAGTAGCAGGGAACCAACAAGTGGCTTATTACAACAGATCCTGACAAAGGAACCTCTGGGCATGAAGCACCCTGTCCCCTGAATTTCTGGAATGATCTATTTGCCTTGAACTTTAAGTGGAATAAAAAAAAATCTATGTTCTCTTGAGCATATTTTATATTTTTCCTCTTTTATAAACTCATTTCTAAGTACTCAAAACTTCTGGCAAACCACTAATAATGTTGAAGTTTTCTGTTAAAACTATTTAAAAGTTTAATCTTTATATTTTGATTGGAGTGTGTGTGTGTGTGTGTATGCACATGTGGCTTTTTGTTTTGTTCTGTTTTGAGAAATAGATGGGGCATTAAATTAATATCTTGGAGGAGTTTGAGGAAAGGGAAAAGCATGATAAAAAATATATGAAAAAATTAAAATTAAAAAATGAGCTAAAAAAATAAGGGTAGCTGATTCAAAGTCAGTCGTCCATTCACTGGTACTGAAATCTCAGACTGATGCTCATATGATACCATGAGATGTGAGTGACTGGTGTCCTCTTCCTTTTAGAGACTTACATTGTTCCAAGTCAAAAGGAGTGTTTGTCTACTCCCAAGCATCAATGGATATAGTTTGTACTCTACTCAGACAGAGATCGAGTTCATCTTAAATTGTCATATATGTGGATTTTTTAATACAGATTAGAATATTCTTATCCACATTAATCCCTAACCTTAACTTCACAATCATGTTCCTGGTGAGGTATATAATTTAATTTGCTATCTTATTTTATTATTGTATATCTCTATGAACTAAAATAGAAACTCTTTTTCCTTTGGATACAGAGAGGCTCACTGTGTATTGCAGACTGGCCTCCACCCATGATCCTACTGCCGCAGTGCTATGAGTACAAGCGTGTGTTACACATTCAGCTCCAAACAGGAAAGCTTATCATTCCCAGAGTGTTTCATAAGCATACCACAAGCCCTTGAACAGGAGATATTTATTAAATACTTGACAAGTAAATGAACAACCCACTCAAAGGAAAGGTGAACGACAAGAAGTAGAGGCAGATTCAACAAACTTGATACATTATTTGATTTCCTCTTCATTTACTTGACAAACAACTGTCTCACTTTTTAATTACCCATTATATGAATAACATTTTATCACTGTCTTACACAGATTAAATTTTTATTAGCTACTGAAAAATTAAGAAAGATATTGGAGACAGTAAAAGACAGTGACCTTTTTCTAAATGTAACAAACTTATTTCATTTGTCATCACTCTGACATAGTTTTTAATGCACTAGCAAAGGTATATATCAATTCTTAATAAAAAAAATTCCAGTCTTGCTCCTATGTTCATCATATGTTTAACATTTCATTCTCAGCACAATATTTTGGCAACTCATTGTTCTTCTTCACACTCTGTCTCACTGAAAAGAAGAGGCAGAACATATGACCTTAACCAATTCCTTATCACTGAGTTTATATGAGGGTTTGAAAGTTATTAGTGGAGACTTGTGAATGGCTACAGCAAATTAGATGTGAGTTTAAGATGTGAGTGTAAGATCTGGAGATGGCTGAGTGCTTAAGAGCACATACCACTCTCCAACCTGTTGAGATGCCTGCAGGCTGGCCAGTGTGCTCCAGGTCCCCAGCTTCTGTTAACTGTCACTCACGCTGGGGTGGGCTTTGATGATGCAGTTATCTTTGAGTCATCCATTTGCCTGCAGATTTCCTGATTTCATTTTTCTTTCCAGCTGAATAGAATGCTGTTGCGCACATGCACCACATTTTCATTATCCATTCATCAGATGCAGGGCTTTTAAGTAGTTTCCATCCCCTGGGCTATTGTGAAAAAGGAGGCGGAGGATGTAGAGGAGGAGAGAAAAGAAGAGGAGGTGGAGGCAATGCGCATGTCTGAGCAAGTAGCTGTTGACTAGGATGTTTTATCCTTTTGGATTTTTTTGTGATTTGAACTTTTAGGGTGAAGACGACAGAGTCCCACAGAAAAGAAGTTTAAAGGTATTAGTACCATGTTCAGAAGAAAATGAAACCCCGTCTCCCTTCACTACTAACTCACTCAACTGTACCTGACACACAGAAGGAGCTTGATAAATACATAGGTCAATTATTGAATATAAGCGGTTACCCTTCACTGAGATAGACCCTTCATGAGTTAGGAACCCATGGTTCCAACTAGAAAACCTATAACTTTAGCAGAAGCACCCTCTAGTGTTCATGGTTCTAAATTGCAAGATGTATCTGGTTGGTTTGGGTTTGCTTGGCAGGGTTGCTTTAGTTTTTGCTTAGCTGGCCAGTTAGTATTGGTTGGTTTATTGCTTGACTGGTTTAATGGTTAATTTTTAAGACACAGTCTTAAAACTCTAAAACTCTGGAGTTCCAAGGCTACAGTGAAAGTCATGTCACATCACAGTTTAAGTTGAAATTAAGTGCTTTAATTGATTTTCTAATAGTCTATCTTATTAACATATAGGTGCTTTTGGATAGAGTATCAAAAATGCTAAAACATAAAAACACATGCATCAGCAATATAATTAAACAAAATCAAGGAAAACATTATCTGTTGAAACATGACTTCTTAAGAAGTCATGCCTTTCCAAGAGCTTAAGTAGACTCCCTCAGATCTCCATTCTCCCACAGTGAGCAGACCACCTGGGGACACAAAACCTGTAACCTTAGTTGGGACTACAAAAGGGAAGGGACAATGAGAAACGTGATGCATAGCTTCTCTGGACAAATGCTACAACTTCATGAACTAACTTCCAGAATTGTTCTTAGGCAACACTTGGACATTTTACCTATATTCTTTACCTTATACTGGGAACAGTGTTCACTGATGATTGGTTCGTTTCATTTCTCATTGACTCATACTTTTATAAGGGAAGAATGTATTTTATATTTATCACCTAGGAACAGAATTTCTTTGAAAGAAAGTATTGCTCATTTACTTCATCACTTTTGAGCATGCAAAGA
This sequence comes from Arvicola amphibius, assembly GCF_903992535.2. Lineage (NCBI taxonomy): Eukaryota > Metazoa > Chordata > Mammalia > Rodentia > Cricetidae > Arvicola > Arvicola amphibius. The sequence goes on along the minus strand of NC_052047.1, from coordinate 17,002,216 downwards.
TGACCTCGGGGGTTAATCTGGGTAGTAGTGTATGCTGTCACTATCTCTGTATATTAATATGTCAGAGACATAACTTATTGCTAAAGGCTTGAAAGGTGAAGAAACAAAGAACCATACTTTGGTTATACTAATTGACCCCAGCCACATCTAAACTGCATACATGGGCAGTGATTTCTTCCCCAAGACCAGAAGAATCTGTAATATACTTGTCTGTTTAAAGTTGGTGATGATGCTGACAGTTTTAATCCACCATGTTTAGAACAAAGGCTCTGGGTATGGCAATGGGAGAAGCTCTTCCAGATACCATGACAAAGCAACATTTTCTTACTTAATATCACAGGCAAAGGGACCCAATGAACATATTTCTCCACAAACCCCAACTGACTACTAACTTAGCTTTAGGTCTCAGACCTCAAAAACAAAATTAACACTGTTAGAAGGCAAGGATCATGCTAGGCCTCCACAGCCATGCACACTTCAACTATATGGTGAGAAGCAAGATGCTTACTTTCTTAAAATTTAAAATGGTAGCAATATCACTGGATTTGACTAAATATCTAGCCACTACGTAGCAAAGCAGGGATTCCACTGCAGACGTTTCTAAGGTCAATGATCATTCTACCACATGAACTACCTCATGCATTCATTCGACAGTATTTACCCAGTGCCCATTATGTGCTGGGCCCCGGACAGCAGTGGAAGAGACAAAGTTCCAGTTTCATGAAACATGCCTACTCGTCAGGAGAACTGCCAGCTGCTCAGTAAGCAACATATGAGTCTCTTATTGGAAGGGACCAGCATGAGGAAATGAGCAGAGTGGCATGATAGAAAGGGACAAAGACCAATCCATGGGCACTGGAGTGTTCTGGAAAGGCCTGCAGGAAGACTGCCTGCTGTAAGGGTGCAAGGCAACCAGCCAGACAAACTAGAAGCCAGGGATTTCAGGCAGAAGGAAAACCAGGGTCAACAGCTCTGTTGTGTTTGAAGGAACAGGGAAAGATGGACACCAGGGACAGTGTAAGCTGTACAGTGAACTATAGGACACGGGTGTGCACTCAGTCAGGCTAAATGCAGTGTTAGCTGTACAGTGAACTATAGGACATGGGTGTGCACTCAGTCAGGCTAAATGCAGTGTTAAGCTGTACAGTGAACTATTGGACACTGGTGTGCACTGAGTCAGGTTAAATGCAGTGTTAGCTGTACAGTGAACTATTGGACACTGGTGTGCACTGAGTCGGGTTAAATGCAGTGTTAGCTGTACAGTGAACTATTGGACACTGGTGTGCACTGAGTCGGGTTAAATTAAGGTGGATTATGTCAAGATTTTATAGACCCTAATGAGTTCAAATTTTGCTCAAAATGAGATCAAAGTCATTTGTCATTCTAAGTAATGTGAGCCATGTAATTGACAGTTGTATACTGGGATCATATTGAGAATGAATTGCAAATGAAATCTGGGTGGAAGCAGGGCATTAGTTTAATAACTATTACAAGAGTCACGGCACAGATAATAGGATGTATAACCAGGACACAGGAGAAATAGTCAGGAGATTAATCTGAATGTCATTATAGCAATCTTTATTGGAATTAGCAGTGTTTGAGATTATTCAATCAGTAGTGAATAATGAGGGACAATGTTGTTACCTTCCTGTAGACACAGATGGCATTGTCTGGAGACATTTTTGATTATCACTCCTTGGAGGCAAGCTACTGGCTTTTAGTGGAAACTGAAGGTTGATGCTAAAGATTCCACAATATACAAGGGTATCCCCTGCAATAAAGAAAAGAAGGAAGGGAAGAGAGAGGAAAGAGGGTAAGATAAGAAATAAAAGGGAGAAACAAAAGGAGAGGTAAATAGAAAAGAAGGGAAGGAAGGAGAAGAAAGAGAGGTAATACAGGGAAAGAGGAGGGGGAGGAGGAGAGGAGAGGTAGAGAAGAAGGGAAAAGAAGAGGGGCTGGAGAGAGTGAGAGGTAGAGGGGGGATTCAAAAACTCAATAACTAAATGAGACTTGGGAGAAAATAATCAAAACAAACTTTGGGGTGAGAGATTTGGGATGTATTTTAGAAGTAGTGCTGACAGGACAGGATGATACCTGTAAGATGAGCTGGTAAAGTAGAACTGAGAAGTCTGACTTTAGACAGCTGAGAGACAGCAAAACCTATCAAGATAGTGAAATTTTGAGGGAAAATAAAGATGAAGGAAAATGGACTGCAATCAAGAATTGGGTTTGAATATCATGTTGAAGATGATTGTTAGATGCTCAAGTAGAGATGTCAAGTAGAGCATTGTGTGTGAACACTTTTAACTGATAGGATCTACCTAGGCAAGACTATATTTGATGTGATGAGAATTTAAATTTTATATACATAGTGGAATTGGTTGAGATCACAGAGGGAGAGATCCTGGAAAAGAGACGATAAGAAATGACAAGGGTTGGGGAATGAAAAAGATAACAATGAAAGAAAAAGCAAAAGATGAAACAGTGCTGAGCTGGAGGCACACAACACGAGAAGAAAAAGGTCAGCTAGAAGAGTAAGTGGAAAGGAGAGAGTAGTAACATGATTGCCAAGAGAGAAGAAGGCTGTACTTAAAGAAACAAACAGTGGTTGGTGTTAAAATTGGCTGTCAAAAGCTGAGGATGGGGAGGAAGAACAAGACATACCCATCAGCTCTGCCAGTGTGGAGGTCATCAGTGGCCACCAGAGCTCGGGCTTTTAAGAGAGCAGTTTCAGAGAAATGATGGGAACTGAAGCCATTGTGAAATGACAGAGAGGTGCCAGTCACAGAGAGAAATGTAGAGTTCCTATTAAAAAAAAATAAGAGAGTCAAGGAGGAAGTCAGCTGCTGGGGACAAAAACAAAGCCAACAGGATTGGTTTTGTTTCAAAATGTAAAGCACATTGGTACCTTCATGAAAACCTCCAATGAAAAGATAAATGAAAGGTGAAGTCCTTCAGAGGCTGGAAAGAACGAAAGCAAAGGTACAAAGTAGCATTCACTAAAAGCAAGGACATCTCTATTGAAACAAGAACAAGTGTCTTTAGAAGACAGGAGAGTCCTTTACTAACAGCTTCTTTCTTGATACTCTATTATCGACATGAGCTGAAGTCTGTGCTCCTCAGTAAGGAGTCATCAATCTCATCTCTAATCAGTTAGCAACTTGAAGCCTAATGTGTCAATCTAGGGGCCAGAGAGATGGCTCAGAAGTCAAGAGCATTTGTTGCTTTTAAAACAGGACCCATGTTCAATTCCTAGCACTCATATGATGATTCACAACTGTCCATTAACTAGAGTTCCATAGTTTCAAAGCCCTCTTTTGACTTCGTCAGGCAGACATGCATATAGTGCATAAACATACACTCAGACAAAACATAAAATATACACATACATAAATAAATCTTAACATTTTTAAATAATTGTCAGACTGGACTTTGTACACAAAAACTCTTACACAAAGTCCTATAGTTAGTTAAGAATACCATCTTTTTTTCTGCTGTGTAGTACTCCATCGTGTAAATGTACCACATTTTCCTTATCCATTCTTTAGTTGAGGGACATTTAGGTTGTTTCCAGGTTCTGGCTATGACAAAACAATGCTGTTATGAACACAGTTGAGCACATGTCCTTGTGGCACGACTGAGCATCCTTTGGATATATACCCAAAAGTGGTATTGCTGGGTCTTGAGGAAGGTTGTTTTCTAATTTTCTGAGAAATCCCCACACTGACATCCAAAGGGGCTGTTGCAGCTTACATTCCCAACAGCAATGCAGGAGTGTTCCCTTTTCCCCACAACCTCTCCAGCATAAGTTGTCATCAGTGTTTTTTATCTTGGCCATTTTTACAGGTGTAAGATGGAATCTCAGATTGTTTTTGATTTGCATTTCTCTGATGACTAAGAATGTTGAACATTTCCTTAAGTATCTTTCAGCCATTTTAGATTCCTCTGTTGAGAGTTCTCTGTTTAGGTCTGTACTCCATTTTTTTATTGGATTATGTGTTTTTTAGACACAGCAGAAAAAAATAATGACATCTTGAATTTTGCAGAAAAAATGGATGGAGCTAGAAAACATTATTTTCAGTGAGGTAACCCAGACACAGAAAGACAATTATCACATGTACTCACTCATAGGTGGGTTTTAAACATAAAGTAAAGAAAACCAGCCTACAAACCACAATCCCAGAGAACTTAGACAACAATGAGGACACTATGAGAGACTTACATAGATGTAATCTACATGGGAAGTAGAAAAAGACAAGATCTCCTGAATAAATTGGGTGCATGGGGACCTTGGGGGAGGGCTGAAGGGAGAAGGGGAGAGTCAGGGAGGGGAGCAGAGAAAAATGTAGAGCTCAATAAAAATCAATAAAAAAGAATATCATCTATCAAAATAAATTCAAAAAAATTTAAGTAATACCCACACCATTTTTAAAATTATTTGATGACCTGAAACATACAGTTCTACAAATCAACAAACACATGAACAAATTCCAGAATGTCTTTCTCTTTATATCTCTTCTTTACGGACCCACATCTGTATTCAATATTTTCATTCCATTTCAAAGTTCTCATTCTGAAATATAAACTTGAGACCTGCAGTGGAGAACTGGGATAAGCTCTCAAAGTCTAGTTGAAGAGTGGGAGGAATGAGAATATGAGCAAAGAGGTCAAGACCATGATAGGGACACCCAGTGAAACAGTCTAGCTGAGCTAATGGGAGCTCACCAACACTAGCCCAGCAGGGAAGGAACCAGCATAGGACTGAACCAGACCCTCTGAATGTGGGTGACAGTTATATGGCTAGGGCAGACTGCAGGGCCACTAGCAGTGGCACCAGGGTTTATCCCTACTGCTAGTACTGGCTTTTGGGGAACTCATTTTCTTTGGATGGATACCTTGCCTAGCCTCGATATAGTAGGGAGGGCCTTGGACCTTCCCCAAAGCAATGTGCCTTGCCCTCTCTGAGGAGTGGATGGGGGGGGGGGGGAGGATGGGAGAGTTGATGGAGGGAATGGGAGGAGTGGAGGGAGTGGGAACTGAGACTGGTATATAAAATGAAAAAAGGTAGTTTGTTTTCTTTTTGAAATAAAATAAAAAGAAATACAAACCACTGTTATGGCTTTCATTGTTCTCCACCACTACTTCAAAACCACTTTCTACACCTCCACACCTGCAACTTCAATATAACTATGAGCTCCACACAATAACAGTCTAGGAACTGATAACTACAACTCTGAAATGAAAGAATCTCCCCAGAGCTAGACAGTTCTGCATCTGTCTTTGAAATCACATAATCTCCTTTATGCCACAAAGAACCTCATCCTGACCTTCCATTTGACTTTAAAACTAGGTCTTTTTCTTATCAATTTTACAAAATTGGAAGTCACATCTGTGACTGTCCACTGTTTCCTCATACTAGTAAAACATCCTTTATCCTTTCCTTCAGTGTCTTTGTTTCCTCCTTGAAAGACATTCCTTTCTATTTTGAAAATCATGGTGATTTTGTTTTTATTTTGTTCACAATGGAATATCTACTATTGAGTTGAAAATTTTATATTAATAGATTTTAACACTACTATATGTTCTATCAAGTTGAAGGCCACTGCATGAGGAAATGTTATAAAAACATATTCAAAATTCTAATAACAACACAATTACCTATAACCAAGGGCTAACTTCCTCTGCCAAGAAATCTGAACATGTTTTCTCAATATACACTCTGAACAAAACACCGAGTAGTTAGAAACATATACACAGTTATCTTCCACTAGGCAGAATTCCAGACAATTCAATTACTAGTCCAGCCTCCACTCAACTACTTCACTAAAGACTAACTCTACTTCACCACATTTCTAAGTAAATCCTCTACTTGACTCTTGGGTACTACAAATTGGTCAAGAATTCTTTTCTGTTTTCATAAATGTAGAAACAGAAACAGATATACATTTATTAAGTTCAATCCATTAATTGAACAATCATATACAAAACTCTGTCTGGAACTAGAGAGACTATACTAGTTGATAAAGACTTGGAGTGATCCCAAAAATTGTACCAAGGAATTTCTACAACTCATAAACACTTTCAGTAATGTAGCAGGATACAAGATTAACTAAAAGAAATCAGTAGCCCTCCTTTACAAAGATGATAAATGGGCCAAGAAATAAATCAGAGAAACATCACCTTTCACAATAGTCACAAATAGCATAAAACATCTCAGAGTAACTCTAACCAAACAAGTGGAACACTTGCATGACAAGAACTTTGAATCTTAGAAGAAAGAAATTGAAGAAGACACCAGAAAATGGAACAATCTCTCATGCTCTTGGGTAGGTAGAATTAACATAGTAAAAATGGCAATCTTGCCAAAAGCAATCTATAGATTCAATGCAATGCCCATCAAAATCCCAGAAAAATTCTTCACAGACTTTGAAAGAACAATACTCAACTTCATATCTAAAAGCAAAAAACTCAGGCTAGCCAAACAATCCTGTACAATAAAAGAACCTCTGGAGGTATCACCATCCCTCACTTCAAATTCTACTACAGAGTTACAGTACTGAAAACAGCCTGGTATTGGCATAAAAACAGACAGGAGGACCAATGGAATTGAATCGAAGACTCAAATATTAATCCACACACCTACAAACACCTGATTTTTAACAAAGAAGCAAAAAATATCAAATGAAAAAAAGCAAGCATATTTAACAAATGGTACTGGCATAACTGGATATCAACATGTAGAAGAATGAAAATAGATCCATATCACCATGTACAAAACTCAAGTCCAAATGGATCAAACACCTCAACATAAAACCAGCAACACTGAACCTCATAGAAGAGAAAGTGGGAAGAACACTTAAAGGCATTGGCACAGGAGACAACTTCTTAAATATAACTCCAGCAGCACAGACACTGAGAGAAACAATTAATAAATGGAACCTCCTAAAACTGAAAAGCTTCTGTAAAGCAAAGGACATAGTCAACAAGACAAAATGACAGCCTACTGAATGGGAAAAGATCTTCACTAACCCCACATCAGACAGAGGTCTGATCTCTAAAATATACAAAGAACTCAAAAAATCGGTCATCAAAAGAACAAATAATCCAATAAAAAATGGAGTACAGACCTAAACAGAGAACTCTCAACAGAGGAATCTAAAATGGCTGAAAGACACTTAATGAAATGCTCAACATTCTTAGTCATCAGAGAAATGCAAATCAAAAACAATCTGAGATTCCATTTTACACCTGTAAGAATGGCCAAGATAAAAAACACTGATGACAACTTATACTGGAGAGTTTGTGGGGTAAAGGGAACACTCCTGCATTGCTGGTGGGAATGCCAGCTGGTACAGCCCCTTTGGATATCTGTATGGTGATTTCTCAGAAAATTAGGAAACAACTTTCTCAAGACCCAGCAATACCACTTTGAGGTATATATCCAAAGGATGCTCAGTTGTGCCACAAGGACTTGTGTTCAACTATGTTCATAGCAGCATTGTTTTGTCATAGCCAGAACCTGGAAACAACCTAAATGTCCCTTAACCAAAGAATGGATAAGGAAAATGTGGTACATTTACACGATGGAGTACTACACAGCAGAAAAAAAAATAATGACATCTTGAAATTTGCAGGCAAATGGATGGAGGTAGAAAACAGCATTTTGAGTCAGGGAACACAGACCCAGAAAGACAATTATCATAGGTACTCAGTCATAAGTGGTTTTAAACATAAAGCAAAGAAAACTAGCCTACAAATCACAATCCCAGAGAACCTAGACAACAATGAGGACCCTAAGAGAGACATAATGGATCTAATCTACATGGGAAGTAGAAAAAGGCAAGATCTCCTGAGTAAATTGGGAGCATGGGGGCCATGGGAGAGAGCTGAAAGGGAGGTGTGAGGCAGGAAAGGAAGCAGAGAAGAATGTAGAGCTCAATAAAAATAATAAAAAAGAATAAACATTCAGAATGGAAAGTGTGAAGCTTCACATTAAAATTTACACTTTTGGTATTAAAAAAGAGTTTTAAGTGTTAATTTATTTTACTGTGTGTGGGCATGCACATGCCATGGCAGATGTGTGGCCATCAGAGGACCACCCTGCAGAGTTGGTTCTCCTTCTACCTGTGTGGATTCCAGGGCTTGAGCTCGTGTCACCAGGCTTGCAGAGCTTCACCCTCTGTGCTATTCCAGGGGATCTCTTTTTGTTCTTTTCTGACACAAGGTCCGTCCTGGTTAATTTACTGCCAACTTGACACAAACTGGAGTCGCCTGGGAAGAAGGAAGCTCAACTGAGGAACTGCCTTCAGATTGGCCAATGGGCAGATCTGTAAGATATCTTCTTTTCTTTTCTTTTCTTTTTTTTGATATTTTCTTGATTCGTGATTGATGTGGGTGATGTACAAACAGAACAAGATAAGCAAGCTTAGGAACTCAATCCAATAGGCAGCATTCCTCCATGGTTTCTGCCTGGCTGCAGGCTGCTGTCCTAAGCTCTGGTTTGGCTTCTCTTAAAGATGGACTGCAACCCATAATATGAAATAAATCCTTTCCTTTCTGAAAAAAATGACTTGAAATCTAATATCGCAAAAGATAAAAAATAGTATCTATGAAAATAGAATAACATAAGAAAGTCATATATTTCAGTAGCACCTAAGAAAAGAAAGACATTGACTTCCAATAAGTGACAACAAAAGAATGCCTCTAATGAAGGTGCGAGAATCAAGGGAGGATATTTGGTAGACAGAGGCAAAAGGAATGGGGAGGAGGACTCCAAGTAGAGGGGGTAATGTAAGCAAATGCATAAATATAAGATTAATGTGAACTCCAGATATTTGCCTGATCTTTTGTGGTAAACACTACACTTTATGGTTCTTAGATACTTGCTGGGTTTCATACAAAAGTGTAAGATGAATTTCCTCCCATAATTTGGTATCATAGTACCTAGGACATGTGCAGTTTGTTTCCTGTTTAATAAATGTCACCCTACTTATAATGTATTAACAAATGCTGGTCATAATTTCCAATTATTAATATACTTAACTTGTTCAATCATCATAATCGATAGCAATCATGAGTCTGGCATACTTGTGATGTTGACGAGAGGATTTCCAATCTAACCTTTCCTCTCATTGCTGAACAGCTCCTTTTGACTGGTCTTCCTCGAGCATATCTTGTAATTCAAGGTTTTCCTGTATGCAGTGAGTAGGGTGGAGTTGAGAGAGAAGATATTTCATGACTGAAAACTGCCATAAAGTTCAGGGATTGCACAAGCCACAACAGAATTCCATCAGTTTTCCTTTAATCAGAGACTTATGTCTTCATTGTTATGCTCTTAGATCTGTGAAACCCTTGTCATTGTCTGATATGCATTATGTTCATTGTCATGTATATGTATTTCTGTAATAAAGTAGTACACAGACTCAATGGGTTTCAAAGAGGGCCCATAACCCAGAAAAAACATAAAACTATAACTAATTTTTAAAAAAGAATCGTGAAATGCCTTTAAAGCTAAACGCTGGCACTTGTAGTTCATAAAACCCTTTAATGAATCCTAATATCTAAGTAATTTCAGACATAAGAGTATCTGTTTTCACTGATGTACCTTGCTTTGGTACAATTTAGAAAGTTTTCCCCCTTTCATAGTATGTACTTCTTGATACCAAAATTCCATAATTACATTGTTGAAAGTTATCGGCTTTCAGACTTAAATTTTCTTGTCTAAGAAATTCCTCAGCCCTCATAATGTTGTCTGTGTGTTTTAGTCTAATCCCATGACTATCCAGTCTTCTGGCTAGAGCATGTCTCGTTTCAACTTAGGGTTGGAGGTATGTCTGAATAAGTAATGCACTCACTGTGAGGTCCTTAAATCACCTGAACCCCAGACAGAGGCAGTGATTCAACTGAATTTGCTGATCACTGGAGCCATACTCTAGACAGGAAATAGAACACAGGTTTCCCCACATAACCCCTGAGACAGTAATGACATGAACTCAATTACTCCAATGAACAAACAAAAACAGTCAAGGAAAGATCTGCAAATTCACCTAAAATAAAACCTGGGAGTAGTAGAAGGCATAGTGCAAGGGGTCTGTCACATATTATGAAGCTGCTTGAAAATCTAGTGTCCTACCAACAAAATGCAAGCTCCAGCAGTTGGGTATTTTTTATACCCAGATACTGAAATAGTATTCATAAATATAGAGTGAATATGTTGCATGATGTGTTAGAAAAGTAAATTAACTACGGCTGAAGAGTTGGCTCAGTGGTTAAGGGCACTGACCTCTCTTCCAGAAAACCCAGGTTCAATTCCCAACCCATACACATGGTGCCGCACAATCATCTATAAATCTAGTTCCAGGGGATCCAATTCCCTCTTCTGTCCTCTGTTGGCACCAGGCATACATATGACACACAAACATATATGCAAAATACCACATACACAATTTTAGAAATTTTATATAAACAAATGTTACTCAAAAACAAAAAGTTGGAAGGAAAGGACGTAAGAACAAGAACTTGTTTCAAGAGCAAGTCGAGTGGCTCATTCAACTGTGCATTGGTAAAAAGTGCACACAGGCATACCACACACACACACACACACACACACACACACACACATAAGAATAATTTGCTTCCCTTCAAATCCTGAAGCATTTATGTTTCATTAGTCCTCTCATTATTAACTTTTTCCATGCTGTGTCTTGCTCATATTTATTCTCCAAATCCACCTATTGTATTCTATCTCTCTCCTTCTGTGGGCATGTGCACATGTGTGCCTCTGTGTGTGTTCATATGGGGTGTGCACACATGGAAGTAGATATGCATGCACATGTGTGCACATTCACATGAAGGTCAGAAGTCACTGTGGGATGTCATTCTCCATCACACTCCACCTTATTTTTCAAGACAGGATTTCTCACTGAACCTGGAGCTGACCCACTCATTAGACTGTAGGTTAACAAGCTCCAGAGATCTGGCCCAACAGCCTCCTGGGGTACAGACAAAAGAAACTGTGCCCAGCTTTTCCATGAAGGCTGGTGATCCAAACTCAAGTCCTCATGCTTTCATGCCAGGCACTTTACCAGCTGAACCATCTCTCCATGCTCTCCTTACTTTTTAATGAATTTCTTTCCATCCTTCAAAACTCTCTCAAGGGTGACCTCCTCCATAAGCCTTCCCTGCCCCCAATCAAAAGCTTTCCTTTACACTTGCACACACTCCTATTGTTATACTTACCACACATGCTGTTATTGTCAGCCACTTATGCATGTTCCTCCATTCCTAACAGATTATCTGACAGTCATCAGTAAATGAGTAAAATTCATTGTTTGATAAAAAAAACTTAGGCAAATGCCTCATCACCTCAGCCAATTTTCCATCGATAGACACTCCGTACTGAAGAAAAATTGACACTGGATGTCATGTGTTCTTCAGTATAAAATTCCATCAAATGAATTTGTTATTGATTTCATTTTAGATATTAGTGAGTAGATCTAGCCTTGTCTGAAAGCCAAGCCCTGAAAGCCTGCGGGTAGGTGTGAACTGTATGTCTTGTGAAAGAAACCTCAGCAGAGTCCTGTCTTTGGCTGGTATCACAACATCTTTTTAATTATCTGAAGTCATGGAAATTACTCAATAATTCTTAGGGGCAGTTTTTCCATATTCATTGAAATTGTAGATGCTTGTACAATATTTATAATATTTATAGCAGCAACACCTACAGAAATGCTGCTATATATGGTATGAGGATATTCATTGTAACATGTTTATAATTTTAAAAATTAAGTGATAATAAATTATCTATACATCAAGAAAAAATGTTTAATACAATTTAACCTTCAATAAATAAAACTGATCTATATGCACTGACTGACACATAATGTTAATCAAGGAAACAAATTAGGTTATAAAGAAATACATGTAATCGACTTTATTTCTGTACAATACAGCGAGAGCTCCATAGTTTGGTGCTTGAGATATTTACTCACTCTTACATGACAAAACCAGTAAACTCGCGAAATGTTTTGCAAAACAGCTGGAAGTGAAGACAATTGTCTTTTATGTTGTTGTTGTTGTCTGCACTTTTGAAAATTATACAGGCATGTCTTCCACAATACCCTCTAGTCAAATCACAGACATTGGGTAACACAATGTCTGCAGCTGATAACCCACCTATGAAGTGTTGGGAAGTGAAACCAAATGATTTCATAGACACTTTAGTCCTGATTGGTCTCTCGAGTTGCCTGTCTCCTGTAGCTGAGCTTAAATTCCTTCTACAAACACAAATCAGCAAAAGATAAATATTGCACCAGAGTAAAGTGGAGAAGTCATCGGGATTTTGAATATCATTTTGCCTGGTAGCATAAAGGTAACATTACTTGACCAGATTGCAAGTAGAATGATCATTTTTTAGCATCATCTTCTCTCAGAGGTTAAAAAAAAGTAAAAGAGTAACACGATTTTGTTCTTATAGGTAGCAAATCGAAACATGAAGACTACGATTCTACTGTTTTGTCTTCTAGGATCAACTCAGTCATTACCAGTAAGTGCAATGTGTTTACTTTATGTACTGACCAGGCTCAGCCATGTCTCATTTACAGACATTTATCTCTTCCTGCTTTTCAACAAGACCACTCTGATCTGTGACCCACTTTTTAAGTTTCCTGATCTTATTATCCAAAGCAAAAGATGGTAAACTAATAATGTGTTCTTGCATATTTCAATGTTTGCATTTTTAAAATGCATCAATTTAATCACAGAAAAATTTCAATTGTTTGGGCAAAGTAATAGAGTTAACATGACGGACAGAGTGAGTGACTATTTTACTTTCCAAAACAAAATGAAGATTTCTTTGGTGACTAGTTATTTGTTCATGACTAAAAGGGTAGACAACTCTTTCTGATTTTTCTATTTGATAAACAAAGCATCTAAATTGGATAAACTCTTAGCTATAAAATTATATGATATACATTATAAAATATTGAACAGCTTTTACTTAGCATGTATCATTACAAAGCATGTTGACATACAATAGATTTTTTAAATGGGGGTGGGGACTGGTGTTTCATTATTACCTCAGTTGTTCTAAGTTATTTTATAGGCATAGAGATAGGTTATTTGATCACTAAGTAGATTTCTCTTTGATCAAGATGCTTAAGATATACAGAGAAAATGCAACAGATTCACTATGAAAGAAGAAGAAAACACTCGAGCTCATTTGGCACTTCTATACTCGTCTGTACGACCAACAGACTACTTGGAAACACTCCAGATGGCATATTGTCCTGGTGGCTAAAATGCAGCAATGAGGACAAAGCTAGGGAACATGATCCCCTAGAATTCACAATGGCTACACATATCAAATCATTGTTTAGCAAAAACTTGGATTGTAAAAATTTCCATGAAAAAAATGAATAGAGAGGATAAAACCAAATATGAAAGACCAACACATTATTAAGAAGTTCTCAGTGCAGACTTCATGTTTGAAACAAGGTCAAAAATACGGTCCAAGTATTGGCATCACTGGAGGACCACCCATCCTTCCCTCTGAGATGCATCCAAAAACAAAAGCATTCTGGGACCAGAACAGAGAGAAGGGTTTATTGTATTCAGGAACTAGATCACTGCAGTGGTCCCAGTACTGACTCTGACACTCACCAGGTGACTTTGCACAGTGCAAAACTGACACATCACATGCAAGGCAAATGTGGAAAGGTTCAAAAGCCTGCACTTTAATTCAAATATTTTAAGAAAAAATAAAAACAGATGTATACAGAACTAAGACTCCGAGTATAACACAAGTCCTAGCAGAGGAGAGAAACAGTAAATAAATAGGAGCCAGAGACAAGCACTGGAATCCCACACGCCCAACTTTTTCACTTGTCTCCCAATCCCTGATTCCAAATCCAGCCAAACAAAAAATGTTTGAGGACTTAAAACTGCTCAAAAGACAAGGAGCTTAAATTTATATAGCTGTTTAAGGGACAACCTGTTAGCTTCCTGACATAAAAGGATTCAAAACCTCAAACACATCCCTCTTGCTTTAACAAATATTTATATTCACAGAAGCAGATTAACCCTGCTTTGGGACTTCCTCCAACAAAAACTCCAGATCAGGTGGCAGTATTAAGTCAACAGCAACCAAATCAGGTAAGCACCCAAAAAGAGCAACAACTTACAAACCAAGAAAGGAAGCATGTTAAGACTGGTAAATTTTTACAAATCAAGATTTGACAGTCTCAGGCCTCAAGAGAATTCTCCCCACTTTGGAAGAAGTAAGAAAAGAAAGCTAGCGTACTTGCTTTGATGTTTAAATGGAGAAAGCAAAGCAGCCTCATATTTTTCCTTTTATTCATGTGAATTACATGAGCAAAATTTGTTTTAATCTAAAAATCTAAACTAAATATAGAAAGCTTTGAAAGTGGGTGGTATCATCTATTTACAAAGCTGTGTCCTTAAGATTCTATGACATTCCGTTTGGTTTGCAGAAAATGACAGAAGAGGTGTACAGAAAAATAACTACAACTTTTCTCAAGGCTCTCTCAATCTCTTTCGCTCCTCCCTCTGCTCCCCTACCCCTGCCGTGTGTGTGTGTGTGTGTGTGTGTGTGTGTGTGTGTGTGTGAGAGAGAGAGAGAGAGAGAGAGAGAGAGAGAGAGAGAGAGAGAGTTGTGCGCACACACATGTGGAGATAAGAGGCTGACATCAGGAGGCCTTCCTCTTTTACTCTCCTCCTCTATTGACTAGACTGGCAGGCCAGCGAAGCCATGGGATCCCTCTTTTCCACCTCCAGCCCTGGAATCACACATGTGGCTCTTTACATGAGCACTAGGAATCTAAATTCAGGTCCTCCTGTTTGCCCAGCAAATGCTTTATTCACTGAGACCTCCCCCATGCCCTCTCATTTTCTTAAGTTTCTTCACTACCAAAGACCTGATTGTTGCTATAAAGCCTGTTTTCTCGAGACATTTAAATAACCTTGAAAACTGCATTCTCTTTTGGCTCCTATGTTCTCTGCCACTCCAACTCTCACTCGTCCTTGCCTTGCCTTCATGTAGACTCTGAAATACGAGTCAAAAGTATTAGAAGTTCAAGCTGTCTCTTTTGTTATTGGACCCTGTAGATCATTCAAGTGGAATCAATCTAACTGCTAAAAGAACCTGTGTCTTATACTATTAGAGACATTCTTTAGGGAAAAGAATCTAAAACTTGATGTGCAAAATTGAGTACTAAGACAAAAATATAACTAAATAATTATCATAAATAAATCACTTGATAAATATCATAAACTTGGCATACTACTAGGCCATGCAGAACCACACAGGGGACAATGAGGCCTCGTGCAGACAACTGGTGAGCAGCGAGAGAGTGGTGGTGCCTGTGCCTTGGAAAGCAGTATAAACTACCTGAGACTGTGTCTACCATTGATGCTGCAGTACAAAGAGATGATCTCTTATCTAATGCCCAGTTTCGATGCCCTGCAGATCTTTCCTTCCATAAGTCTAATACCACTAGCACAGCTGCTCACCTGGGGTTCAGACCTGCAACTGGTAAGTACTCCCTTACATCACCTCACTACCTTTCGTTTAACTAATCTGGCACCTGATACTGAGCAGGGAGGAGAGTCAAGAACATATAGAAACGTCTGTCCACAAGTGCCCATGCTCACACACTCACTGCCCATGGGCTGGAAGAGGAGCAAGAGGATCTTCAGAGAGGCAGATGCCACTCAATAATCTTCGAAAGTTTTCCTCATAAGCCCCTCTGTAGCACTGACCTCATTCTCATTGTTAATCTCCAGATCCTGATACCTCTTCTCTAAGATCCTGCCCCAGCTTCTGCACCAGACCTTCCTTGACAGCCCCTATTATAGCCACGTCTCACATAAGCACTATGATTGCTACTGTGACCCTCTAGGTGACAACAGGACAGTAACATCTTTGCTCACAGAGCATCTTTAAAGAGTCGTCTGTTTGGGGAAGAAAAGCATTTCCCTCATGACTCTTCCAGTGTTCATATTGAAATATAGCATTAACCCATGCTCCAGACTCATGCACCTGCACTCATACACATGCTTACATACAGACAAACATACATACACACACATGTGCTGACACACATGCATACACATAAAAAGAACAAATCTGTGCTAGGAAATTAAACATCTGAATTTCATCTCTGTGATTAATTACACACACAATAAAATAGTATGAACTTATGTAAGAAATCCTTCCTTTAAATCTTTATTTTACCTTTAATAGACATATTTTAGGGTCCCAGATGTTCAAACTGAAAGAAATATAATGAAAATCTCTGATGCCCCACAGCTCAACCCTGCCACTGGACTGACACATGGTGCACAGACACTCCCTTTTACCCTGGGCCCGCTGAACAGACCACAACAGCTGCAACCCCAGGTAAGCGGAGGGAAGGGCTTCCTGAACTGAGGACATTTTCCCTCAGCTGAAGCTATGGGATCAAACAGCCTTCTTCAAGGGTCTTATAAACTGTAAGCACATGGTTTGAAGGTGTTTGTTCTACGGACACAAAATGGCATGAATTGTTTCGACACCTTCAAATGCTCGCTTAGTGTTATTTTTACTAACCACATAGTATGCTGCTACATGCATAATTTCTTACTGCAGAAAATAAGAAAAATATTACTAAGAAAACATGAAGGAATAGAGCATAGAGGCTGGAAGGTTACCATGGGGAGGGGAGAAATGGGAGGAGAACCACAAAAACACATTTGGTCAAATACCGTGCTAGTATGTATCTACTAAATCACAGGATGGTGACTTAAAACTTAAAATATTTGAAAAGAAACAGACTCGGCACAGCATCTTATTCCCCAGAGTCAGAGGCATTAGTGAGCATATTATAAAAGGTTTGTATAGAAGATCAGACTTGCACATTCCCCAACACGCAGCAATGTTAAATCATTGATTCCTCAGTCTTGCTGGGGATTCTCCAATGTCTCTGGGCTAGGCCTAGCTCCAGTCCCTCTAACCTGCCTCTTTCTATGTAGAGTGGATAATTTTTTGAAAGAACTTTAGAAGCATATATTTTACATAATAATGGGTCCCATTATGACATTCTCATACATGCCTATGAAGTATTTCTATCATAATTACCTCCCATTTCTTACCATGTCCCCCTTCTCGTCCTCCTCCCATTGGTTGGCCCTCCTCTTTCCATCTACTCTCCCTTCTTCTTTCACATTCTTTATTGTGTGCATGTGAACCAATAAGCTTGATTAGGTTAACGTACAAAAGCACAGGTGAAGTATCACTTAAAGAAACATGAGCGACTTACCCATGGCTATGTACTGAAGATGTCTCTCTGCTACCCCAGCAAATAGTAACTGACTATGAATCCTCAGAGAGGGCCGGGGCCTCCTGGGTCCCTTCCCTGTCCATGACAGAATGTTCACAGGTCCCATCTTATGCAGGGCTTGCACAGGTAATCACGGCAGCTAAGAGTTCAAGAGTGTGACAGCCCAGTCCTTCCCACAGGACAGCACTGCACAGCACTCTGTCCCCTCCTCCAGCTCTCCCATTCTATTTGCCACACTTCGGTGCTTCCCTCTGAGCCTCTGACACTGTGGTAGAGATGTCCCTCTTAGGGCTAAGTACTCAGTGGTCTTTTTATTCTCAGCATTTAGATCAGTTATGAGTCTTTGCCATACCTGTGGCCCATCACCCAAAAAAAAAAAAAGACATAAAGAGGTTTCTCTGACCAAAGATGATGACAGACAGAAGTACTAAGAAACATAAATGTTTGAAAAGCAATATAAAGTTGGATCACTTTCTATGACACAAACCTTTGTTTGTAGCCTTTAACTACCAAAGGCCAACCTTGGGAAGAAAGGATGCAGAAGCACAAAGCTAGTCAAATCCCAGCTCTCTGTGTAAACAGCCGGCACAGTGTGGGCGAGTTATTTCAGCCTGGTGGGACTCACCTTCCTCAAAATTTAAAAGAGACATTAAAATAGAGGCTTCCTCTGATGGTCGCAAAAATTAAAAAAAAACAAGTGTCTAGAACAGTTTGTGCAACACAGTAAATACACTTAAGTGTGTTCGCTGTCATTACTTCAGGCAACTTCCAATCAATAACTGAGACAACGCATCTCCTTTGTAATTGCAATGATGAACAATTAGGTTAAATTTTATTATCTTGGTCACATATGTACCCACCCAGTTGCTCTTTTTATTTATTTATTTTTGTTCCTTCCACTCCAGTTTTCAATTAAAAAGAGATTTTAACTTGGTTTTCTTCACAACCCTATCCCTTCGTCACCCACCCTGACAGTTGTATGGATTCGTTGTTCCTCTGCTGTCACATTTTGCTGCCGGGAGACAAGGAGCTGACTTACTATTATAGAAAGATGTGTGCCTGTCACTGTTGACCTGACAGGCACTGCTGTGCCAGCGAATGGGAAAATGGCAAGACTCAAATCCTTCAGGGTGGTACATACTAGGTCGAAAGTCAATTTAGATGACTTTTCCTGACACTGGATTTCCTAAGGAAATCAAAATAAAAGCTTCTTAAGACTTGAGTTTCTTTTTTGTAAAGTTTAGGCTAGCTTTTTGTTTGGAGGAGCAGAAAATACACAGCATGCCAACTCCTCACCCATTTCAGCAAGCAAGCAACTCAGACCCAGTTATCGGTACTTCTCATCTACCTTCCAGATCTCGACTGTGGGTATGGGCTGCTGAGCAAGTGTGAACCATAACTCATCCCCTAGTACTTGACTTTAACAGTGATTTTTGTCCCTTTATTTTTTAGATGTTACCCATTATTGTGGCGCAACTTGGAGCTCAGGTAAGACTGTTGTGATTTTCAATTGCCCATGTGCAGAATATGTCTCAATTCACCAATCAGGCACCAGGATTCTAACTCACTTTGCACTGTGTGAGCACTGAAAATAGCAAGATATAACACTTACTTAGCCCTGGCTGGCTGGCAGGTGCAGTTCTATGTCCTTCATGATACCGTTTCAGTTAACAACGACACAATCTCTTGTAAACATCATTACATCCAGTCTGAAAATAAATGAGATACAGTTACCCCTTTAGCCACACCCTCTGTAAACAAAGCAGCCAGTCACCCCTGAACCACACTGTCAAAAAAGAAATAACTTAGTGGGATTAATATGATGACCCATGATTGTAGTGAGGAGCTGCTGGCTGCATTCCCACCTGGCTCCCGGCCACCTGGCTAGCTTATGCCCCTAAATAACAACACACAAATTGTATTCTTTTAAACACTGCTTGGCCCATTAGTTCCAGGCTCTTACTGGCTAACTCTAACATTTTGATTAACCTATTTCTAAAAATCTGTGTAGCACCACAAAGTGGTGTCTTACCGGGAAAGATTCAGCATGTCTGACCTGGCAGTTGGCTCCATCGCTTCTGGCCCAAAAAGGAGAGGCATGGCAATTGCCCGAGGCATCTGCCTCACTCCCAGCATCCTGTTTTGTCTACTCCACCCACCTATGTTCTAACCTATCAGGCCAAGCAGTTTCTTTATTAATTAACCAATGAAATCATCAGATAGATAGAAGACACACCTACATCACATGATGTGTGGGATTTATTTTTAATATCAAATCTATTTTAGCCATATGTGTTTATCGCACAATGTTCAACCTCTTTTTTCTTTCTTGTCAGTCCTCAACACTTTCTTCTCTTCCTATTAGTTTTTACAAAAGTTACTGTTGAGCTTACTGATAAAATTATCAAGGAGCAAAACCAGTATCAGCATTAACATCAGATGGCAGCTCCATTCCTAAAAGGAGAGGTGAATATTAGTACGAAATCCCTATCAACCCTTTGTGTTTAAACAGGCATCTGTATAGCTTATTAGGATGTCCTTGAGTTTGTAATCCTCCTGCCTCAACCTCTCCAGTGCTAGAATTACAGGAGTGTGTCATTCACTACACCCACTCCTATTGCCTCTTTATGCCACATCTTGAGACGACATCTCAAGAAAAGAAATTCTGAAGTGCAGCAAAGATTTAGGCACCACATACTCGTTAAATAATATTTGTGGTGTATAAAAAACAGCTAAAACTTAAATTTAAAACCAAATCAGAAAAGAAAAATTCAGTGAACTACAACATAGTCATAAATAAATATTACATAGCCATTTAAATTGCATTTATCGCGATTTGGCAATAACACAGATAAGGTGTTGTTACAAAATACTAAGAAAAAGGAGAGACAAAATAACTATATAAATGAGTTTCTATTACATGAAGAATACATTTGTAAAACAACACCTGGAAAGACCCATAAGATGCAAATCATAGGATTATTTTTTCTGTTGCTTTCTTGTATTCTCCAGATTCTTTCCAATGTATATCTATAACTTAATTTTATATATATATATATATATATATATATATATGTACATGAGCAGTCCCCAAACACATGCTGACATGAGTTTTATGATATAGATACCAGATCATCTAATTTCTTTATAACACTGAGAAGTATTTGAAGGTTTTGAGTTATATTATATACATTGCATTGAATATATTGAAAGTTCTCTAATTGCTTCTATTTGTCATTTTGCTTTTAGGGTACTCTCCTAAGCTCAGAAGAACTGGTAAGAAGAAAATCTCTTAAGTCACTACCATTTTAAATTCTTCTCATTTCTCCCAGTGTCCTCTGCCCTTCCAGCTCTTTCAATCACATCCCCTCCCCCACCCTCTCCTACCATGAGCTGTGCGTTTTTACAGCTCCTTGGAGTTGATTAATCTTTCCCAGTTAAAGATTTTGTCATCTTTCTCCTACTAGTTTCCATTAATTTAACTTTGCATTAGCTTTCTATATATTGCCATCAGACTCAGTATTAACCCAGAGGGCTACTGCACACGTTTAAACTTTTGATTGACTTAAATTTTATATTGAAGATTATACATTATTCTACAGATATAGACACAAAGTAATATAAATATTGACTCTTCAGAAAGGATTAAACCTGTTGTACTTTCCATTTTATGAGAGTTTTTTCTATATTCTGGTAGTAATGAATTAATTCCTTCTTATAGACACAAATAACTGAATAAGAATTAAAATTTTTATTATCCTCACTCATAATTTCTATGCAATTATGCACAGATCATGTTTATAGACATGTATTTGGACTACTGTGGTATCTAAACATGACAACAGAAATAAGTAATTGAGGTAGCATCATAGTATAATGGATTAAGTAAAATGCTGCAGACCCCCAAGTAGCTGCAGCAGCAGAAACACTGCAGGTCCTCAAGCAGCAGCGGTGGGCAGTAGGTCCCAAGAACAGCCAGTCCCAGGCAAGGATGGTGCAGTTCCCCAAGTGACTGCAGCAGGGCCACGAGTCCCAGGCAGGGAACCATGTGGTGGGTGAGAGACCTCGATGGGGAAGCCAGTCCCACAAGGAGAGACAGACAGATGGCACACCAGGAGACCACACCATAGGGCTGGTCCTGGGTGGGCAGCCACATGGTTGGCAAGACACAGAGACATGGATAGGCACGTCATGCAGAGGAAGGCTGGATATTTATTTAGTGAGTTATGGAGGGGAAAGGGAGAAGGGGAGAGGGAGAAGTGCAGAGAGGCAGAGAGAGAGAAAGAAAGAGAGAGAGAGAAACAGAAGCGGGAGGGGGAGGGGAGGGGAAAGGAAAGAAGTAGGGAGAGATAGAAGCTGCCTCTTCAAGAGGGAGCTGGAAAAGAGAGAAGGGACTCAGGCTGGAAGCTGAAGATCAGCTTGCCTGGCAGACAAGAGAGGGAGTGGGCGTGGCTTGTTTCTTAAAGGGACAGGACAGATCATTACATATAGAATATGGTTTTAAATTTTTTCATATTTTTAATTATTATTTTTATCACTTTTATATTATTAAAAGGCTATATATTATATTTGCTATACCACCCTAAATAATAATCCAGTCTTGAATCACCACCTCCTTTGCCATTCACATCTTCCTGCTGTTGGAATTTTCATACGACAGGCACTTTAAGTCTCTCACTTTTAGCCCTCACTCTACAAAGTACATACCCATGACAGAACTGTAAGGATAAACTGAGGCTCAGCAAGCTTAAGTAAGCTGTCTCAAGGACAAAAAAAAAAAAAAGATCTAGATCCACAGCCATGTGTTCTATCTATTATACTAGTAGTTTCCAAACATTTTTTAGTTCAACCTATAACAATGATATTTTCGGGCTGCCTAAGATACACACATGACCTCACAAAACAATACTTACTCATTTATGAAATGTGTGCTGATAATTTACAATCTTCTCTGTTAATCACTAATTTCCGTATTTCAAAATCACGTGCCATGATTCCTATGGAATGTTCGATGCTGTAATCTGCCTGTCTCACTAGCGGGGATCTAGCTCTGCCTTCAGGATCTCTTAAGTCTGAGACAGTGTTTCCCTACCTAAGACCTGGCAGTCTTCACCTCAGGATGACTTTGGGAACTACCTTAAAGTCAGATTACCAGGCCCACGCAGAGCTGCTCCAGCAGAATCTAACCAGGGAAGCCCCAGAAAAAGAGGTGTTCCTTCAGTAATCTCAGAAAAGCACAGGCGGCTCAAGTGCCAAGAGAACTAGTCCTGGCCAAGCCCAGCAATGCCTTTGAAGAGTATGCTAAAGGAAGCTTCTAAAGGGACTCAAGCCACGAAGGCAACGTCTGGTTAATCAACTTGCAACGATTTTCCTACTAATTTGTTGTCTCAATTTTTTATGGGCAAGAGAAAGGATGTATTTTAGGTAAAGGACAAATAGAGCTTATCAGTGTTTTGTGGATTTCTGCCTTAGCACTGTGTCCAGACAAGTCTCAGAATTTCCAGCTGTCCTTTTGTTTTAAGGAAAAAAGAGGTCAGCAAAAAAAAAATCCCAGCACTGAAACCAGCAACACTTCTGATGAATGCCAGGAATGTGGGGTCTTTGTGACTTCTCTGACTTTAGCCTCTCCCTTCTGCCATCCCTATCCACCCGGCTGTCCTCCCTCTATACAAAAAAAGATTAGTTAACCTGGTTAAAATGAGTTCTTTTCTTCTGTTTCCTTCCCTATAACAGCCGTTAGCCTCACAAATCTTCACAGGCCTCCTTATCCACCCCTTGTTCCCGGGAGGCATTCTGCCCTCCAGTCAGACAGGGGCTAATCCAGATGCACAAAATGGAGTCCCTCCTACGAGACAGGCAGGAACAAGCCCTGCTATACAAGGAACCACCCAGGGCCACGTCACAACTCCTGCGGTCACCGATGATGACGACTATGAAATGAGCACCCCTGCAGGCATGCGCAGGGGCACACATACCACGGAGGGAACCACGACAGACCCACCAAATAGTAAGTTGTCCCAGCTTACACCTTGCTCATCACCATGAGGGGCAACAGCAGAATGGCCGGGAGGGGTTCTTTGCCTTGCACTGACAAACACAGACCTCAGGCAAGGAAAGGAGCCTTCTCGATGCGCGTGGACATCAAGACACACGAAGCAACAGTTTTACTAGGCTACCAATCCTAGTATTAACCCTAGAAGAAAACAATCAGTTGTTGATATAACTTCCACAACACACAAACTCGCACACGCGCACGCACACACACGCATACACATAGGGCCTATAATCAACTTGGAATGAGCCTTAGGATCACCATAATATTGCAAGGAGCCACTGGTAATAGTCCGAAATTCACCAGGGGTACACAACCCATCTGCATTCCCGCCATCGTGTGTAAGCACGGGATGTTTTTACCTGCCTCTAAAATCAATCACTTTGTTTCTTCTAGGAACTTAGTAAGCTGCTTCAGATCTCCTTGGCTAGCCCACACCACATTTGGAGGTTTGTGAATCGTCTTCATTAATCACATGATGGAAAATACTGAGACACCGTGAAAGGTTTTGGGAGGCATGAATTCTTAGTTTAACTGAGATTTTCCTTGAAATTTCAGGAGATAAACTGAATGAAGAGAATGTCAAGTTCAAAAACATCATTAAATAGATCAATTTGCCTTTGAAATTCTTGGTATGCTACATCAAACCTGGAAGATATGTATATTAAAATATATTTTGAAAACTGACTTTTTCTCTTTGGGGGCTGGAAGAAAGTTGGATGCCTTCAGAAATTACTTCAGCATGTCTTTATGACTTTAAGCCTAGAACTTCCTTTGGAAGTGGGAAGTATTTCCGCCAAGAGAGAGGATAGTTTGTGATGTGGGGATAAATTCTGGCCTACTCATAATCACCTCACAACACACTCCAAGAGAAAACAGAAATTTAATTCTCAATAAGCAAGTTATTTGTGATAATTTGTGGCAAACAATACAAACGAACAGGCGCCAGCCCTGGAGTGGCTCTAGAGTCAAAGCTGTGAAACTGAAGCATTTGTTGCTCACAATGCACAGTTCAGAACAAGAAACATCACTGACAAAAGCACTCAATCAGACCAGTGTGATACTCTCTGCCCTGTCCACATAAAAGGCAGAACTTAATCTACTTAAATTTATAACTAAGACAACTGCATTATTCCGGGTTGAAATTGAACCAGCCCCCAGTGTTGTGGGATATACTGATCACACCCTGACACTACTGAGACCACCAATAAAGTTTTCTTTGAATCAGATGGTAGAGCTAGCTAGTAGGAGAGCAGAATTAGCTGTAGATGTTCTCAAGGACCCAGAACATACAGGTACAGGAAGCAGTAGGGAGGGGCTTAGAAAGATTTATTGGCTTTCTGGATTGAGGAAGGAGAGAGAGAGGAAGTCACTGGTTGTTTCTCCACCACTACTCAGATCAATCAGGTTTTTCCCCAGATATCTGACTCCTGAGTTTTATTTAATAATCAAACAATATAAGTAACCACTTCACCCCAACCGCCGCCCATCAAGTTAATAATGTTTCTTGGGATGTGTACCTGGGACCATCAGTATATAATAGACCTAAATATGCATCACAAAATTCATTCCATCCTAAGTCCTTCAGTGGTTAAAGACATATCATCAGTGTATCTACAGATTCTCAAACAGCCACATAAATTGTCATTTTTGTGGTCCAACTTTAAAAAAAAATCTTCAGCAAGAAGATGGTTTTAGTCTTGAAATCTCATGTTTGACATATCAGAAGATACTATGACTCTTTCATCTGCTTCTGCATTGGATGTTGGAAATTTTTGCAGTGTATGACTCAGACAGGTAGAGTTAAAAATTAAAATAACATTTGAATGTTATTACAAAAATAGAGTTACTTTGCCAATACATCCAAAGGATCATAGAGATCTTCCAGTGATCCTCAGATCAAATGGTGAGAACAACTTTGAGCAAAGTCACATTTGTTTATCTTTACCCTCTTCAGGTTACATATATTGATCTTCACACGTAAAAATTCCCACTGCTTGTTTTACTATTACAAATGTATGACCTAACACAGTAATTCTGATGAAATCAACTTGATTCGATCCCCACCCAAAAATTAAAAATTGCAATAAACTTAGTTATAAGTGCCACATAACAAATATATCCCTGAGTGGGATGACTTTCCTGGTAAATGAGGCACCCGTGAAAATGGAAACTGGTGTTACCAATTTACCATCTGATGACTGGTAGCATTTTCTTAGACTAGTCTCTGGCTTCACATGCGTAGACATTTTCCCCTTTCGTTAATGGCATAAATGCCCACTTTTACCATACACATAAAACACAGTCACATAGTGATACCAACTTTGACCTTTCACATGGGAGGGCTCAGTACTTGAATGAAAACACTGAGTGACAAATGAAGCATTCCTCTAAGTCATTTCTGAATGGAACTACCACGTAAATATTCTCCCCTAAGGCTAAACTAATGTATCCCTAATTTAATTTTCCTTAGGCACATTCAAAAAATACCTATGACCATACCAATGCCATCGGACACACATTCTAGTAAGACAAAGGAAACTGCAAGGGGACAGCAGTCATAACTATCTGTGGTCAAACTCTCTTAACTGTACTCTGGTGGCACAACCTGTAACCGCAGCTGCTAAGGAGGATGAGAGGCAGGGGGATCACAAGCTCAAATGCTGTTACTGCTCTAGAGGAAGTTCAAGGCCAGCCTAGCCAACTTAGTTAAACCTTCTCACAATGAAAACATAAAAAAAATCCAGGGGCCTAGGAGAGATGTCACAGAAGTCAAAGTGCTTGACAAGCATCTACAGTACCAGCTTACAGATTCCCAGAATCCAGTATAAAATGGTGGGCATGGTGGCCTCCTGTAATTCCAGTCTCAGAAGGTAGAGACAGGTATGACGGCCACCGAAACAAACCCGGTGGGAAAGCTCTGGGTTTTATTGAGAGGCCCTGCCCAACTAGATAATATGAAAAATCAGTCTACAATGATTTCAACAACTTCAAGGTTTCATAAGCAACACATACACACACAAATGGGGAAACGGACTGGGTACTTAATTCAATGGTGGAATGTGCTTGTCTAGCACATGAGAGGTCCAGGTTCAATCCTCAGAAATGAATAAAACAAAGATGGCTTACTGTTGCAAAAGCTACAAAATACAGGGTCTTGTGAGCCCATTCCTAGCATCGTCTCAAGGCCTTGAGGGGCTGAGCACCAAACAAAGGGAAATGGCGTGCGCTGAGGGTGTGGGAAATAGAAAGCATCTGGAGAACCTGAGTCCTAATTTACTCCTAATCCCAATTTAGCCATCAAAGCTTGAACAAGGTAACAGATACAGAAGACCAAAGGATAGTTAGTAATAAAATACAACTCCAGCCTCCTACAGAATTTTTTTTTGTTGGTTTTTCGAGACAGAGTTTCTCTGTGGCTTTTTGGAGCCTGTCCTGGAACTAGCTCTTGTAGACCAGGCTGGCCTCGAACTCACAGAGATCCGTCTGCCTCTGCCTCCCGAGTGCTGGGATTAAAGGCGTGCGCCACCACCGCCCAGCTTGCCTCCTACAGAATTTAAATTTTCTAGTAGCTACATGGAAAAGGTAAAAACAAGCAGATGAAATTCATGCCACTAAAAATCTTTTTATTCGAGATAACCAAAATACAATTTGATAAAAATTCAACATAAAGTTTTTGATGGTTCATTTACCTTTTTATTTTTTTTTTGGATGCTACTAAGTCTCTGTAATCTAATATATATTCTAATATATGTTCCCATTTAAGCCACACTTCAAGTTCTTAATAGCAACATGCAGATGGGGAGTGCTATATTTAAAAAACTAAAAGATTTCAACATTTGTGAGTTTACGGAAGAGTGGAAGAGAATGTAGACTTTTTCAGTTCCTTTTTTTCCTCTTCTTAGACAGTTAATCCTATCATCAGCCTCTTAATGTGGTTCCTTTGTTGCAATTGATGATCCATTATTGATACATTGCTACCAGCTGGATTAGATATTTTACATTAGGGCTCACATCTAGTGTTGTATGTTATAAATATTGATTTTTTTAGGTTGGTGTAAAGAATATTTTGCCAGGTTCTAGATAAGATGGAATGGAATCTGCAGATCAGATTGGGAAAAACTGACGTCTTGACATGATGAGCTCTACCCACAGACATAAAACATCTAGCATCGTCTCAAGGCCTTGAGGGCTGAGCACCAAACAAAGGGAAACGGCGTGCGCTGAGGGTGTGGGAAATAGAAAGCATTTATTCATTGTTATGTCATTCATGATTTTTTAATTTATCCTATTAAAGTTTAGTGGTTTTCACCAGTGTGCTTATGTTGAACTTTAACCCCTGGTGATTCTTTCCTTAAATTTAGACCTGTGCTCTCCAGGATTTTTATGTTTAAAATACATACAAAAACCAACAATGGTTAGTATTTTAAAAATAGTTGCCTCACATTTGCAAATGCAATGATTTGCTAGGAATCTCCACCCCCTGGTGGTTTCCAGGCAGCAAAACTACAAGTGGTTCATTAAGTAGAGCTAAGAGACCAAGCAATACCCGCAAAGAATTAAGTCTCAAATCCAACAGCCATTCATACAGCAAGTGAAGACTGAAGTAATCACAACGAAAGGTGATTAAGGGTGACATGTGGGAGAAGCCAGTGCCCCAGCAAAGTAAAAGTATATGATGCAGGTGATACATGAAAAACACTTAGAAATAAGGAAAAGAAATGATTTAACTGGTCCACCTGAGGATCCCTTAGCTCTGAAGAACCTCATAATTCAGAGAAGTCCCATCAGAAAATGCATCAACATGCAGGTTTTCTCTCAGAGACACACTGGCAGACTTGGCCAAAGAGATCAACCTAAGGTGTAGGGAGCCACGTTCAGAAGACTGTGCTTATCCATTACTCCTATTTTTCTCATCATTTTATTAGCATTTTTGATTCTAAAGATTTTATGTTGCTCCTGTTGCAATGTGCTATGCCAAATTTATAGCTTACGGTTTTCAACCATATTTTTTAAGATTTGCTTTCAATTTCTTGAATGTATTCTCAGTTGTTTAGAGTAAAATATAATTTACTTATCTTTATTTCATACATATTTTTATATGAATCAGTTTTTATTCTCATTCTTCTTCATGGAATTTTGCCTTCCTATTGATAGAGTGGGTATACGGTGCTCAGTGAGATTGCTGGTCCCAATACTTGATTGTTCTCTGAAACTCAACTCCTACTGTTCTGTCTGAGACTTGGTGATGAATTCTGATAAAGAACCTCCCCCATGTGGTACTTGACTCCAAATAAGAAGTGATTATTTCATAAAAATAAATACTAATCACAGATTGAGTATTAACAGTCCCATCCTAGCCTAAAGGAAACAAATAAGAATTGGAGGGGCTGCTGAGATGGCTCAGCAGGTAGAGGAGCCTGCTGCCAGTCTTGATGGCACACATGGTGGAAGGAAAACAGACTCCAGAAACTGTTCTATGGTTTCCACATACATGCCATGGTATGTGTGGGCTCACACGTGTATGTACACACACAAAAAAATAAAATGTAGCAAAAAAATAATTTCATATGGAAAAACTTTTAAGTGTGATGTACTTGTATGTGCACACACTTGTGTATATAGACTAGATGCCAAAACATTTTGGCCAGTCTTCTTTCTTTATATTATGTTTATGTGTGCACTGCCCCCCACACACACGCACACATGTGAATATTTACTCCCCAGCTAGTGGTGCTGTTTTGGGAGGTTTGTGGAACCTTCTAAACATAAGACCCATAGAGAATGCTGAGTCCTGTGTGTGCTGGTCCAGAGAACACTGGGCCATCTCTGCTGCCAGTCTAATCCTGTTTCCTAAGCTATTCAAGTGGGACCAGCTCCACATTCCTACGTCAGCAGCCATGAGAAACTGCACCGCTTTGAACCTTGGTCAAAACAAGCTTCTCCTGTGAGCTGCTTCTGTAGGTATTCTGCCACGGCAATGAGAAAGTAACTGATACAATCTGCATTTGTGTGAGTTTCCATTTGGAAACTAAAATGTCATAACGCTGCTACATAGCATATACACTAAACTTTTAAATCTTTCTTGATTCTTCTGTTTCTGTATATGCATGTGAGGTGTATGCTTATCATGTATCCACAAGATAGCCAGAGAAGAGCATTGGGTACCCTGCTCTATCCCTCTCCAGGCATTCCCTGAAAGGGGCTTTCTCACTGCACAGGGCTACACTAAAGCTGCCTCTGCCTCCCCAGGGCTACATTAAAGGCAGGTGCGTTTTGTCTGGCTGCTGAAATTTTCTCTTTCTGCTAAATTTTCACAGAAAATGCTGAACCCTAGAGCTACCAATTAACGGTCGTGACTGTTTCTTAAAGCGGGAGTAAATAAAAAATCAGCTCCTAAAAGTACAAGAAATAGAATTGACCCAAACCCCACGGCTCATCTGCTACTGCTCTGTACTCTTGGATGACTTTTTCTCAAGCAACTTTAGTGATTACATTTTAAAAACCTTTAAAACACTTTGCTGATTACTACACTTATTCGTCGATTTCCTGACATAGCTAAAGAAATTTTATATTTGAAATCTTTACCTGTGTGGACATAAAGCATTGGAGTTTCCTATTACTTTGTTTGGGGTTGTTTCAGTTTGGTTTGGTTTGGTTTTTCTCCTTCTCCCAGCCCCGAAACTGGAATTGGTGCAAGGATTTGACTTTTTTCCCTGTGTCCTTCTCCAATGCTCCAACATAAGCACCTATGGTGACAGAAGCAGGGTGCTTGGCAAGAAAAGAAAGTGCTAGTGTTTCAGAATGGCGTTCGCCCATGTGAAATATCTGACCGACTTACAAGCCCTCCCCTCACAGGACAATTCCAGTTCAACCAGTACTCGCCCGTGGGAGATCAGATGGAAGTAATAAAGATGATCTGGGCTTCTAAGGTAAAGGAATTCAGCAAACATGGAAAAGACTTACGTCCAAAGGGAACTTTACTTCCTCCCACCAATATGAAGTAAAACGTATAGACAAGCAGCACTCTTGTCTTGATGAAGGACGGACCAATGCTTGATGCTTATCTGCGAGTGGGAACAATGAGGACGCGTGACTGCAGCAATGCCCTCAGGACTCCCGGCAGGAGTTTTCCGTGAGCACTGCGCATGTGTGACCAGCTGTGCGAGACTGTCTAATAATTCCGTCTCTTCTCGCCCGCTTCCACTTGTGCAGTGTCCACCCCTGTACTACGCTATAATAAGTACCAGACACGCCTGTATCACCACTCAAATCAGACTTTGTGTCAGCAAGCTTCACCCAGTTAATTACCAACCATTTTGCCAAGTCCACGCCCCGTCTGCCCCACACACTATAACTGCCTTATTTGCTTTTCAAAGGAATGTCTCACCAGACCAGCTGAAACTGGTTATTCTGCCTGAAAAAAGAAAGGCTCGCGAACCTTCACTGTACTCAGCAAGCGCTACCATAGAAGCCTGCTGAGCATTGCCAACTCTCACGGGGATCAAATCTCAGTCTTTAAACTTTGTAACATTTAATGTCTTTGCATTTCAACAAATCATGTTTCTTCAGTAAACCAAAGAGAACACCATGGTGCACACATGACACATTCAGAAATGTAATCGCCTCCCTCATACTCCTTCTGTGGTTTCTATTTATGTTCATTTTCTCCCCCAGTTCTGATCTCTTCCCCACACCATCACAAGCAGTCGGGTGTAAACACTATGTCTAGTTCAGCTCCCCAGCAAACTGTAAAGAACATTGGCATTGGCTATTTGTAGGCTACTTGGCAACCTTTCTGACACACATTAGCAATGTAATAACCTTGGCTATTATAATTCATTGCACTGCAAATATACTCTGTTTTCTTGCCTATATGAGCAACAGAATTTGATTTCTTTCCCCCAACCCCATCTTTTTTGAGATAGAGTTTCATTATGTAGACCTGGCTGGCTTCAAACTTGTGGAAATCCCCCTGCCTCTGCCTTGCCAGCGTGAGAGTTATGAGTATGGGTCACCATGCCTTGGTAATTTTCTACTTTTTACTTTCAGCAAATGTAAGGAAATTGCAGGGAGACATGTTACAGGCTGCATATAGAAATATGTACATCGCAGCAAATGGATGGATCTAGAAAACATCATATTGAGTGAGGTAACCCAGACCCAGAAAGACAATTATCACATGTACTCACTCACAAGTGGCTTTTAAACATAAAGCAAAGAAAACCAGCCTATAAATCACAATCCCAGAGAACCTAGACAACAATGAGGACCATAAGAGAGACATCCATGGATCTAAACTACATGGGAAGTAGAAAAAGACAAGATCTCCTGAGTAAATTGGGAGCATTGGGAGCATGGGGACCATGGAAACGGGTTGAAGGGGAGGAAAGAGGAAGAGAGAGAAGCAGAGAAAAATGTGTAGCTCAATAAAATTAATTAAAAACTAAGATGGCAAGGGATAAAAACTAGAGAAGCAACAGAAGCAACAACACAACAAAAGGGTAATAGGCATCGTCATGAGAATGAGGCAGGTTTGGTTAGTTTTGTTCAGTGAAGTGATCAAAGCTTTGTTTTGAGCACTAACAAATATTTTATTAAAAAGACTGTTTTCTCTTTTAAAAAAAAAGAAATATGTACATCGCTGGTGCTAATAGTAATTGCCATATCACATAGAAGATAAAATGAGGTATGAATTTAAAACAATCAGGTAACGACTAGAACAATATACTTACCATCCCCTTTAATAGCTACAAACAAAACAAGCACGTTGGCGTTCTTAATAGGCCTAAGATGTAACAATTAATTGTAAAGGAAAGATTCATAAATGTCCATGTCAAGAAAGAGTCTGGAGAAGATGACATTTTCATTCTCCAGGAACAGTTCTTTGTGGTGACAGTGCAGCTGTGCACACCAGCACTGCGCCTGCTTTCTGTGTCAAAGTGGTCCCCTTACAAAAGAAAATCCCAACTACATTCTAGTCTTTATTTTTCCATGTGGATCCAACTATAGCTACACCATTTTGCTAACAACGGAATCAAGACAAAGAAGCTTAATTAAAGTTCTTATTTCATAGTATGATTTTACATTTTATTTGGAAATAATTTTAGGTTATAGAATCAGAATAGTGAGATGGCTTAGAAAACAAGGGTGTTTGCCACCAAGTCTGATGACCTGAGTTAAATCCTCAAAAATCCACATGGTAGAAAGTACCAATTCCCACAGTTTGTCCAGAGAAAGAGAGAGAGAGAGAATTCAAAATTTAAGGTTTATAGAATCATTGGAAAAATAATAGGTTAGGTTGTTACATATTAACCAATCATTTCCCACAATATTATAAATTTATATAACCATAGTATTAAGAACTGAACATTCAGGCTGGAGACATGACTCCTAGCTTAAGAGCTCTTGCTGCTATTACAGAGGACCAGCGCTCAAATCCCAGCACCCACATCAAGTGGTTCATAACTCCCTGTAACTCTAGGGGCTCAAGAGGGTCTGACACCTCCTTTTGACCTTTACAGGTACCTACATACATGTGTGCATGCATACATAATACAGATAATAAAATAATAAGATCTTTTAAAAGAAAGAATGAAATTAACATTAGTAACACATTATTAGCTAAACTACAGGTTCTATTTTACAATATAATATTTTTATTGATTATTGCTATGGGAACTCCTTCAGCTAATAGCATTTAAGATACCAGCCCACTATGGGCATGGTCTCATGTACTATAAATGCAGATGAAAAGCATGTGTGGGTCTCTTGGCTGCTGAATTCAGTTCCAATTCCCAGCATATGCAGAGGACTGCAGATCTCTATTCTTTCTGTGAGTTTACCCCCAGATAAATAAACCTTTGTTTTACTCCATCTGGGGAGTAAAAAGGTTTCATTATTATGGAACCTTTTGTATACCAACAAATTATTTGGGAATTTCACATTATGCACCCCAATCACACTTACTTCTTAGTCCTCCCAGATACACACACACACACACACACACACTTTTGTGACTTCTCCCCCCCCCAAAAAAAAGAAGTAAAAAGTCCAATTATTGTTGCCCATATACTCACTGGAGCATGGTCAAACTTTCATTGGCCAGCACCTTAAAGAAAACTGAGTCTTTCCCTACACACACTTCCTCCAGAAGCCATCAACTGTGAAGAGCTACACTTCAGCATCCTAATCACAAATTTTAAGAATTCTCTTCGATGGCTTCCCATCTAAGCTGTTAGCTTTACCAGTACTCTACCATTCTTTTATCTTGATTCTGTCTAGATACCATGTTTTATTTGGGTGTCACATTTTTTTAATCCCCTCTGGTTTGAAAACCTTTTTCTTGTCAGTGTGAATCTGTGTCTGTGTGTGTGTGTGTGTTTATGTATGATAGTGTCTGTGTGTTTATATGTATGCATAGTGAGTATGTATATTTATATGTATGATTGTGTCTGTGTGTGTATATATATATGTATATATATATATATACACATATAGTGGCTGGGTGGTTATATGTATGCATAGTGAGTGTGTGTTTATATGTATGAATAGTTTCTGTGTGTTTATATGTATGAATAATGTGTTTATATGTATGCTAGTTTGTGTAGGCCAAATATTAATGTCATGAATCATCATCAACCATGTTCTACTTTATCTTTTTTTTACTAATTAAATTTGCTCCTGGATACTGGAAGTAGACAAGATTGCCGGACAAAAAATGGGAACATAGGGGTGGGGTGGGATGGGGGGAGGGGGGATGGGGCGAGAAAAGTGTGAAGTGGAGGATGGGAAGAGCTTGGGGGAATAGGATGGTTGGGATATAGGAAGGGTGGATATGGGAACAAGGAATTATATATCTTAATTAAGGGAGCCATTCTAGGGTTGGCAGAGGCTTGACTCTAGAGGGGTTCCCAGGTGTCCAGGAAGACGCCCCCAGCTAGGTCCTTGGGCAGCTGAGGAGAGGGTGCCAGAAATGTCCAGATCCTATTGCCATACTCATGAATATCTTGCATATCACCATAGAACCTTCACCTGGCATTGGATGGAGAAAATGACAGAGCCCCACATAGGAGCACCGGACTGGGCTCCCAAAGTTCTGATGAGGAGCAGAAGGAGAGAGATCATGAGAAACAAAGTCAGAACCATGAGGGACGCGTTCACCCACTGAGACGGCAGGACAGAACTAATGGGAGACCACCAAGTCCACTTGGATTGGGACTGATGGAACATGCGACCAAATCGGACTCTCTGAGGGTGGCTGATGGTGGAGGCTGACCAAGGAGCCAAGGACAATGGCGATGGGCTTGGTCTCTACGACATGGACGGGCTCTGTGTGAGCCTTGTCAGTTTGGTTGCTCACCTTCCTGGACCTGGGGGGAGTTGGGAGGACCTTGGACTCAACATAGTGTAGAGAACCCTGATGGCTGTTTGGCCTCAAGAGGGAGGGAGTGGGGGTGTGGGTGGAGGGGAGGGGAAGGAGGGGGGAGGAGGAGGGGAGGAGATGGCAATTTTTAATAAAAAATAAATAAACTGGAAAAAAAATTTGCTCTTTGAGGATCATCTGAAGAGGACTCCATTTGCCCAGTAATCAAGTCCAACAATGAACAAATAGGACTTCATAAAACTTAAAAGCTTTGGTACAGCTAAGGAAATAATCACCTGAGTTAAGAGGTGATCTATAGAGGAGAAGAGAACCTTTGCCAGTTACACATCTGACAGTAGATTAATATTCAGAATATCTGAAATATGCAAAAAAAACAAAACTCAAGGAAATAAATAAAGGACTAGGGAGCACTTGCTCTTCCAGAAGACTCAGACGCAATTCTCAGCACCCATATGGTAGTTCACAGCCACACAATGGGGGGAAATTTTGTCCGGTATTGTAAACCTAGGCAACTACTCATGGCTAGTAAAGCCATGGATCTTAGAGAAGAGCATACTACTGACACTCTCTTAAACCAGAATAATACCTAACTTCATTCTAAACATTTACCTTTGTAGCCACCAATAAGTGTAGCTCTCACACCTCATCAAAGATGTTTCTTTATGAAGCAGATGGAAATCATTATAAAATTATTACTTAAAAATTATTTTAAAAGCTGGTCACAATGCAGAGAAATAACTATGAATGCCCAGCCCCAATTTGATAACAAAATTCCTACCCCTAAAGATCAGGGGACATTATTGAAGTGGTGTAAGAGTAAGAAGACCAGAAAGTTTGCTTCAAGATTGTGTCTTCTAGATATGACAAGGAAGCTACTCCCATGAAATCCCAACAATATAG
Source organism: Arvicola amphibius (assembly GCF_903992535.2). Classification (NCBI taxonomy): domain Eukaryota; kingdom Metazoa; phylum Chordata; class Mammalia; order Rodentia; family Cricetidae; genus Arvicola; species Arvicola amphibius. The sequence goes on along the minus strand of NC_052047.1, from coordinate 16,966,542 downwards.
TTATGTGCCTAAACAAAACTCATACAACAGCATCAATGGCTGGCATCCCAATGTGCATGGAGGAAATGTCATCGGGCCCCATACCTAGATAAAGAACTACAGGGAATTCTCAACAGCTGAAAGGAGGATAATCAGTCTTCCCCAAGAGGGGAGCCCTTTAATTAGTTATCCAATACCATATGGTCATCCCTAAAAGCATATATACACAAGCAACACTAAATTGACTCAGCAAGTTACATTTATGCATTCACATTTATGTATTCATAATTATATATATGTATAGGGATCTATATTTTATAATTAGATAGATAGATACATCATACATAACTAGATGATGATGATGAAGATAGATAGATAGATGATAGATAGATAGATAGATAGATAGATGATAGATAGATAGATGATAGATAAATAGATAGATAGATAGATAGATAGATAGATAGATGATAGATAGATAGATGATAGATAGATAGACAGACAGACAGACAGATGATAGATAGATAGATAGATAGATAGATAGATAGATAGATAGATGATAGATAGATGATAGAGAGATAGATAGATAGATAGATGATAGATAAATAGATAGATAGATAGATAGATAGATAGATAGATAGATAGATAGATAGATAGATAGATAGATCTGTGTGTCTCCACCCCCACTATATGGATAGAAATGCATATAATCATCCCTGCTATTTTTGTTGTGGTTTTGTTTTGTTTTGTTCTTTATGTAGATGCCAGGTCCTCCCTCTTATGTAAGAGGCACTTGATTGACTGAGTCATCATCTCAGCATCAACATTTTTTAATGACCTTTATAACCTGGAAGAGTATTGACTAGGCATTTTGAAGGCTACCCACCCCTCAATTTAGGTTTTGCTGATGATTTCGCATGGCTATCCTGTGGCTCTAGATTTTGAGGGAAACAGACAGCAGTAAAGAGCCTTGGTGTCCATTTAGGAGTAAATAGAGCTCACGTGTCTTATTGCAGGTGCTGCTGAAATGGTGTCTTCTGGATTTCTCTTGCATAGATTTGCTATTTTTCCTTTGGAATAAATATTTGGATAATACAAGAACACTTGCTCAACTACGCTCATAGCAGCATTATTCATAATAGCCAGAACCTGGAAACAACCTAGATGCCCCTCAACCAAAGAATGGATAAAGAAAATGTGATACATTTACACAATGCTGTATTACTCAGCAGTTAAAAAAAAATGACATAATGAAATTTACAGGCATGTGGATGGAACTAGAAAAAGTCATCCTGAGTGAAGCAACCCAAACCCAGAAAGACAAATACGGTATGTACTCACTCATAAGTGGATATTAGGTGTAAAGCAAAGAATAACTAGGCTACATTCCACAGCCCCAGAGAAGCTAGGTAACAAGGAGGACCCTAAGAGGGACACATGGATTTCCCTAGGTAAACTGGGGGCAAGGGATTGGGTTGATCCAGTTGGAGGCAGGAGATAGTAGGAGAGCAATGAAAGAGATATACTGATAGAAGGGGACCATGTGGGAGTTAGGAAGAAACCTGGTACCAGGGAAACTCCCAGGAATCCATAAGGATGACCCCAGCTAAGACTACTAGCAATAGTGGAGAGGGGGTCTGAACTGGCCCTCCCTTGTAATCAGACTGGTAACTACCCTAATTGTCATCATAGAGCCTTCATTCAGTAACTGACAGAAGCAGATGCAGAGAGTCACAGCCAAGCACTGGGCCAAGCTCCAGGAGTCCAGTTGAAGAAAGGGAGGAGGGACTATATGAGCAAGAGGGGCCAAGAGCATGACAGGAGAACCCATAGACAGCTGACCAGAACTAGTGGAAGCTTACAACTCTGGACCGACAGCTAGGGAGCCTGCATGGGACTGACGTAGGCCCTCTGCATGTGAGTGATGGGTGTGTAGCTTGGTCCGTTTGTGGGGCCACTGTCAGTGAGATCAGGACCTGTCTCTGGCACAGGAGCTGGCTTTTTGCAACCTATTCACAGCTAGGACACAGGGAAAGGAGCTTAGTCCTGCCTCAACTTGATATGCCATGCTTTGTTGACTCCCACAGGAGGCCTGCCCCTTTCTGACTGGAGGAGTAGTGGATGTGAGGAGAGAATAAGAAAAGAGGAGGGGAACTGAGGTTGGTATGTAAGATAAATGGAAAAATATAATAAAATATTTCAGTGATAATAATGAGCTATGCAAATATCCTGCTTACCCATGAAATTTTGACAACTAGTTTTGGCATTCAGTCATGGGCCTTGAAAGCTTTAATATTCTAATTATGATTTCCTATAGTTCTCATCAACTCAACATGTATTCATTAAAATTCTTCTATGAGGAAAAGCTGTCCCTTTTCCCACAAAAAAAAAGAACCTTGAATTGTCACTAATAGCAATCATTATTAATTCTTCTCATGGTTTATGACCCAAAAATCCCAACCACCTTACAATAGATCAAACATATCAACACATAAGAGTTCTATTTCTTCTATTTCTTCTATTATGCATTCTCTAATACTGAAAGGCCTTGTCTGAGTCATCGGTTAGCAGTCAACCAATGATAATAAATAAAATTTACATACAAATTGCATGCTTTCAAGATGAGCAAAAATTATTCAGAGCATTAGTGCAGAACAATAAACAGGAAATGCATCAAGTAAAAGGACACCTGGGAGCTAAATGATACTATGAGGATAGACTCTGATATCCAGCACTCTAAATAATGTCAGCCTAAATGTTCTATCTTGATTCCAGAAAGTTCTTCTCTCCAGTGTTGGTATCATTTCTAGAAATAGTTGTATTTCCAGGTGACTGCAACTCTATAGCATAGCTTATTCATATCCCATTCTAAGCCCCTCCTTTCATATCTTTCAGCAGCTAAAATATTGTCTTTATCTTTAAATGAGCAAAAAACAGTAATGGACATTTTTATTGTTTTTATTTTTATATATTTTCCTCCACTCCCCTTCCTTCCTCCCTTCTCCCCTTCTGCCCTCTCCCATGATCCCCATGCTCCCAATTTACTCAGGAGGTCATGTCTTCTTCTGCTTCCCATGTAGATTAGATCCATGTATGATACTCTTAGGGTCCTCCTGTTGTCTAGGTTCTCTGGGATTGTGAACTGTAGACAACTGTAGAGTGATACGTGGTAATAAAAATGGCTGTATTGTGTGTAATAAATTCTGTTCTGAGTCAGGATGACCTTTGTGGGAAATAGTTTGGCTGTGCAACTTGGAGCATTACTTCCTAGTCCTAAATGAGCATTAAAGGATCTTAAGAAACGCTGCAAATTATCAATGTTCCACAGTGCCAAACTACCTTCCACAGATGGATACCTAGCATAGGCAGATGCTGTGGGACATTTAGACACTGTGTGAAGATGTGTTGCTGTGATTGGTGTAATGAAAAGCTGAACAGTCAGTAGCTAGGCAGCAGACTACAGGCAGGACTTCTGGGCAGAGAAGTCCTAAGGAGAGGAAACGTAGAGTTACCAGTCAGTAGGCAGAGGGAAGCAGGATAGGCATGTACAGAGAGGAAACAACGCCAGCATGGCAGAACCGTAGATTAGTAATGAATTGGTTAATTTAAGTTATAAGAGCTAGTTGATATGAACATAGTTGAACAAAATGCTTTTGTAGTATGATTGGGGGCATCTTTGGGTATATTCCCAGAATGGTATTGGTGGGATCCTGGGGTAGGTTGATCCCGAATTTCCTGAGAAACCGCCACACTAATTTCCAAAGTGGTTGCACAAGTTTGCATTCCCACCAGCAATGGATGAGTGTACCCCTTACTCCACAACCTCTCCAGCAAAGGCTATCATTGGTGTTTTTGATTTTAGCCATCTGACAGGTGTAGATGGTATCTCAAAGTTGTTTTGATTTGCATTTCCCTGATCTCTAAGGAGGTTGAGCATGACCTTAAGTGTCTTTTGGCCATTTGAACTTCTTCAGTTGAGAATTCTCTGTTCAGATCAGTATCCTATTGTTAATTGGGTTAATTAGCATTTTAAAGTCTAGTTTCTTGAGTTCTTTATATATTTTGGAGATCAGACCTTTGTCTGTTGCGGGGTTGGTGAAGATCTTTTCCCAATCAGTAGGTTGCCTTTTTGTCTTAATAACAGTTTCCTTTGCTTTACAGAGCTTCTCGGTTTTAGGAGGTCCCATTTATTCAATGTTGCCCTTATGGTCTGTGCAACTGGGGTTATACGTAGGAAGTAGTCTCTTGTGCCCATATGTCGTAGACTATTTCCCACTTTCTCTTCTATCAGGTTCAGTGTGTTCAGATTGATATTGAGGTCTTTAATCCATTTGGACTTGAGTTTTGTGCATGGTGATAGATATGGATCTATTTTTATTCTTCTACAGGTTGACATCCAGTTCTTCCAGCACCATTTGTTGAAGATAGCAGCATTATTTGTAATAGCCAGAACCTGGAAACAACCTAGATGTCTCTCAATGGAAGAATGAATATAGAAAGTGTGGAATATATACGCATTAGAGTATTACTCAGCGGTAAAAAAAACAATGACATCTTGGGATTTTGCAGGCAAATGGATGGGGGAAATAGAGAACACTATCCTGAGTGAGGTAACCCAGACCCAAAAAGATGAATATGGTATGTACTCACTCATTAGTGGATTCTAGCCATAAATAAAGGACATTGGGTCTATAATTCATGATCCTAGAGAAGCTAAATAGGAAGGTGAACCCAAAGAAAAGCATGTAGTTATCCTCCTGGATATTGGAAGTAGACAAAGATTGCCAGGGCAAAAATTGAGAGCTTGGGGGTGGGGTTACGTGTGGGGGTAAGACCGGAGATGGGGAGATGAGAAGGAGAAGTGAGAAGGGGAGGATGGGGAGAGCTTGGGAGAATGGGACAGTTGGGATGGGAGGAAGAGTGGATATATGACCAGGGAAGTATATATCTTAATTAAGGGAGCCATTTAAGGGGTTGGCAAGAGACTTGACTCTAGAGGGGTTCCAAGGTGTCCAAGGAGATGTCCCCAGCTTGTTCCTTGAGCAGCTGAGGAGAGGGAGCCTGAAATGGCCCTATACTATAGCCACACTGATGAATATCTTGCATATCACCATAAGAACCCTTCATCTGGCAATGGATGGAGATAGAGACAGAGACCCACACTGGAGCATTGGACTGAGCTCCCAAGGTCCAAATGAGGAGCAGAAGGAGAGAGAACATGAGCAAGGAGTCAGGGCCGCGAGGGGTGCGCCCACCCACTGTGACAGTAAGGCTGATCTAATGGGAGCTCACCAAAAGGCCAGCTGGACTGGGGCTGAAAAAGCAAGTGAACTAACCGGACTCTCTGAACATGGCTGACAAGGAGGGGCTGACTGAGAAGCCAAGGACAATGGCACTGGGTTTTGATTCTACTGCAGGTACTAGCTTTGTGGGAACCTAGTCTGTTTGGATCCTCACCTTCCTAGACCTGGATGGATGGGGGAGGACCTTGGACTTCCCACAGGGCAGGGAACCCTGACTGATCTTTGGACTGGAAAGGGAGAGGGAGGGGGAGGAGGGAAGGGAAGGGAAAATGGGAGGAGGGGAGGAGGTGAAAATTTGTAGGAGTAGTAGTAGTAATGATGATGATGATGATGATGATGATGACGATGATGATGATGATGATGAGCTAGTTGAGAATAAGCCTAAGCTAAGACCAAGCTTTCATTATTAATATTAAGTCTCCATGTTATTATTTGCAGGCTGGCAGTCCAAGAAAGTTTGATAAGAGTGTACTATTATAGAAAAATGCTACCTTAAACCTTACATAGAAGTTTCTTCTTACAAAGAACAGCCATGAATGCATAGATTCTTGACTGTCCATAGCACTGAAAAGAGATGATTGAGTGACTGACCCTAAACAGGACATATGCCACCTCTTCTGTGGCTCAGGGACTGACATAGAAAGGAAAAAATTCAAAGGCTGAAAGGTAGGAGAAAGGCAGCACAATGCACTGAGCCTACCCAAAAACTGACTGTCAGAAATGGATGGGGGTTGGGGTGTGGGGCTCTGGAAACCATCCCCCTCCCTGTTGAAGGACTGACTAGTGATGGAGACTAGGGCATGGGGAGTCAGTATCTTCAAATGTCTACCTTCTGGTAAGCTCACTGGTCTTCACAGGATAATTTCATACCCATGGTCACACAGATACTTAAACTGTTAAACTCAATGGATCACAAACAAAACAGAAGAACAGGCCTGTGGGAAGGAAGGAGAACTGGTAAGAGTGAGAGGGGATATAAGAAATTGGGGGTAAAAGTAGGAGGATGAGTTACACACTTGCATGAAATTGTCAAAGAGCAAATTTGATTAATAAAAAATAAATGTCTAAATATCATTCCAGAGTAATTAATCAAAAATTTTCAGGGTGGAATCCACTTATAACTACTTGAAACCAAAATATATGATGAATATTTTGTTAAATAAAGCTGACTGGATAACTACTGAACTATGTAGGTATTAAAATATAACAAGAAAATATGATATAATACTAATCTTAAGTAGTCATAAAACTCTTAGATTTAGTATAATTTTTATTATTGCATCATTAATTCAACAACTTATTTATTGCCGGTATGTACTGGGTACTAGACTAACAGATTCATGATATAATTCAGTAAATAATTGTTAATTACATTCTCTGAGAAGCTTACATTCCACATATTATGTATATAAAAGTAAAGATATATATAAATATGTATATATCCAACTTGAGTCTAAGTTGGTTCTGGGTAATTTTTATTTTCTCCTCTAAACATTTCTGGGGTTCTTTATTTCAACAACAAATAAAAAATAGGCATTTTCCTCTCATATATTACTCACATGGGTATAAAATTATCATGATAAAAATCAACATTTTATTTAAAGGCATAAAGCAAGACCTTTTGCCAAGTTCAAATTTTCCTTTGACAGTTGGATTTCTCTAGCAACTGCTTCGATTCAAAGGTGGACCTTGGCCTCCCCCTGCTGGACAGAAATATCTGCAGCTGAGATCTGAATAGTGAAAAGTCAGGGAATCTCAGCACAGCAGCCACTCCCCTAGAAATTAATCTGTTCCTCCACCAATCAAAAGACGCTTGCCCTGGCATGGTATATGACAGACAATAGGTACAGACTGTATAGAAGAAAAAATGTAGTCCTTTTTCTTGAGATGCTCTACATCTCATGAAAAATAAATTTCTGGCACTATACATCAAGAAAAAGAAACAACCTCTACCAAGAAAGGTACGTGGATGATAAACACAAATATATCTCCACGACAGCACGGAACACTTTCCTACAACTCTCTCTTGGAAGTACTAGAAATAGTTGAACTTCAAGTTTGCATAAAACCTGCTGCATCTGTTACAGTAAATAAGACCTGACATTAAAGGAGAAACTGATCAAAAAAGTAAGTCACAGATAAAATGTGATCATTTGTCCCAAGGAAAAAAAACAACAGGTATATTCATACTTTTATCTAGGACATTGGCTACAAGATGTCCCTGGACAGAACATCCTAGCAGAGTCTCTAGTCTTAGCTTGTTCATTCCAGTAATGACCAGCGGTGACCTATTCGATTCAAAATAAGCTTGTGTTCGGGAGAGACCATCCCTAAGCAGAATGCTCACTGCAATGGTGCTAGTAACCCACATCCAGGGAGTACAGTTGAGTCCCAATACAACCTCTCTTGCAGCCAAGGGAAGACTGCCACTGGTTTCAATTCAGGACTCCCAGGAAGCTGCTCTCTGTTGTGAAAGCAATGATAGTGAAAGCATCACCAGGGCACCTGAGCGATAAAAGCACACACTTTCATTCACTACATTTGTGCTCAGGGCATATTATTAGCAAAAATTAGAGACACTATTAGTGGAATTTACATTCACACAAATCGTATTTTATTAATATTCTACTGACTTCAACTTGTGACATAAGAAATTAGTTGTCAAAATTAAAATACGAAGTTACTTGCAATTGCCTTTTTCTCAGTCTCGTGTTTTCTACCTTTTCTATTCTATAATTCCCACATCTAACACTAAATTTCTCTTTATTGCTCTTTCCTTGTCCATGGCTCTCCAACTTCCTGCTGACTGTCAGAGAGTCAGCAGGAAGAGTGGCTCTCAGTGGTCCTCAGGGTGGTTCTAGAAGGTCAAGATGTTGCACCTCAACACGAAGTTCACCGCAAAGTTGTTCTTCTGGAATACCCTGTCTCATCTCTATCCCACGGAACACAGAATTATCTAAACACATACTCACAAAACAAGACCCAGCTCTTTGCAAGAATTCCTTACTTCCGTCATTTTCTCACTCCAAACAATCTATATTTGTCTTAGACATGATACCCTTAACAGTAAGGTCATCCTCCTCTCTCATCTTTCAGAGACTGTTCTAGCCTGCCATTATTTACTCCAGCAGCATTTGTTGGGCGGCTTTTTCCCTGCTTTCTGCTGCACCTCTGATCTTTCAGCACAGCTTGCAATTTTGCTCCCTGATTCCGTCTAACTTGCTTCAGTGCAAACATCTGACTATAACTTGGGCTACACGCTGCTCAAGCATTATAGATTGAGATATGCCTTTTATAATACCTTTCAATTCTCTTCTAAGCTGTATGAGGGACACTGTATCTTCATGAAATATTATTTAGCTTTGCAATATATGTACAGGTACATTATCCCAGAGTTTAGTTTCAGGAAAGAAAAACAAATGTTATGAAAAGAGTGACTTGGGGTCTAAAAGGGACAATTTTTTTTCACTTTTCCCCCACCTTTCTTTAGCACCAAACCTTTTCCATCCCATCCTCTCTGATCTGTGGTCCAATCTTTACCTCAATGTTTATTCAAGATGTTTCGCAAATGGGTTTTACATTAGTCCTATAAAGGTTTGCTCTCTAGAGAGACCCTGAAAGGGTCCTCTAAGAAACATGACTCTACTTGCTGTAGTAATGGACACTTAATTTCATACTGCTTTGAACTACCACCTCTGATTATGGGTGAGCGTGTGTGTGCGTGCATAATTATCTCATCCACTGTGCTGTTATTTCTGGGAAAGCAGAAATTGTGTGCCATGATCTTATGCTACACTTTACATAAAACTAGTTCTCAGTAGATTCCGGTTGAGCAAATTAACTTTGAAACTTTATGTATTAGTTTAGTTCTTGGCACATCTATCTACTATCACCTAACAGCCCAAACCTAAGATTTTATTTTCCATGCACGATTCTCTCAAACACTAGTAGCTTCTTGAGAAAGGGATCATGCTTAATCACATTTATAATGGCAGCATCTGAGCAGATGTCATGTCAACAGAAATCACCCAAGGAGTGTTATAAATGAATAGGTAAATGCTTTAAATCCATGGGAGAGAGTCTCATGTAACTATGATTGTTATGAATCTACTTACTGGTAATGAATGCAATTAAATTCACTGCAATATGGGAAACCATAAGATAGCGGTTCCAAGAATTTTGCCATCAGAATCCACACCATTCCTTTATTCTAACCTCACACTGGCATTTAATCCTCTCTGTAGAAAAGTCTTCCACAGTAGAATTCTTTTAAAGAGGACTAAAAGAAAACAAAGATTTAAAAAAAGATTGAGTCCACTCTGAGAGTAACAGGATTTCATTTTTATTAGATTTAAGTTATTTATTCTGTGTGCATGTAGTAGGAGTATCTGGGTGTCCCCAAGCCACAAAGTGGGAAGAAGGTCAGAGGACAACTTGAGAGAAAGCATCCTCTCCTTCTACCACGTGGGTCCTAGAAATGAAACTCAGGTTGTCGGGCTTGGCCTCAGGCACCTTCACCTGCTGAGCATTCACCAGCCAGATATTTTATTTTTCTTTGAAATAGGAGGAATTATAGATTCAAGGGCTATAAAATGTATAATTGAAAACATTTCTAAATGTCTAAATGGGTTTATTCTAATTCATTTTACCATATAAACATTACCAAACAAATCACATATTATGTTTTAAATTCTATCTAATGGAGTCAACTGTGATGCTAACACAGGTTATGATTTGGTGTTTGATATAGGTCTTTCTACAGGGAGACACTAGAGTGACTATGAGTAGATCAGTAGTCTAATTAGGAAGAAAACTGAACATTACAAATTGACAAAAAATAGTCTGATTTAAATTATTTTTAAGATACAGTTGTGTCAAGAAGCTCACCTGAGACAAATTAAAAAGGATGGCTTACAATCACAACCCTTATCTGGGAGCTTCAAAATGCCTCCAACACCCCATTTCTCTTAGAGAAGGTGTCATTATCATGTCACACTATCTTAGCCTTCTTGACCACAATGATCTGGACTAGGGATGATTGTTCAAGCCAGGATTCTATCTGCTGCTGTAACTCAAAAGCTCTGCTCAAGACTGACTTTTAGAGAGTGTGACTAGTTAAAGGCTGAATTAGTCACATTCCCTCTCAGGAAATTCAAACTGAAATCTCAGGGATAAATTTGTGCTCTATGACAGAAGGCCCAGGGAAGATGCAACATAAATGTCTGCACAGCTGGGGAGCCCAGGACTCACCAAAGACCAACCTGGAGAGCTAGTGAGTTTTCGTGGGGTTATTTATGGGAGTATAGGTGAGGGTTTACTTACAAGAAAAGAAATGCCTTGAACACCGTTACATTACCAAAGCCCACCTCAGCATGGGTGATAGCTCACAAAGGCAAAAACCTGGAGCATGCCGCACAGCCTCTAAATTGTACAACAGTTTGGAGAGTGTCCTTTCCAACTGATTCTGGTGGTCTAAACCTTTTCCAGGCCACTAGGCCTGGTTTCTGCGTCTTCTGGGAAGCTTGGCTGGTCTGAGAATGATTCTTCAGCAGTCTTTGTTGCTTTTTCTGGGAGACGGGGCCTGGTAACTCTGGTCAGTTTCAGGGACTTCCTGAAGGCATTTTGATTGTTTACCTTCTACCTTGAATCCTTTTCCTGCAGAATAGGATGTTTCAACCTTAGAGAAACTGCTACATGACAGTCGGCAGCCGTTGGTAATAACCACGTCTACCATGTCTTCCTAAGTTTATCAGCAAGTCTTGAAACCGATGGCAGACAGCACAGCAACTACAAGGTCTTAGGGGACACCCTGCCTCCATGAGGCCTGAGACTCTATTTGCTCCTATTTTGTTCTCATCAACTAAGAATCTTAGTTTGTGCTTACTTTTTTCAGCAGTGTACCTCATGTAATGCCACATAAGGGGAAACACAATCTAACCACAGCTATCCCGAACACAAAAGTGCACTAATGATTTACAACAAGTAAAAAAGGACAAAATATCCACCCAGATGAGGCAGATAACAAACACTAGTAAAACCAGGCAAGCATAGATAAATATGCAAAACATTTGCCCCCTGAAAAAGAGGAATTGATCCCTAGTTTTGGTCATGGTTATCATTCAGAGGAGCAGACACTATTCAACATTGATATTTAAAATGAGATAATGTTGGTAAAATATGCCTATCGCATTGTAAGAGTTAATTATTTTGGAAATGGGGACATAGCTCAATAAGTGAAGTGTTTGCCTCCCAAGTATAAAGTTCTATCCCCAGCATTTACATAAAAAGTCAGATACATTGACACATGCATGTAATCCCAGAACAGGGCAGATGGAGATAGTTGATCTCTGGGGCTTCCTAGACAGCCTGTCTTGCCAAACCAGTGAGCCCAGGACCCAATAAGAGAGCTTATCTCAAAAATACAAACAAACAAACAAAAACATGATGAACAGCTCCAGGAGAATGGCATCTGAAGTGGATGCCTGTAGGTGGGTACTTAGGTAGATAGATTGGATGGATGGATGGATGGATGGATGGATGAAATGTTGGGTGGGTGAATGGATAGATAATTAAATAAAATTTGAAAATATTTTATTTCAATATTTTTACAATCGTTATTTACAGGAATTATCTGGAGATGAAATTACTCAGCAAATTTATATTTCTAATTTCTTAGCACATTTTCTTACACTATTAAAATATTTCTCTATAACTAATTGGTCTCCTAGCTGACTCATGAAACTCCTAAAATTTAAAGTATGCTGACTCTTATGGTTTGCTGTTAATGAGTCATTGAATTAAAGGAACCCATTTCTTGGTATTTCTGACCTATATTTTCCCAGGATAATTACCTCCCACAGACACCTTCAGACATTGCCTATCAGACAAAAATGCACAGTGGGAAAAATATGATTTTCTCCAACTTGATCCAGGTCTTTAATCAGAGATTGCCAGTTCTGAGCAGCTCTTCGAAGTAAGTTTTCCTATCTCTGAGGCTCAGTACACTGAACTCAGAAATGAACATGGAGACAATCCCCAGCAAACACACATGGAAAGCACCACAACATACTTATAGCAGAAAAGTCTCAAAGTACGTGACACCGTGTTAGTAGAACCTAATTCACCTCTCATTTTCTGCTTCGGGAAAATATGAGTAGGGAAGAGTATATATGAATTTTGAGCCAAACTAAACTGGATTCACGTTCTGATAAGCTTGCTAGCATCTTTAGCATGTCCCTTAGCTTCTCTGAGTTTCTGAGACTGTCTCTAAGGACTGAGACAATAGGGCACTGTAAGGCTAGCATGAAAAGGAAATGACGGGACAACAGAAAAGTGACTTTCTGTTTTAGCAGGTGTCCAATAAGAGAGTATTTTCTTGTTTCCATTCCATCCCCTTCTGGAATGTAAGGATTAACCACTTAATATACTTAATTAATATACAAAGTTAATTAATATACAACATTTGATTATATATGACACTTGTTTCACTTATACGATTTTATATATATATATATATATACATATAATACATCTGAAAATGAAGTGAGATGATGTGACTATCTTAAATAAAATACTAAGGTTAGCACGCTCCCGCCTCACACCTCTGTGCTACCCTACCATCTAAAGTAGAGATGTCCGGAATAACTGGGTAGAAATGTCACACTCTTGTTTTATTTGTCACTTATTTAATAAATATTAATCACTATTATACAGAAAGCACCGAAGATAACAACAGCAAATGACTCCTCAGACTCTGACTGTGGCAGACTTACCTTAAACAGAATTTCCTAATGCATGCTCTACAGAACAGCTGTGCTGCAGTTTTTTAAGTGCTTTAAGAAAACTAAGTTTAAGGAAAAGTTTTCAAAATTTCATTCCTATGAGACTTTTAGAAACAGTCGTGTTCTTGGGGGCACAGAATATAATGCTTGTATTTAATCATGAACCTCTTCTCAGGGGGTCACTTTGGGGTTTGTCTGAACACGCAACAGGCAGAACAGACCCACAGTGTGATGGCAGAAGTGCTCCCTTGATGCACTTCTGAAATACCTTGGGGAAAACAAATGGGAAACAAGTGTTCTTCACCAATGCCCATGCTGGAGTAGGAAAACAGCTATGGTCATCGAGCCCAGCCTGGATTGGAGGTTTGATTCTGCCTCTTTTATCCTCATTCCTCGATAAGTCATACTAATACTAGCCTCTTAGAATAGATAGATAAGAGGGATAAATGTAATAAGAGGGAGGTGCAAGGTGTGGTCTGAAGGAAGAGCCTACTAGACATTCTTCTGGATTTTTATTACATCCTGGAAAGCATAGTACAACCAGTCAGGGATAAATACATCCTGCTGGCCTACAAAGCAAATGAGTGTACTTCTCTGTCTGCATTTCCTCTGTTATTTTGCTTGAAGTTTTGTGCACTCTGCACTTCTATGTTTCAGCCATAAATGCTGAGATGACAGAAGGCAACAGGGTCTACATAAGAATCCTACCTACCTTCTGGGCGTTCTTACCTCTGTACATCATGTGGGTCAGAGTGGGAACTTTTATGACATCTACCATTGCCTTATAGTGTATAAAATTCAGAAATACCTTCCAAACCCATCTGGTATTTTGATGTTCAAGAACTTCAAAGAAAAAGTGGGAAATTCTGATGGTGTTTAAACCAACATTTCATAGACCCTGTGATACAGCATCTGAGAGTCATAATATAGATTCTTTGGTTATTACTGTAATCCATCTCTATCAAGAAATAGCCACAAATATTTTTTTAAAAAGTTCAACTTTGATACTTAAACCCAGATTGCCTCCTACAAGCTATATGATTTTAATTGAACTAGTTAATCTTCCTCAACTCACTTTCTCCACCTACAAAACTTGAACAATAACATTATTTGTCTCAAGAGTCAGTTGTAAGTAGGACTCGATGAAATAAGAACCAAGGCTAGAAACATAAGAAATACAACAAATAAAATTTAATAACATTCATATATATTTGAATATGAATACTAAAATATGTACTATAGCTTTAAAAACTCTAAAATCCAGAATAAAAGCTTGGATTTTTGTTTTATATAAGATTATTTAAAGTTTTTGATTTTCATGGTATTGTCCTTTGACTGTAAGTAGCTTAAATGAAACAAAAGCTTAAATGAAACAAAAGGAGTTAGGAGTAGATGTAACACTAATTTGCCTCATGTTTTCCTTTACAGTTAGTACATCCATCTTCAAAAAAGAAAATCAAAAGTTTATTACAGTTGGCATTATAGTCATACTCTATCCTCCTGGTTAAATATATTTTTCCTAGTAATAGTTTACCTCAATTAATTTACTTTTCTCTTACCATTATGCCATCAGCTTATTTACAGTCACAGATTCTTCCCTCAACAGAAAAGTCAGTCTGTCCTTCCATAGCCATCCCTGGCAAACTAGTACTTAAATTTTACCTTTTGCAAGAACACTTCTGTGATTAAGCCTATGCTGAATCAGCATCCATCTGCATTAATGGTGTGTTTGAAATAGGTCAGGCCCTTCTCTAAGAGTTCACTCTTTGCTCCCATGTGAATCCTTTATTTACACTCCTTTACAGGTAAGGGGAGATATGAAATAATGAAGAGCCTTGTCTGAGACACACAGCAGGAAAACAATGAACCCATCTCCCAACTAAGTCATCATTAGATCCCACACCCTTCACAGCCATTCCTGTCCGGCTTCTTTTACATAGTTTTCCCGTGACAGTTCATGTATCAAGTCTGATATTGTTTATTCAGTTAGACTGTAACATTTGGGAGAAGAGAGGTTTCCCTTCCCTTCCCTTCATTAAACCTAATTTGGTGGTCTATAAAGCATGATATCTTGTTGCAAACGCAGCAGCTATCTGGCCAGCACAGGTCAAGTTGGCTAACTTATTCTCCCATTTCTTATAACAGGAACTCCTGGACAGGGCAAAAACTCAACACCATTTCTACTATAAAATCAATTGTGTCAGCCCACATAGCCAGCATGTGGAAAGCAGAAGTCATTCCACATTGGTTTGTGAGTCAATGCTCATTTTTTTCCAAAAATCCACCTATGTGGCCTTGCTATAAGGCATCAATAGTGCATAATAATCTAAGAGATACAAAATAACACACCAGGCAAGCAGACATTTTACTCAACAAATTGTTCCTGTTATACATAATTCTTTCTCAAATCCCTTTATTTATTTATTTATTTATTTATTTATGTATTTATTTATTTATGAGCAATGCCAAATTTGCTCATTGTTTGGGATTTCTTACTATATCACTTTGAAATCTACCATGCCAAGAAAACAAAGGAGGGAGATGAGATGAACCTGGGTAGTAAATACATTTGAAGCTTCTATTGTGTGAGAAATCCGTGAATGAAAAGCCTTTTCATGGATTTTTTTTTGCTTAAATTTATTCAAATGTTTGTCTAAAAAATATAACAGGGACTAGCAAGACCGATCAGCAGGTAACAGTACTTGCTGCCAAGTCTTACAACCTTAAGCTCAATACCCAAACCCAAAAGGTTGAAGAAGAGAACTGATTCCCAGAAATGTTCTTCTCACTTATGTTTGTGCACTATTAGAGCACATGCACATACACACAAATAAATAAATGTAAAGGTAAAGTCTTAAATAAAGGTGGTGGAGATGATAATGGAGTTGGTAGTTACTTTTAGGAGCACAGCTGAAGGGTAGCTTGCCAGAGCACAGGTCAACCAAAGCAGCTGCATCTTGAGAAGCTCACCTCAGCTCAGCATAGTTAGCTGGGACTCACAAATTTGGACAGACCTAACAGAACCTCATGGCAGATAGTAGCAGCTGCCCAGCTTTTTTATACAGACTTTCAACACAGTCTTTAGTTGGGGTTCATTTTCTCTACAGTGACATCTCATATTTTGATTTTATTTTACTTTCTATTAGTTCTTGTGAATTCTATAGAATGAATTTTGATTGTACTGACTCTTCCCCACAACTCTTCCCAGATTCAGTCTCTGACCAAAAAGTAAGGCCAGCTGGTTGCTTCTCCACCCTCTAAGCTGGCAACTTTTCACCCCAACATCTGATTCCCAAGTCTTTATTGGTAAATATAATGTTTGACATTTAGTTAAAAACTACAATTGGGCTAAACTCTGAGAGTTCTACTGAAGAAAGCAAGGAGGGATTCTACGAGCCAGGGGGATCAAAGTCATGATGGGGAACCCACAGAGACAGCTGACCTGAGCTCCAAGGAGCTCATAGACTCTGGACCAGTAGTTAGGGAGCCTGCATGGGACCAACCTAGGCCCTCTGCAAGTGTGTGACAGGTTGTGTAGCTTAGTCTGTTTGTAAGGCTCCTAGCAGTGAGAACAGGAACTGTCCCTGGCACTTAGCTGGTTTTTATAACCTGTTCCCATGCTGGATTACCTCACCCAGCCTTGATACAGAGGAAGAGAAGCTCTGCCCTGCCTCTACTTGATGTGCCATGCTTTGTTCAAGCTTATGGGAGGCCTGCCCCTTTTTGAATGGAGATGGAGGAGAAGTAGATGGGAGTTAGGTAGATAGACATAGGGGAAGAGACCAGGAGGAGAAGAGCGGGGAGAAACTGTGATCTGTAGTTTCAGTAAAATAAATTTAAAAATGTTAATTAAGAAAAAACTACAAAGCACAGCAGAGCTGCCAGAGGAATCAGAAATCCCACCAGGCCCTGGCTTGAGCAGTAGAGGCACTGACTGCCGGCTGAGGGACCCCAGATAGTAGTTAAAATATCAGTAAATTGAAATGCATCCATTAACTAAAAGAAAAGTAACACATACAACCTGAAAATGATAGCAATTTCTCTGTGGCATATCAGAAAAACATGAAGAAATAACCATTAAAAGATAGAGATGGCTTAGGCTCTTGCAAAAAACCGAGGTTCAATTCTCAGCATTCACATGGAAGCTTATAATTATTTATAACTCTAGTTCCAGGGGATCTGATGCCCTTTTTTGACTTCTACAGGCACATGCATGTATGTGGTAGACACACATATACTCGGGTACACATACAATTTTATATTAAATATTTTTAAAAGAAAAACATTAAGAAAATACATGAGAAAATATTAGCATTGATGATGACCAAAGAAATCTAAATGATAATGAAAATGAAATAATGTGTTGTGTCAATTAAAATATAGAGAGAGAGGGAATTAGCTAGAATAGAATTCTGGCAAGATTATAATATAAAAAAAATGATTTCCCTCCACTACTTGACAGTAAGACCTTACTGCTAAATACATCGCAAACTTACATCATCAAAAATAGACAAATAAAGCTGTTACACAAGAAGCTTCAACCCAGCTGGTTAGCGTTCATTCTGATGAAAGGTACATGCTCTACATGCTTCCAGAGTAGAAGAGCAATAATAATCTCACCTTGCCTCAGAACCTGTGAGATATCATAGTGGCCTGCCTCTAAGATATACTGGTAACAATAGTGGTACGAATGTGTGGTTAAAAGCCTACTCCATAGGAAATAAACCATACCTGAAACTGTTAATGAAGAAAATCTTTAGATAGGTCATAGGCCTAGGGAAAAACCTACTGCAATAAATCTGCTAAATGAACAAAGCAATAAAAAGATTCCTAATGACATTGTTATACCCGTAGATCAGTGCATCACTGAACTCTCGTCAAAGAAGCTTCTTGAAGTAGATGGTAATTAAAACAAAGACCCACAACTGGACAACAGGCAGAAAGTGAGAGACCTTGAAGCACTAAGCCCTAAATGGGATGTCAGTATCACACCCTGTTGGAGGTTTCTGTCCCACTCGGTCCCACAATAAACACACAGAAACTATATTATTTACAATACTGTTTGGCAATATGCTAGCTAGCTAACATATCTTAAATTAATCCATTTCTATTATTTTATATTTTACCATGAGGTTTGTGGCCTACCTGCAAGGTTCCAACTAAAGGCTTGTGTCTTTCTCCTCTGGTGGCTACATGATGTCTCACTGAGTCTGCCTACTCTCTATACAGATCTCGTTCAGCCTGGCTTTACTCTGTTAAGCCTTTGGCTGAATGCAGCTTCTTTATTAACCAATGGCAATAAATCAAATTCACACCATACATCACCTCCCACATTAATACCCCTTTCCTCAAGACTCAGGGATTTAAGCAAAAAAGGAGACAGAACTACTCCTTCAATCAAGTTATCTCTTTCCTTGCTCTCATCTCTATCCTTCCTCCATCTTGACTATCCTGTTCCCTCAAGTTCTCCTTGCCCCTCTCCTTCTTTCCTCCTCTTCCCCTTCTATCCCCCCTTCTCTCCCCACCCCTGTGTTCCCAGTTTTGTCAGGTGATCTTGTCTATTTCGACTTTCCAAGTGGATCTATATATGTTTTTCTTAGGGTTCACCTTATTACTTATCTTCTCTAGGATCATGAACTATAGGCTCAATATCCTCTGTTTATAGCCAGTATCTACTAATGAGTGAGTACATCATGCTTATCCTGCTCATCTTTCTAGGTCTGGGTTACCTTACTCAGGATGGTGCTTTCTAGTTCAATCCATTTGCATGCAAAATTCAAGATGTCATTGTTTTTAACCACTGAGTAGTACTCTAATGTATAAATGTGCCACATTTTCTTTATCCATTCTTTGGGTGAGAGGCATCTAGGTTGTTTCCAGGTTCTGGTTATTACAAATAATGTTGCTATGAACACAGCTGAACATATGTCTTTAAAGTATGGTTTTAGCTGTAGTAGTGCTTCTGTTATAAACTTCAGTGTCCTGTGTTTGTGAATAAATATATAGAACTGCAATATCCTCTATGTGGGCTTTTCCTAGTCCTTCTCTATCTCTTCTAATTAGTTTTGGTTTGGAGTCTATTTTGTCAGATATTAAAATACCTGCACTAGCTTTCTTCTTGAGTCTATTTTCTTAGAATACCCTTTTCTATCCTCTTACCCCAAGGTGATGTCTATCCTTGATGTTACAGCATATATCTTGGACACAGCAGGAAGGATCCTATTTTCAAATACAGTCTGTTAGTCTGCTTCTTTTTATTGGGTAATTGAGACCATTGGCATTGAGAGTTATCAATGAGTAGTTTTTGTTGATTCAGGAGTGTGTGTATATGTGTGTGTAGGTGTGGTCTGGAGTTATATATTCCTGTGTTTTCTTGAGTTTGGTTAACCTCTTCAGATTGAAGTTTTCCTTCAAACACATTCTAAAAGACTGGATTTGTATAATAGATACACAACTGGGGTTTTATCATGGATTTTTTTAATCCATCTATTGTGATTGAAAGCTTTGCTGGGTATGGTAGTCTGGGCTGGCATCTGTAGTCTCTTTGAGTTTGTAGAACATCTGCCCAATCCCTTCTGGTTTTTAGAGTTTTCACTAAGTAGGCAGGTGTAATTCTAATAGGTCTGCATTTATGCGTCGCTTGGATATTTTCCTTTGCAGCTTTCCTTGTTCTTTCCTTGTTCTGTACATTTAGTGTTTTGATTTTTATGTATCATGGTGAATTTCTTTCCTAGTCCAGTTTGGTGTTTTGTATGTTGCTTTTACCTTAATAGACACCACATTCTTTAAGTTAGGGAAACTTGCTTTTATGGTTTTGTTGAAAGTATTTTCCGGGTCTTTGAGCTGGGATTCCTCTCCTTCTCTCTTCCTATTATTTGTATATTAATCTTTTTATACTGCTCCTTCCTAGATATTTTGTTCTCAGATATTTTTAAGATTTGAAATTTTTTGACTGAGGTGTCCATTTCTTCTATCTTAGCTTCAGTGCCTAAGTTTCTCTCTTCAATCTTTTGTATACCATTGGTGAGGCTTATCTCTAAGGTTTTTGTTGATTTCCTAAATTTCTCATTTCCTGTTTTACCTCAGTTGGGTTTTCTTTAGTGATTCTGTTTCTACTTTCATGACTTGAACTGCTTTAATTACTTCATTACACTGTGACTTTAGACTTCATTAAGGAATTTAGTCTATCCTCTTCAAGGTTCTTTAACATATTCACAATAGCTATTTTGAGGTCCTTATCTTGTACTTCAGCTATACTGCATTCTTCAGGACTTGCTGTGATAGGGTTGCTGGGTTCTGGTGGAGTTGTTTTGTCTTCGATGCTAATGATTGTCTTTATACTGCTGTCCAGGAATCTGAGTTTGAGATTCTAGGTGTTGGTATCTGGTCTTGTCTTTGTTCCACTCCTTATTGTTACTGTCTCCTATGTGTTTTGAACCTTCTAGAGAATCTTTTGCTCTTGATTTCAAGCTTTATTATGTTGTGGTCAGATTAAAATACATGGTTTTTTTTCAGTTTTTCTGTATTTGTTGAGATTTGCTTTGTGTCCCAATATGTGGTCTATTTCCGAGAAAATTCTATGGGATGCAGAGTAGGTGTGTGTGTACGTGTGTGTGTGTGTGTGTGTGTGTGTGAGAGAGAGAGAGAGAGAGAGAGAGAGAGAGAGAGAGAGAGAGAGAGAGAGAGAGTGTGTTTGACTGGAATATTCTGTAGATACCTGTTAAGTCAATTTAAAGACTGAGATCACTTAATTATGATTTTTGTTTACTTTTTGTTCAATTGATTGGTATATTAGACAAAGTGAGGCATTTGAATCACCTATTACTTGATTGGGATTCATCTGAGGCTTGTTGTCCAGTAGAATACTTTTTATGAAATTGGGTGCAGTATTAGACTAGCAACACCTATTTATTTTCTAGCCCCATTTGTTCAGAATACTTTTTTAAAATTTTTCACTCTAAGATGGTGCCTAAGTTTAAAGATGAGACTGCTGTAGACAAGAAAAATATGGGTTTTTGCTTCCTCATTCATTCAATTCACTCATGCCTTTTGATTGTGAAGGTGATAGCAATAATATTTAAAGTTATTATTAAAAGGTATGCATTGCATGCTAATATTTTGTAACTTTTTCTATTTGTATAGTGATGAGGCAAGCAGGCCTGCTTTTCATCTCGCCCGGCTCCCACAGAGCTAGCTTAGCCCTGGAAATAACAACACACAAACTGTATTCATTTAAACACTGCCTGGCCCATTAGTTCCAGCCTCTTATTAGCTAATTCTCACATCTCTTGCTTTAACCCATATCTAATAATCTATGTAACACCACAAGTAGTGTCTTACCCAGAAAGATTCAGCATGTCTGACCTGGTGGCTGGCTTCATGGCGACTGGCTCAGAGAGGAGAGGCATGGCAATTGCCCGAGGCATCTGCCTCACTTCCATCTTTCCAGCATTCTGTTCTGTCTACTCCACCCACCTATGCAAGCAGTTTCTTTACTAATTAACCAATGAAATCATCAGATAGATAAAAGACACACCCACATCATGTGTGTGTTCTTAGTCATACTTTGTATTTCATTTACACTTTCACTTGTTTTCTTTGCACAGTCTTTTGAATATGCATATTCCTTTTCGTAGTCCAATGTATTGCTTCTGGTGTTCTTCAAAGGGGTGGTTTGGTGCACATGAATCCATTGTTTCATTTTTATTTTATTTTGTTTTATTTTTTAGTCTCTATATGTAGCCTTGGCTGACCTGGAAATCACTGAGTAGAACAGGTTGGCCTAAAACTCATAGAGCTCTACTGACTCTGCTTCTCAAGTTCTGGAACTGAAGTTATGAACCACTATGCCCAGCTGGTTCACATAAATTCTTTTAGCCTGTTTGTATTATGGAAAGCTTTTCTTTCTTCTTCATCTATGGCAGAATGTTTTACCTTGTAGAGTAGTCTGTATTGGCATCTATGGTCTTTTAGGACTTGGGGGACTTTGCTTAAAACTCTTCTAGCTTTTAAAGTTTTTGTTAAGACATGAACTGTTATTCTGAGGGGTTTACCTTCATATGTAATTTATGACTTTTCTCTTACAACTTTCGACACCCTTTCTTTTTCTATATAATTAGTGTTTTAACTATGATATACCATGGAGAGCTTCTTTCCCGGTCCTGTCTGTTTGATGCATTCATGCCTCTTGTATCTATATGAGTATGTCTTTCCTTAATGGGTATTTAAATTTTTCAATTCCATCTTCACATCAGCTTACATTTTTTTTCAGTATTTCTATATCTTCATTGAATCTAGTTTGCAAATCCTGAATTGCCTTGTTTATTTTATTCAGCCATGAGGGTTTTGTTGAAATTCACTCAGGGGTTTATTTTTATCCTCTTGAACTTTATTTGTTTCTTTGTATCTTCTTTAAGTGCCGTGAATTCTTTGATCATGTTTATAATTTTTCTTTTAAATTCTCTGCCCCGAGGTTACCATTTGAGAAGATTTCTATAGGACTGCTGGTCTTCTGAGGAGACACATTGTCTGGGACTTTCATATTGTTTGTGATTTTTAATAGGAACATGGCATGCAGATTTAGTTAATTGGCTATGTGTTTCATACGAGGTCCTGCTTATATTGGGTGGAAATTTGATTTTGTTTTTGCTGTTGCCCAAACTTAGTTGATCCACAGCAATAAGACAACTCATGATCAAGGGGATACAAATAGGAAGTGAAGAAGTCACAGTATCTTTATTTGCAGGTGATTTTATACATTAAGGGCCCTAAAAATTCCACCAGGAAACTCCTACAGTTGGTAAACTCTTTCAGTAAAGTTGCAGGATACAAAATTAATACACAAAATCAATAGCCTTCTCACATGCAAATGACAGTAAGAAAATATTAGGGGAACAAAATCTTTCACAATAGCATTAAAAAAAAAAAAGCCCTTGGCGTAATTCAAGCCAAGCAAGTAAAAGACTCATAATAAAAACTTGATGATACTAAAGAAAGTAACAAAAGACAGAAAGCTCTCCCTTGCTCATGAATCAGTAGGATTAATATTATAAATATTGCTGTCCTACCAAAAACAATATACAGATTCAAGGCAATCCCCATCAGAATTTCAACACAATTCTTCACAGATCTTGAAAGGACAATTCTCAGCTTCATGTGGGAACACAAAGAAACTTAGGATAACTAAAACAATCCTGAAAAATGAAAGAACTGCTGGAGGTATCACCATCCCCAAATTTAACTTGTACTATAGAGCTATTGGCATAAAAACAGACATGCTCATCAATGAAATAGAATTGAAGACCCAGACATAGTTCACACACCTATAGATATCTGTTTCTTTATAAGGAAGCCAGAAATACATACTGGAAAAAAAGCATCTTCAACAAGTGGTCCAACTGGATGACTATATGTAGAAGAATCCAAATAGAACTACTCTTAACAACCTGAACAAAACTCAACTCAAAATGGATCAAGGACCTCAACATCAGGTCATATACACTGAATCTAATACACAAGAATGTGGAGAAGATCTGTGAACACATGGACAGAGAAAAAATTCTGAATAGAATGTCAATAGCACTGGCACCAAGAATAATTAATAAATATGACCTCATAATACTTCTTTGTGACAAATGACACCCTCATATAGACAAAGCAGCTGAATACATAATGGAAAAAGGTTTTTACCAACTATATATCCAATAGAAGGTTAATATCTAACTATATAAAGATCCCAAAATACTGGACATCAAGAAAACAACTAACCCCATTTAAACAATGGAATACAGATCTAAACAGAGAATTCTCAAAAGAGAAAAACACAAATGGTTGAGAAGCACTTAAAGACATTTGCAACATTTTTAGTCATCATGGAACATCAATTCAAAACTACTTCATCTTACACTGGTCAGAATGACCAAGATCCATAAAACAAATGACAGCCCAGGCTGTCATTTAATCAGGATACTGAATAATGGAACACTCACTCATTGCTGGTGTGAGTGCACACTTGTATAGCCAAAATGGATATCAGATTGGCAGTTCCTCAGGAAGCTAGAAATAGATCTACCTCAAAAATCCAGCTATACAGCTCTTGGGCACACACTCAAAGGACTCAACATCCTACCACAGTGACATTTGTCCAGTCGTGTCCACTGGTGCTCTATTTGTAATAGTCAGAAATTGGAAACAGCTTATATGTCTGCCAACAAATAAATGGATAAAAAAATGTGATACATCTTCAACAAATAGTGCTGGAATAACTGGATGTCAACCTGTAGAAGAATAAAAGTAGATCCATATCTATCACCATGCACAAAACTCAAGACCAAATGGATTAAAGACCTCAATATCAATCTGAACACACTGAACCTGACAGAGGAGAAAGTGGGAAGTACTCTACAACATATGGGCACAGCAGAACACTTCCTACATATAACCCCAGCAGCACAGACATTAAGGGCAACATTGAACAAAAGGGACCTCCTGAAGCTGAGCAGCTTCTGTAAAGCAAAGGGCACTGTCACACTGTCACTAAGACACAAAGGCAGCCTACTGACTGGGAAAAGATCTTCACCAACCCCGCAACAGACAAAGGTCTGATCTCCAAAATATATAAGGAACTGAAGAGACTAGACTTTAAAATGCTAATTAACCCGATTAAAAATGGGGCACTGATCTGAACAGAGAATTCTCAACTGAAGAAGTTCAAATGGCCAAAAGACACTTAAGGTCATGCTCAACCTCCTTAGAGATCAGGGAAATGCAAATCAAAACAACTTTGAGATACCATCTTACACCTGTCAGATTGGCTAAAATCAAAAACACCAATGATAGCCTTTGCTGGAGAGGTTGTGGAGTAAGGGGTACACTCATCCATTGCTAGTGGGAATGCAAACTTGTGCAACCACTTTGGAAAGCAGTGTGGCGGTTTCTCAGGAAATTCAGGATCAACCTACCACAGGACCCAGCAATTCCACTCTTGGGAATATACCCAAGAGATACCTTATCATATTACAAAAGCATTTGTTCAACTATGTTCATAGCAGCATTATTTGTAATAGCCAGAAGCTGGAAACAACCTAGATGCCTCTCAATGGAAGAATGGATGAAGAAAGTGTAGAATATATAAGCATTAGAGTACTACTCAGTGGTAAAAAAAATGATATCTTGAATTTTGCAGACAAATGGATGGAAATAGAAAACACTATCCTGAGTGAGGTAACCCAGATCCAAAAAGATGAACATGGTATGTACTCACTCATAATTGGTTTCGAGCCATAAATAAAGGACATTGAGTCTATAATTCATGATCCTAGAGAAGCTAAATAAGAAGGTGAACCCAAAGAAAAACATATAGTTATCCTCAAGGATATTGGAAGTAGACAAGATTGCCAGGCAAAAATTGGGAACTTGAGGGTGGTGTGGGATGGGTGTAAGGGGAGATGGGGAGAGAAAAGTGTAAAGAACAGGAGGGAGAGAGCTCGGGGGAATGGGATGGTTGGGATAAAGGAAGGGTGGATATGGGAGCAGGGAAGTATATATCTTAATTAAGGGAGCCATTTGAGGGTTGGCAAGAGACTTGACTCTAGAGGGGTTCCAAGGTGTCCAGGGAGATGTCCCCAGCTAGTTCCTTGGGTAGCTGAGGAGAGGGAGCCTGAAATGGCCCTATACTATAGCCACACTGATGAATATCTTGCATATCACCATAGAACCTTCATCTGGCGATGGATGGAGATAGAGACAGAGACCCACATTGGGGCACCAGACTGAGCTCCCAAGGTCCAAATGAGGAGCAGAAGGAGAGAGAACATAAGCAAGGAAGGCAGGACCATGAGGGGTGCACCCACTGAGATGGTGGGGCTGATCTAATGGGAGCTCACCAAGGCCAGCTGGACTGGGACTGAAAAAGCATGGGATAAAACCAGACTCCCTGAACATGGCAGACAATGAGGACTGCTGAGAAGCCAAGGACAATGGCACTGGGTTTTGATCCTATTGCATGTACTGGCTTTGGCGGGGGGCTAGCATGTTTGGATGCTCATTTTCCTAGACCTGGATGGAGGGAGGAGGACCTTGGACTTCCCACAGGGCAGGGAACCCTTACTGCTCTTCAATCTGGAGAGGGAGGGGGAGGGGATTGGGGAGAGGGGAAGGGAAATGGGAGGCAGAGAGGAGGCGAAAATTTTTAATAAAATAATAATAATAATAATAAAAAGAAAAAAATACATCAAACTGGAAAACCTACAATAACTGAATAAATTTCTAGAAACATCTGCATGACCAAAATTAAACCAAGAAGAGACCAACAACTTAAACAAACACATAACAAATACAAAGATTTTAAAAGTAATAAAAAGTCACCTAACCAAAAAAAAAATTCCAAGGATGTTCAATCATACAACAAAAACATTTGTTCAACTATGTCCATAGCAGCATTATTTGTAATAGTCTGAATCTGGAAACAACCTAGATGCCCCTCAATGGAAGAATGGATAAAGAAAGTATGGAACGTATACACATTAGAGCACTACTCAACGGTAAAAAACAATGACATCTTGAATTTTGCATGCAAATGGATGGAAATAGAAAAAAATTCTTAGGTGAGGTAACCCAGACCCAGAAAGATGACCATGATATGTACTCACTCATAAGTGGATAAAGCAAAGGACAACGAGCCTATAGCCCATGACCCCAGAGAAGCTAAGTAACAAGGAGAACCCTAAGAAAAACATATATAGATCCCCCTGGAGGGGAAATATACAAGATCTCCTAAGAAAATTGGGAACATAGGGGTAGGGGAAGAAGGGAGGGCAGAAAGGAAGTAGGAGGGGAAAAGGGAGAGGGGGAAAAAGAACTTGAGGAAACAGGATAATTGAGATGGGGGAAAGACAGAGAGAGTAAGAAAAGAGATATCTTGATTGAGGGAGCCATTATGGGACTAGCAAGAAACCTAGCTCTAGAGAAATCCCCAGGAATCTACAAAGATGAACTCAGCTAAGACCCTACACAATAGTGGAGAGGGTGCCTGAACTGGCCTTGCCCTGTAGTCAGATTGATGACTATCTTAAATGCCACCAATAGAACCTTCATCCAGCAACTGATGGAAGCAGTGGCAGAGATCCATAATGGAGCACTGAGCTGAGCTCCCAAAGTCCAAAGAATGGGAGGAGTGAGATTATGAGCAAAGGTGTCAAGACCATGATGAGGATACCCACTGAAACAGTCTACCTGAGCTAATGGGAACTCACCAACTCCAGACTGACAGGGAAGAAACAAGCATAAGACCAAACTAGGCCCTCTGAATATAGGTGACACTTGTATGGCTAAGGCAGACTGTGGGACCACTGGCAGTGAGACCAGAATTTATCCTTACTGCTTGTATTGGATTTTTGGAACCCGTTGTCTTTGGAGGGATACCTTGCTCAGCCTAGATATAGTAGGGAGGGCCTTGGTTCTGCCTCAAAGCAATGTGCTCGACTTGGGTGACTGCCCATGGGAAGCCTTACCCTCTCTGAGGAGCGGATGGGGTGGGGTGGGGAGATAGGTGGAGGGAACAGGAGGAAGGGAGGGAGTGGGAACTGGTATTGGTATGTAAAATGAGAAAAGATAGCTTTTTTTAAAAAAGGTAACAAAAAAATCCAAGTCCAGATGGAGTCACAGGAAAATTTATCCAGACTTTCAAAGAAAAACTAGAACCACTGCTTCTCAAGTTATTCCAATAGAGGGTGGATAGAGAGATGATAGATAGATAGATAGATAGATAGATAGATAGATAGATAGATAGATAGATGATAGATAGATAGATGATAGATAGATAGATAGATAGATAGATAGATAGATAGATGATAGATAGAGATAGATAGATGATAGATAGATAGATATATAGATTGATGATAGATAGATGATAGATAGATAGATAGATAGATAGATAGATAGATAGATAGATAGATAGATAAATAGATAGAGATAGATGATGGATAGATAGATAGATAGATAGATAGATAGATAGATAGATAGATAGATAGATGGATGGATGATAGATAGATAGATGATAGATAGATAGATGATAGATAGATAGATAGATAGATAGATAGATAGATAGATAGATAGATGATAGATAGATAGATGATAGATAGATAGATAGATAGATAGATAGATAGATAGATAGATAGATGATAGATAGATAGATAGATGATAGATAGATAGATAGATAGATAGATAGATAGATAGATGATAGATAGATAGATGATAGATAGATAGATAGATAGATAGGTAGATAGATGATAGATAGATAGATGATAGATAGATAGATAGATAGATAGATAGATAGATAGATAGATAGATAGATGATAGATAGATAGATAGATAGATAGATGATAGATAGATTAGATAGATAGATAGATAGATAGATAGATGATAGATAGATAGATAGATAGATGATAGATAGATAGATAGATGATAGAAAAGACAGAAAGAAATAAAAGGACCAGTTCCAAATGCTCATGAAACAAGTATTACTCTTATTCCAAAACCAGGGAAAGACAAAGCCAAAGTAAAGAGCAAAGGGCCACTGTCCCTGAAGACCATAAGTTCAGAACCTTTTGTTAAACACTTACAAACTAAATTCAGGCATATACCAATATATCATTCAACAGAAACAAATAGACCTTACCCCAGAGATGCAGAGATGGTTAAGTTAGTAAATGTAACAAGCAATAGAAATTGACCTGATCACATGATCATCCCAGTAAATTCAGAAAAGCCCCTTATAAAATCCAGCATACTTAATGACAAGACTCCTAAAGAGAACAAGACTGGAGTGAGTAGTCCTAAACATAATAAATGTTATGTGTGACAAACCCAAAACCAACACCATCCTAAGAGAAAAAAGTTGAAGCAATCCTATTATAATCAGAAACGAGACAGGAATGTACATAATCCCCACTCCTTTCCAGTATAATGTTTGAAGCCTTTAGAGCAAAGAAAAGAGAGAATGAAATTAAAGAGATACAAATAGGAAAAGAATTATGAATTTATCTCTATTTGCAGACAATAGGATATTATACATAAAAGAACACTGCTAGAAATGATCAATATTATTACCAAAGGGGTAGGGTACAAAATCAACACATAAAATCAATAGCCTTTCTATATATCAATACAAACATGCTGAAAATGAGCATAGAAATGCATTCATTTATAATAGACTAAAAATACCTCAGAATAAACCTAACCAAGGAGATTCATGACCTTTATAATAAAAACGTAAACCCCTGAATAAAAAAATTGAAGAAGACACTAGAAGATAGAAAACCTCCTGTGCTAATGGATTGGTAGAATATTGTGAAAATGACCATATTACCAAAAGCAATTTACAGATCTAATGCAATCTCAATCTAAATCCCCACAAAATTCTTCACAGAAACAGAAAAATAATCCTAAATTCCATATGGAACCACAATATACACTAAATAGCCACAGTAAACCTGAGCAAAAGTATAATGCTTAGGGGATTATAACTCCAATTTAAGTTATTTTACAGAACCATAGCAATGAAAAAAGCATGAGAATAGCACAAAAATAAACATGTAGATCAACTGAAGAGAAGACTCAGTCATAAATAAGCATATGTAATTACAACCACCTGAAAGTAAACAAAGATGCCAAAAGCACTGGGGAAACTAGAATCTTACATATAGAAGAATGACATTAAGTCCATATTACCACCCTGCTCAAATGAACCAACCTCAATATGAAATCTTAGACTCTGAAACCACTAGAAACAAACAAAATACCCTACAAGATACTGACACAAGAAAGGACTTTGTGAATGGGACTTTATATGCTCAATTTAATGCCAACAATTTACAAAGGGGTCCTCATAAAACTAAAAAGTTTCTGTACATCAAGGTAAACAATCAAGTGAGAAGAAACCCAAAAATGAGAAAGAATCTTTGGTAATTATATATTCAAAAGAGAATTACTATCTAGAACCTACAAAGAAGTTTTTAAAAAGAATCAAGAAAACAAACAATCCAGCCCCTGTTCCCAAAAATGAGTTGTAGATGTGAACAAACTATTATAAAAGAAGAAAGAAGAGGAGGAAGGAAAGAGGGAGGGAAGGAGGAAGGAAGGAAGGAAGGAAGGAAGGAAGGAAGGAAGGAAGGAAGGAAGGAAGGAAGGAAAAAGTGTGTAAGAAATATCTTTTTAAGTGTTCAAAGGTCATGCCTTTAATTCTGCCTCACAGAGGCAGGTGGATCTCTATGAGTTCCTGACCAGCCCTGTCTACATAGCAAGATCCCTGTCTCAAAAGAAAAAAGTGTTCAGCATCCCTAAAATTCAGGAAAATGAAGGTTAAAAGTACTTTGAGATTCATTTACCTCAGTAGTAATGGCTAAATTGAAAGCAATAGCTGACAGCAACACTGGCAGGATGCGGGGAAAGAGGAACCCTTAGTCATTGTTGGTGGTATTGAAAACTGGTGCACCCATTATAGAAATCAACCTGGAAACAACCTAAATTCCCCTATACTGAAGAATGGATAAGAAAAATGTGGTACATTTACACAATGGAGTACTACACAACAGAAAAATAATGATATCTTGAATTCTGCAGGAAAATGGATGGATCTAGAAAACATCATATTGAGTGATGTAACCAGACCCAGGAAGATAAATATCATATGTACTCACTCATAAGTGGCTTTTAGACATAAAGCAAAGAAAACCAGCCTACAATTCACAATTCCAGAGAACCTAGACAACAATGAGGACCCTAAGAGAGACATACATGGATCTAATCTACATGGGAAGTAGAAAAAGACAAGATCTCCTGAGTAAATTGGGAGCATAGGGACCATGGGAGAGGGTTGGAGGGGAGGGGAAAGGAAGAGAGAAGAGCAGAGAAAAGTGTGTAGCTCAATAAAATCAATAAAAAAGAAAGAAATCAGAGCAGAGAATCCTCAAAAATCTCAAAATAGGACCAGCTATGCCACACTTCGAAGTATGCTCAATGATTCAGTACCCTACGACAGAGATGCTTGCCATATTCTTTGATACGCTATTCATAATAGCTAGGAAATGGAAGTAGCCTAGATCATATGCTGCTGAATGAATAATAAGAAGTGACACATTTGCATAATGGGACACTTCAGTTATGGAAAGAGCTAGACTGTAAGATCCCCAGGTAAATGGATGTAAACTACTATACCAGTGAAATAACTAGACCCAGAAAAACAAATACGCATGTTCTCTCTACACTGGAGAGCCTTGATCCAAATCTTTAAGTGTATAGTTTGGAATTACCATAGAAGCTGGGAAAATAGAAATGGACCATTGGGGACAGCGAGGAGAGGAAGTTCTAGAGTAGAGGAGAGCAGGACACAGGTGTTATGAAGGGAGCGAGGGTAAACATCTAGAGGAGGGAACTAGCAGGGAAGGAATGATGGAGGACAATACAAAACAGGGAGGGACAGAGAGGGACAAATAACACTAAGCATGCTTGGAAAAGCCACACAGAAACCTGCTATTT
Organism: Arvicola amphibius; assembly: GCF_903992535.2. Taxonomy (NCBI): domain Eukaryota; kingdom Metazoa; phylum Chordata; class Mammalia; order Rodentia; family Cricetidae; genus Arvicola; species Arvicola amphibius. The sequence continues at coordinate 16,934,948 of NC_052047.1, read as the reverse complement.
CGTAAACTTATGAGGGAGAGAATGAGTTAATAGAGTTAACCCATATAATGTGATAATGCTCCCCTCAGAAGCAAAAAAAAAAGCAGTGCCAGGCATGGGATCGCACCCTTGTCCCTTGTGTTGTTGGTTGGGGAAAACGGGAGCTCACCAAAACAATATAGGCTATTGCCAATGGTCCTGACTGCCTGACTGCCTTCCAGAACTTGACCGCATGACATGATTACTGAATACTACATTCCAGTTGACCAAAGGATTTGGAGAAATCAAGCTGGTACTGACTTGGCCTCTTCTCTAAGGCCTAGTGGTCATCCTGTTGAAAGGTGCTGCTACTACACAAGCCACCAAGAGAGAAGAGTTATCAACAGTCCTACCCAGCTGGAAATCCCAAGGCAGCATGAAGAGACCAAGAGACAGAGGCACAATATTTTGGGGGGAAAAAAGAAGAAAATGAGAAAACAATTATTTTTACTTAATTTTTCATTTACAAAATACATTGGTATTATTTACATATTTGTGTCATAAAGATACTTGTTTTCAAGGCAAAGTTTTTCAAGGACAGCTTTTTCTCATTTATTCTTTGAAAATTTCATACATGTGTATCATGCATTATGTTTGTAATTGCCCCTTATTTCTCCCTCCAACTCCCTCAACACATCTTACCACATCCTTCTCCCAACTCTCCTAGAACTTCTATTTCTTTTTGTTTTTGTTTGTTTGTTTGTTTGTTTGTCTGTCTGTTTTTTGAGACATGGTTTCTCTGTAGCTTTGGAGCCTGTCCTGGAACTCACTCTGTAGATCAGGCTGGCCTCGATCTCACAGAGATCTGCCTGTCTCTGACTCCCAAGTCTGAGATTAAATGTATGTACCTCTTCCAACTCTCATATATATATATATGTGTGTGTGTGTGTGTGTGTGTGTGTGTGTGTGTGTGTGTGTGTGTATGTATGTCCATATATTGGTGCAAGGCAATCCACTGAATCATGGGTAACCTACCTGTGGTTACAACCCCAAAGAAAAATGACTATCCCTCCCCACAGCTACCAGCACTCTCAATAGCTCCTGAGATAGGGGTAAAGTCCTAATGAGCCATTTCCCATCAATGTGGAAAATCTGACCACTTGATCTTGTGCAACAAACCAAAGCTGCTGTGAGTTCATGAATATAAGAAAACGACATTTCACACTACTCCTCCACATCTTTTATATTTTTAGTTGTGAGCCTAGCCTTTAATGGCTGAGCCATCTCTCCAGCTCTCCTCTACATCTTTATATTCTTTCTACCCCTTCTTCCATGATATTCCCTGGGTCTTGGCAGAACAGAGATGTTGATATAAATGTCTCATGTACAGAGCACTCTCAGTGCTATAGAGATTTGCGTTGGTATGTGTAACATAAGGGCCTGCTTGTTGGGGTTTCTGTCCTGCCCAGTTCCCACAGCCGTTTGTTCCAAAGAAATCACATAGAGAATCTACATTAGTTATAAGCTGATTAGCCCATTAGCTAAGGCTTCTTATTAACTCTTATAACTTACATTAACCCATTATTCTTATCTATGTTAGCCACATGGCTCGGTACCTTTTTCGGCTGGATAGGTCACATCTTCCTTCTGGGCAGGACTGCAGAGGGATGGGCTTCCTTTTTCCCGGCTGATGGAGAAGTGTCTATGTGTTACTTTCATTATTAATAAAGAAACTGCCTTGGCCCTTTAAGAGACAGAAAATTAGGTAGGTGGAGTAGACAGAACAGAATTGTGGGAGAAAGGAAGCAGAGTTGGGGAGACGCTTCAGGCAGTCACCATAGTGAGTCACCAGGCCTCTCCTCTCCGAGATGGACGCAGGTTAGGATCTCTCCTGGTAAGCGATCCACCTCGTGGTGCTATATAAATTACTAAATATAGGTTAAAGCAAGATATGAGAATCAACCAATAAGAAGCTACAGATAATGGGCCAGGGCCAGGCAGTATTTAAAAGAATACAGTTTCCGTGTAATTATTTTGGGTAAAGCTAGCCAGGTGGCGGGACACAGCCCACCATTCTTTTTACACCCAGCATTCTCCTGTTCTTATTGCCCCACCTCTACTTCCTGCCTGGTTGTCCCACCTATACTTCCTGCCTGGCTACTAACCAATCAGAGTTTATTTAAAACATAATTCACAGAATACAGAATTGTCCCACACCAGGTATGGATCTTGGTTTATTGATATAAATTTAAGGGGCTGGAGAGATGGCTCGGCAGTTAAGAGCATTGCCTGCTCTTCCAAAGGTCCTGAGTTCAATTCCCAGCAACCACGTGGTGGCTCACAACCATCTGTAATAAGATCTGGTACCCTCTTCTGGCCTTCAGGCATACACGCAGAAAGAATATTGTATACATAATTAATAAATAAATAAATAAATAAATATTTTTAAAATAAATAAATAAATTTAAGGACAATTTTGTTATATGTGTATATGTATATTTCTGTTCTTGACTAAGGTATTGTATTTGTGCAGCTCATTTAAAAATGTAGTGTATAATTAAGAAATATAGGTTAATAGAAAATCATCTATAACAGTCAAGCCTCTAGTCATGTTAGTTAGATTTTATAGATATATAGAAATATATCTCAGTTAGATAGGTATTCTTCAGATTTTTCAGAGACCTTCAGAATATGACATTTAAATGTTTTAATAACTTTGTGTGACTGTCCAGGCAGTGAGATGTCTCTGTCAATTCTAGAGTTTTGGAAGTTGCTTACAATGCACTTCCTGTTGACTTAGGCACTATTATATCTCTCTGGAGTCTTTGATGGAGTTGAAGAATTGATAGTTATAGTTTTCCTTAGTTGTAATAAAGAAATTAAGTAGATATAAATATTGTAACTATAATTCTTGCTTGATACCTGTATTGTTATATGTAATTTTACTATGTTAAAGTTAAAGCCTTCCTGTTTATTTAAACAGAAAGGGGGAAATGATGTGGGAGGTCCTTCTGTCTATGTGTTGCTTTTAATGGTTAATGAATAAAGAAACTGGCCTGGCTGATAGCAAGGTAGAACTTAGTTAGGTCAGGAAAAACTAAACTGAATGCTGTGAGAAGGAAGGCAGAGTTTAAAGAAGCCATGGAGCCACCACCAGAGACAGAAATGTGAAACTATGCTGGCAGGCCATGACATCATGGTGATGCACAGATTAATGGCAATGTGTTAAATTAAGATGTAATAGTTAGCAAATAATAAGCTAAAGCTAATGGCCCAAGCAGTGTTTTAAATAATAGTTTTTGTATGATTATTTCGGGGCTGAGCACTAAGGAACAAACAAGTGACTCTTTCCTACAGCATCCCAGTTACTTATTCTTAGCACTTTTACCAGTGCAACTCTGCATTAATTAAATAAACATTCCTGTCAAAGGTTAAAACATCCCATATCTATAAGTATTCACATTAATATTTCAAAGGCCATCTGACAGCAGAAATTTAGACAATTTAGAAAAATGACTCCTAGTTTTACAGACCTATGTAAGAATTACCTACTATTAACAAGGCTTTAAATCCAGTCTTAAAGTAGTTGGTGGTCCCACTGCAGTCAGGCCACTGTTGCAGCAGGGAGCACATCTTGCCTGGCAGTCGGTATTGTAGCATGTGGGGTCCAGTTTTGGTAAGATCATTAGTGTCTTCTTTTCCATTTGGAAGTCTGAATACCACTTTTTAGCTCCAAGAAAACTAGACAACAGAGAGGAAGATTCCTTGTCAGCTTGAGACTGACCTATGTCCTACAACCAAAACACCTGGTGGTCTTCAGCAATGTAATCTTACTATCTATAGACAAATAAGAGTAATGACAATAGTCTAGGATGTTTGCAGCTTTCTGAGGCCTCCCTTAATAGTAACTCATGAGGAGGTACCCCATGTCAAGCACTGAGGGTTTCACTTAACAACCCATGTCTTCAGGAAGCAGTATTGAGTTTCTCATATAACATTATTTGAAGCTATTAGGTCTGCAGTTGGATATGAAGGTGTCGTTCTCCCAAAATACCAGCTTCCTCAATGTTCCCTATAATTGGCACAATCTCTACTTTCCTAAAGTGTATACTGAGTCATCCCTTCTTCAGAAACTAGTCTCAGATGGTTATCCCATATTATAAAATCATACCTTTGGGAAGACTAAGAGGGCAAAAAAAAATTGAAACAGGTGGTGCTCTACCTATATCCATATCATTCTTATCCATGTTGGTGCTTACCTTTTAAGTGACCCACAAACAACTTGCTAATCTTGTTTGATATTGATGTATCAAGTAACCAGCTGAATAAAGATTAAGGCAGAGTTGACTTTAGATCTGCTTGGTTCCAGGAGAATATTCTAAATTTTCTTCCTCTCCCAGAAAAGAATATGCACCAAAGATTTTCTGTAATTCTTGCAGAGGAATCAATTTAAATTTCTTTTTTTAAAATGGTTATCTCTAGCCAATTATCCTCAGATGAAAATATCTAGGAAATTCCGAGAGGGGGAAAATTCATAAATTTTTCAGCATCTAGTTAACATTTTCATCTTTCCTTTTAAGCTCTAGAAGGTATTTTAGTGTTTCACTCCAGGGTATATGTGTTGGTGGGGTGGGGGTGGGAAACTACTTTTACCATAAGAAACATGAGGGTCAAATTCTTGAGAATGCTGGCATTAGGTCACTAGCTTTATCTATAGATAAACACTTGCACAAAACAGATAATGGCTTGTTTTCTACCTATTTTACATATATTTCCCCAAGCTCACCAAAATGATTGTCTTCAAAGCCGATGTCCATTATCCCCTCACTGTCTCCCCTGCAATCGAGTTCTCTGAATAAATACAGGGGCTGAGTTACAATTTAAAATAACGAGACCCTACAGGCCCAGTGTTCTCACATGCAATAAAAGGGTGTGGGCTAATTGCAGGAGCACAATTTTTTTTCCTGCATTTGCTTCACTTTGATTGGTGGATTGGTGCTTTAAATAAAGGTTTCTGATCTTTCCGGAATGAGAGACACAGAGAGAGCCCCAGGCACAGTCCAGAAAAAAAATTAATTTACTTTCTTAGAACTATTTTGATTGGCATCATCAGGCCTGAGAGCACAGTGAATGTCAGCATCTAAGGTAAAATGCGATTTTCTCATTTCCATATATCTGCTGTAAATTCTCTTTTCCTCTCTCCAGATAACCTTTACAAAGAAAATTTGTCTTCATTTATTAAAAGATGCTGCATAACAGTCTATTTCAACTGCTAGAATGTTCAATAATACCATTCAGCTAAGAAAATAAACTTATTTGTACAACTTTTTAAAAATGTTTGTGACTATTAGTGAAGTTGTCTAATGTATAAAAGTCTGGAGGATGACCACATGTGCTAATCAGATGTGCCCAAGTAAAGGGCCTTTTGAACTTACAAAATATTATTTTTGTAATAAGATTATTCATCTTAGGAAGAAAAATCACTAATATCAAAGGGGATAAATACACTCAACTTTAACTTGAAAGCTGTAAGTGTTGAAATGGTTCTGTATTATTAGATTGTATTTTAAATGGATTTCAAATTTTATCTGAGTTTAAACAAAGAATAAAATTCTGTGAACGGTGGTTGTTAGACCCATTTTATGAATAGCACTTAAAGAATATTCCTGGAGGTTGCTCCAAAATGCTCATTTAGATTGTAGCTTCATAAAGATAAGCACTCAGCTACGTATTTTAACTGTTCATCATTTCACCCCAGGAACCACTTGCTTAGCAACACTTTGCTTTGTAGTTTGTTGTTGTTTATTGTTTATTTGCTTTTTTACCTGATTGTCTTTAGAAGAACAGACACTCACTCTTAGAAATATATATCGACCATTATGAATGCAATTCTACCTGATGTAATTTTCTAACCCAACTGTGTTTTAGATTCCACTTTTCAAAATGAAGGGCCTGATTCTGTTCCTGTCCCTAGTGAAAATGAGCCTGGCGGTGCCGGTAAGTCTGTCCCAGGGGATCTCTCAGGCTCCCGAGTCTGACTGACTAAAGAAATCTTGGGGAGACAGTCTGAGGGTCCAGGCACCAACCCACTTGATATAATACACTGTGTAGCTCCTGGTGAATCCCAAATTTCAGTGGCCAGACATCAGCCTTATCCTCTAAAAGAAATAAGGCAAATACAATTTTTCTACTCCAAACAATATTTTAGAATATTTCAAAGACAATTTCTATGTCTCCTTTCACTCTTTGAAAAGTTAGCAGACTAAATTATCATAGTTCTCATTATGCTATTTTATTATCAAGTTCCTTGCTATCAAATGAAATTGAAATAAAACAGAAAAAATCCCTTAGGGGGAAAAGTATATATGTCTCTTTATATTAGCCAAATTACAAGGTTATAAAATTAAAGCACGTAGTTTCATTTAAAGCTAGTAATTAGTTGGCAGATTTAGTAATTCTACCATGCAACAGGAATTTCTAAATGAAAGGAAAATCGAGGGGACTACCGAACCTGGTGTTGTATGATAACTGACACTGGGGTCGGCTTCAGCCATCCAGTAACAACCTAAAACATTGGCACTCTTTCCATATAGAGTGATTCACATGTGAGTAGCTCAGAGTCACACCGAGGAGTGGGGGAAATTACTTGTTTGCCAAGTGTCTACCCATCAGAGCAGATGTTTCTGCTTTTAATTCCCCACCGGAAATGTATCTCTGTCTATTTATCTCCATGTAAATAATGTTCCTCTTCAATTCATGACTTGGAGCAGGTATAAGCAAACTACTTTGTCCTGTAGTTAGAGCTCTCCAAAATGTAGAATTAGGACACTTAAAAATAAGGGTGAAGGTGGCTCTGCTCTCAGAATATCCCCAAATTCTGAACATCTTCTGGTACCCACGCTGCACACAGGCAGGCAGAATCTCTTTCCTTGTCTTCACAAATTCATTTGTTTCTCTATCAAAAGTGTTTACTGCCTATTTTAGAGGCTTTCCTTTAACATACAGCCAAAATGAAGTATTTGGAAAAATTTGCACCGTAACTCAGAAAGTAGGGTTGTACTTGTATGTAAAAGTTAAAAACTGAAATGGTGCAGAATGGAAGCCTCTTATTAATGAAGGAAAAGGATCCCAATGTTCCATATATGTGATATTAATGGGCAGTCAGACAAAAAGGTACTTGTGGTATAAATGAAAAAAGGAAAAAATTACAGTCTCACTACTAGGTAAATGAGAATATCCATGAAATCAAAATTCTCAAAATCCTATTTCCTGGCAGGTAAGGTAGCGCAGAATTGATCAAGAAAATAGGAAGCTGGGAATATTGTGAATTAGAAGCCAGCCTTAGCTACATAACAAGTTCAAGGCCATCCTGAGCTAAATCCCATAAAATAAATAAGTAAATAATTTTTTAAAAAACTTTAAACTTAAAAATCTAGTTTCTCTAATTCTACTCTTCCCATCTCTACCCACCCTTGGACATTGGTATTGGTGCATATTAATATATGAAAAAATTAAAAATGCTTAGAGAAATATTTTATATTTTTAGAAAGCTACTTTTAAATATACTTATGCTTTACAATAGCAGAGTACTTGGTACTGGAATATTTTCTATTTGTAGAAAAATACCCATTGTATAATCCAAAAGAGTAAAGATATAATTTTATTATTTCTGTTTATGTCAGTGTGTGTGTGTGTGTGTGTGTGTGTGTGTGTGAGTGCGCGCGCGCGCACATGAGTGTAGGTGCCTGAAGAGATCAGAGGCATCAAATCTCCTAGAGCTAGCATTACAGATGGTTGTGAGCCATCTGACATGGATGCTGGAAACCAAACCCAGGTCTTCTGGAAAAACAACAGGTGCTCTTAACTACTGAGCCATATATCCAGACCATGACCTAAAAGTTTAAACACAGATCCATGAATAATCAATAAATAATAGCACAGAGGCCTTTTGAATGGGAGGCAAGAAAAGGTCACATAACTTTTCTCAATGCATAACCTCATACCATATCCCATAGTCAAAAGCACAGACATTCAGCACAAGAAAATTCAGCTTATGTATCTCTTTTGCTTTTACATGTAATCATATTTAAGACTAAAAGGACTGTTATGTTTTGTCTTTTTATGTATTTCTCATTGTAAATCAGTTTCCTTTAAGAGCAACACAGTATTATGATAAACACAAAAAAATTGTGGGAGCAAAATTACTAACTATAACAATTTGTCCAGATGACTTGAATTTTTCATTCTGTTTGAAAAACCAAATCATCTGAGTAATAAACCAATACGGTAGCTTCTCTGTTAGAAGTTCCATTCATCAGTGACCTCCTACTACAAACATGCATTTGGAGAAGTTTCTTAGCAAAGATCTCAAGATCATTCTTATTTCTATTTAGGCATTTCCTCAACAACCTGGGGCTCCAAACATGGCACCTCCTGGCATGGCTAGTTTGAGCCTTGAGGTATGTTATTTTATATATTATATTTTATATATTAATCTTATATATAAAATGTCTATACTAGCATGTCTCTGATTATATGTAGATATGATATATTGTTTATCACTCTTCCTAGTCCAGAAATCTTTGGCTGTCATTCTGAGAATTTCTAAATAATTAATGGTATTCATTACAATTTTATCTTATGAATACCACTTCGGTTTTAAACTCTGAGATATTTTAAGTTTTAGGTCATGTATATGGGAATCAAAGCAACACTAGTAATTAATCCTTAATGTATGTACATTAACTATTATTGCGGTTGAAACACATTATTCTGTAGTTGGAAAGAGCTTTCCTTTAGCTCTGCTGCATATATCTTAGACAATAAAGCTCTCATGACACAAGCATACTTGCACAAAGTTTAGCTGTTAAGAACGTTCCTATCAGTAGCATTAACATTAGTTTAGAAAAACACAGTAAACCAGGAAGGCTTTATAATGAGGAAGCTAACAGAAAGTACCTGTGAGATAGAAGGTATCACAATCTTTCAGAGTTAACTGTGTCATCTGAGAGCAATCAGTACATATACGGGCCAGATAGTTATTTTTCAAGGAAAGCTAACTTCATTGAGGTTCTCCCTCATGTTTAAGCTCAAATTCAATGCAAGCAACATTATTCTTTTCTCTTTTAAAAGGTGACTCTAGGCCAGGGATGTAGAGTTCACCTGTAATCCCAATAAACAGGAAGACTGGGGCAAGGAGGGGGATCATGAGTCGGAGACCAACCTGGGCTCTACATGGAGACCCAGTCTCAAAAACAAATGGAATTTACTTTCTATAGAAACAATTGCATTCTTGGCAGTCTACCTAGATACCACCTCTTACAACGTTTAATATCTGTTATATTGAGGTTCTTTTTGGCTGGGGGGAAGAAGTGAGAGTCTATTTGTATTGCCTGTTTTTCCAAATTCTTTTTCAGGCTGATTTTGTAAAATAAATAAATTAAAATAATTTAAATGAGAAAAAAAGTTGATAAATCAACATTCTCATAAATGTTCTTGTATTGAATGTGCTATTGAATGAGCTATTTTCCTATATCTCAGTTTGACACCCAATTAACTAGTATTTTCTCATGTAATGAATGGCAAAAGCAAGCACAATATTTTCACAGACTGACCATGTCAACAGCAAAGCTATAGTCTACATTTCTTTCTTTCCGTGATAATTTATGTCTACTTTAGGTTTATGAAGTTGACCTACCCCAAGATTTGTTTTGATAATGTTAAACATCATAAGAAATCAATTGTGTTATATGGACATCTAATATATGTTAGAACACTAACCCACCTTTTTTTTTTATAGACAATGAGACAGTTGGGGAGCTTGCAGGGACTCAATGCGCTTTCTCAGGTAACTATTCGAGATGAATGAAATCTTCATGAAACTTTATTTTCAAATATTTATTATGAATATTCATGACTGGAGGCTGTGACAGCAACGGCACAGTAATTGATAACATTTGTTTATTAATTGACAATACCTAAATATTAAGAGAATAAAATGAATGATTTAAAAAGACAAAAACAAAACAAAGTGTGATAGCCACGCATGGGCCTCACTCCTGCAACCCCAATGGCAGGAGACTACAGCAGGAAGAATGCTGTGTGTTCTGAGCCAGCCTGGGCTACACAGTCAGTGTGAAAAGATGAACTAGAGTACCCGTGATATGTGAAGGCAAAGGAAAGTAAAAACACTGTGTCCAGCACTCAGAAGACTGAAGCAGAAAGACTGCAAGTTCAAGACCAATCTAGTAACTGGTGTACTATAATCCTGTCTCAAAACACCAAAAAAATCAACCATCAGAATGCATGCAGTGAATTTCCTTGAGGAAGACAAAACCATTTCTTACACTAATAATTTTGTTAAATGGCCCCAAACACAAATCCCCAATTGCTAAATCTGAACCAAGAATATGGTACATTGTGACTTGACCCAGAACATAATTTAACTTTGTTGGAAGGGAAAATTGATTTATCCATTTTATATCAAGCAGTATCACTTTTCTTCTTGTTCCTGTCTCCTAATACTGAAGCATATGTATGCTTTCCTCCTTCCTGTCAGTATTCCAGACTCGGCTTCGGGAAAGCACTTAACACTTTATGGCTGCATGGTCTTCTCCCACCGCATAGCTCTTTTCCATGGATAAGACCAACAGAACATGAAACCCAACAGGTAAGCTAATTGTATTCATGCGTTCAAACTCCAAGCTTCAAGATCTTTTCCTACTTCTCTTCCTGAAATTGATACCTACTAGCAACAGATACAAATTAGTAATAAATAAAAAACTGTCCCCTAGTACCAAATAAATAAACTTCTATAATTGCTGTTACTCAGGAAATTTTTCAATTTTAAAACAAATTTGCATTTTTATTTCAAATAGCCTCTGAAGTAAGAGATCTACAGTAAAGACATCAGTAACAATAAAAAACCTCAGAAATAAAAACATATTATACACTGGACAATATACATTTTAATCAAAATTTCCTAAATAATTACCTAAAGACTAATTCCAAATGACAATAACCATCCTGAATGACAACACCATAAGAGAAATCGATAAATATATCAATCTGTCAACTGTTATTTACTAGGTTCCTAATAAGAATATCGTCCAAACTGTGGCTTGGGAATAAAAAATAAGGGCATTTTAGAATGGCTCACAGGCTCGTGATGGGACAGATTTAAGGTGTTAATTGAGATAGTAGTAATGAATGCTATGGGAGCTGATGCATGGGCAATGGTTGAAGACAGAAGCAGAGCCAAGATAGTATGAGACTTCCAAACCAGTTCTAGTAATTAACTTATAATTAATATGTATCCAATCACAAATAATTTCCAAAAAACATGCAAAAAATCACATGGCAGTTCAACAGTTAGTTTTAAAATTACGTGGACTTCCATATCAGCATTATCTACAAGGCCACACTGACCACAGAAATTACGTTATCAGTGGTCGTCTCTTACTTGGTTGTTTCCAAAGTACATTTATGATAAAAAAAAAAGTTTGAGTATTTTAAAATAATTTATCCTTTTATTAAGCCACAAAATATATTAAGCACATACCCATATACACTGAGCACTTATTAGTAGCCATATTAATACAGGGGGAATAAAGATAAGATATTGTTCTCTGTCAGTTGACTTAGGGAGAAGTTTGTGACAAATTCTATAATCTAGTAAGAAAATGGTGAAATAAAGATATACAGATAGTGGTGGTTACCCAGAGGAGAAAAATGAGTCATTCTACCAGAAAGTTCAGACACATAGATTTCTGCACCCCAAGAAACAATGGTCCCATCAAAGCAAGAGGGGTAAGTACACTTAAAACTTTCCCAAGTGCGCTGCCTCCACCTCCTGCATAAACTCTGCTTCGAGACTACTCCCTTCCAAACAGCAAACATCCAAGCACTTTGCTGTAGAAATTCTAGGCACCATGGTTCAATGAACCATCTCTTTCTGACATTCTTTTCAAATTTCTCTACAGTATGAATATTCTTTGCCTGTGCATCCCCCACCTCTCCCATCACAGCCATCCCTGCAGCCTCACCAGCCAGGACTGAAACCCTTCCTCCAGCCCACCGCAGCAACTGGTGTCCAGGTCACACCTCAGAAGCCAGGGCCTCAGCCTCCAATGCACCCTGGACAGCTGCCCTTGCAGGAAGGAGAACTGACAGCAGCAGACGAGCAGCCGCAGGACGTGCCAGCAGAGAACACACCAACACCTGAGGTAACTCTCAGACAGCAGATCAGGATCACCCATGAACACAACCAAAAGAAAATTAACTGAAAGGACAGAATTAAATACTCATATCTCTTGGGCCTAAAACACTAAAAGATGAATACTTTGTTAATATTCTTTCATTAGACATATATATCCATTTCTAATTCTTGCTATCAGCAATGGCACAGATTCCAAAAGATCTGCATCTCTAAACATCCTGATAGAACCTTCTCTTCGGAATAAGACAGTCCAGAGACGTCCAGGCTCACTACCTTGGGTTTTTCAGTGTTGATAATACTTAGCACAGTAATTGTTTCCTCTCCATAACAAAAAGAATATTGGATTATTATATCTCTGCAGATAAAATACAGGTGTGCAAGATTCCCTTGTAATGATGTAAAGAAAAGAACAATGGACAGAAAAAGAAAGGTGCCATGCAGCTATGTAGCAGGCATTTAATTCCCTCCTATCACCCTGACTACAACCCTAAAAAGATAAATATTATGAACCTTTTTAAACCTCAGATGATGCCGGGCTTGAAGCACAACTTTAATCCCAACACTCCAGAGGCAGAGGTAAAAGGATCTCTGAGTTTAAGACTAACCTGGTCTATAGAGCAAGTTCCAGGATAGCCAGGGCTCCACAGAGAAACAAACCCTGCCTCAGAAAAACAATAAACAAACAAACAAACATACTTAAGAAAACAAATTTTTAGAAGCTACAAAATTCTCCAAGGATTACACTAAAACTAAGTGGCAGTACCAGACTTCAAACCACTCAAGTATGTGCTAATTCCAACACTCATTACTATTTACTCTTCAACGTGCAGCAAATCCGTGATAGACATGTTCCTTACAGGTTCACTTGAGACATGTCAAAAAGCCAGTTGTGAAGGCATAGGTCATCCCAAGACTTAAACAGGGTAAAACAGAGAAACATTTTAGACTCCTTTACTGTAATTACAAACAAGGTAAGTGAGTAATCCATTTGTCTGTTTTGACTGATAGTTTCACTACTTCTTCATGATACAGGTCCCACTAATGGACTTTGCTGATCCACAGTTTCCCACAGTAAGTACAGATCTCAATGAGATACTGTCATAGAGAAAAAGTATCTCTATATCTTAAAAAGCTTAGATGAATTTTTTATTTTCTTATTTACCTATGTATGTGGAATATTTCTGAGTTTCTTTTTATTAACCATTAAGTACTAATTTTCACACTGATCAATCAAAAAATATATTCCTGGAGCTCTTAAAAGTGGTTGCAGTGGATATTTGCCTGTGTTGATCAACTACTGTGATTTCTACCTGTTAAAGGTGTTCCAGATAGCCCGTTCCATATCTCGGGGACCAATGGCACACAATAAACCATCAGCTGTAAGTCTCTGTCTCCTACTTCTACTTCTGTGTTTGAAACTTACTTAAAAGATCTATCTTGGGAAGATTCACTTTTTTATATAACTATTTTGTTCTGCTTAGTTTTACCCAGGAATGTTTTACATGTCTTATGGAGCGAACCAATTGGTAAGTTCATCTTCTGTAAAAGAGCATCAATTAGATATCATCTTAAGAGCTAAAAATCATAGAATTCGTACCTAACACAAACTATTCCAAATAAATATCCCTAAATATCTACATTTATGATTTAAATGGTAAGATGGCACACTTCTCTATTTGCATAATTCTAGACAGACACACATAATGGCATTAAAGAAAAAGTTCATTTTAAATCTGTCAGATTGGCTCTATTTACTTAATAACAACTCAGCTCTCTGCCTGTGGACACAGCACTACTAAGTCTTAGGGGAATACTAGTTTGTTTGTTTGTTTGTTTGTTTTTACTTTGTCTTGGGTAGATAGGAAAGTCATAAGGACTTGTAGTTCATAAAGTGGTGCATTGTTTCTTTTTCAACAGAATGCTCCTGCTAGAATTGGCTTCATGAGTTCAGAAGAAATGCCTGTGAGTACTACCTTCTAACTCTTCTTAAAGCAATGGTCCAGAAAGACAGCTACAGACCTCTGCCTACAAGAGGCAATGACACAAAAGTACCTGTAAAATCACTAGACTCGGGTTGTTCTACTCCAGAACTGAAAGCTTGACTACGAAGCAGTATCAAAAGATTTAAAATGGAGCTGGAGAGATGGCTCAGAGGTTAAGAGTTCTGGCTGCTCTTCCAGAGGTCCTGAGTTCAATTCCCAGCAGCCATATGGTGGCTCACAAACATCTGTAATTTGATCGGTCTCCCTCTTCTTGCCTGCAGAGAGAATACTATATACATAATAAATAAATACATTTTTAAAAAACATATTTAAAACATTACAGAGCTGAGAATGGTGATGATGCATAGAAAGAATCCCAGTACTTGGGACGTGGAGGCAGGAGGATCAAGAGATCAAGGTCAGACTTGACTGCACAGACTCTGTCTCAAAAATACTTGTTTTTCATCACATTTTCTAACCATTTGTACTGACTGTTGGCCATTTCTGGGCCTAGGGTTTTGTCCCACTCCTTGTATGTCACCTCTACTCAAAAAGAGGTCAATACAATTAGCTGCAGATACTTCAGAGTCAAAAAACAAAAACAAAAACGTGTGCTTCATACAAACATCCCATGCCTTTAGGGCTAGTGTCTCCAAAATAAGTTCAAAAGTATTTCAGCCCTTAAAATTAAGAAAACAAAAAGGGAAAATTTTGAATTTAAGTTTTGATAATTACAAAGCATATTAAGCCAGTAAGAATATATTATTTTAAGTCAATGAGAGCCTACCATTTTGTTGCTAGTGCATGTTAAAATTTTCAGATTTGAGATCAATAACCTCACATAATTTGACCTTTTCTCTCAGAACTGTCTACTAGTTGCATGTATTAGGATGCAAATGAAACTAAAACCATATCAAGTTAACAAGTCATTGTCAATGAGATGTCCCACCAATTAGCACATGTACACATGCTATCACTAAAGAAGACTGCCATCTGACCATTTCTTAGTGCCTTCTGTGTGCCGGATACATACAACATGCTATGGAGCTTAGCGGTCTAATGACAGGTACCATGTGGACGATGTCAGATACAAGGGATAAGGGCAAATGACCATGTTATTAAAGGGAAAGATGAAGGAAAGTCAGATGGCCCAGGCCAGGGCGTGACAGAGCCAGCTTTAGATGAGATGATATGAAAGCCACGGAGAGTGGATGGAAGGGGATTTTATTTATATACTACCAACACAACCAGTTAAAATTAAATCTCCAAGATAAATACTAATTACCATCTTATTAGTGAATCTAATTATATTTTGTCTCATTCTCAAAAGATTTTTTAATTGTTTATAAAAAACACAGTAAGACAGTGGGAAAACTAAAGGTGAGATTTCAAATGAGTCAAAACAGTGAAGAAATCGCACAGCTCTGCTCAAATATGAATAGTCCTAGATTTTGATTCCCATGGTCATGGTAGCAAAAGAAACATGTTAAGTTTAAAATTCTAGAATACATCCACAGAAGAAATGTTTCCTCCAGAGAAATAAATATTTTCTTATAGTTTGTTTTTTTTTTTAATTTAAGGAAAAGAGAAGGAAGGAACAGAACAGGAGGGGAAAGAAGGGAAGGGAGAGAGTAGGAAAAAAGGAAAGAGGGGAGAAAGAGGTGGGAGAGGGGAAGAAAAGGGAAGGAGAGGAAGAGAGAGGGAAGGGGAAAGAGAGAGAAGATGAAGAGAGGAGGGAAGGGAGAGGAGGAGGGAATAGAGGGGGAAGGAAAGGAAAGGGTCTGAGAGGGAGAAGAGAACTGGAGGGAAAGGGCAAAGGAGAAGAGGATGGAGGGAGAATGGTAGGGAGGGAGGGAGGGAGGGAGGGAGGGAGGGAGGGAGGGAGGAAGGGAGGGAGGGAGGGAGAGATCCATGGTGAAGCAGAAGAGTCAAACTCATACAAAGAATCCTACTCCTCATACTGGGTCATCTTGCCCAGCCTTGATACATGAGAAGGTGCTTAGTCTTACTGAAATTTGATATGCCATGCTTTGTTGACATTCATGGGAGACCTGGCCTTTTCTAAATGAAATGGAGGAGAAGTGGATTGGGGAGGAGGGTGGAGACAGAGTGGGGTATAAGAGGGACTGGGAGGAGAAAAGGGAAAAGAAACTGTGGCCAGGATATAAAATACATAAATAAATGTTATAAAAAAACACACATAGAGCTGTATTTGAGGGATACTGAAAACTACCATGGGCAAGATCCTCCAGAACACTCCTCCTCAACCAAGGCAGTTACAGATCAGCCCTTTTCAGCTGCTTACTGGTTTTTTTATTAGTATTCTCTCATATATTATATCCCACCCAGTTTCCACTCCTCCCAGTCTTCACCTTACCACCACTCCTCTCCCCCAGATCCACTGCTCCTCCATTTTCCTTAAAAGGAAGGAAGGAAAAAAGGAAGGGAGGGAAGGAAGGAAGGAAGGAAGGAAGGAAGGAAGGAAGGAAGGAAGGAAGGAAGGGAAAGAAAGAGAGAGAAGAGAACAGAACAGAAGAGAAGAGAACAGAACAGAAGAGAACATAACAGATGAGAACAGAACAGAAGAGAACAGAACAGAAGAGAACAGAACAGAAGAGAAGAACCTCCCAGGGATATCCATGGAACAGTCATAACAAGTTACAGGAAGACTGGGCACAAACCCTCTCAACAATAGAAGGAAAAGGCAGACTTTTACTTAGTGTTTTCTTAATGTTAAGATGGCAGAGTCTCTACCAGCCATTCCTGGAAGCAGCTTCCCCCAACCCAGATAAGAACAGAATCCTCTCCACTATATTTCAAAGAGGGTTTCTGTAAGAAGTGTGCTTTCACTAGGCAGTCAGCCACCCCCCTGCTCCACTAGGTTCTGTAGCTTCTCAGGGAACATATCATGTATAATTACATGGAATTCGTAACACACAATAATTGTATCATCAATGGATATTTATTTTTCAGGGAGGAAGAGGAAGTCCCATGGCCTATGGAACTCTGTTCCCAGGATTTGGAGGCTTCAGGCAAACCCTTAGGGGACTGAATCCCAATTCACCCAAAGGCGGAGACTTCACTGTGGAAGTAGATTCTCCGGTATCCGTAACCAAAGGCCCTGAGAAGGGAGAGGGTCCAGAAGGCTCTCCGCTGCAAGAGGCCAACCCAGGCAACCGGGAAAACCCAGCTCTCCTTTCACAAATGGCACCTGGTGCCCATGCAGGACTCCTTGCTTTCCCCAATGACATTCCCAGCATGGCAAGGGGTCCTGGAGGCCAAAGGCAGGAACTCTTTGGGGTCACCCCTGCAGCTGCTGACCCACTGATCACCCCCGAATTAGCAGAAGTTTATGAAACCTATGGAGCTGATGCTACCACACCCCTGGGTGATGGAGAAGCAACCGTGGATATTACCATGTCCCCAGACACTCAGCAGCCACTGATGCCTGGAAACAAAGTGCACAACGCCTGGCGTTTCCAAGAGCCCTGACGACCTTGAGATAGCTGCTACTTTGTGTCTGCACAAGCTTTCCAGCTTTGTCCCCATAGCTACCTTGATGCTAAAACACTTACTACCCTTCCACAGTGAAGGTACCAGGAGCACTAAGCATGTATTAATAAATACAAGTGGCTAGAAATAGTGTAGGTCCCTTCTTGCTTCCATTCTTACTGAAATAAAATGTATCAACTGTCTCCGTGACTTAGAAATACTATTAATGATATCACAGCAAGTCTGACTCTCAGCGCTTGGTGGTCCAGCACTTAGCTGTCTTAGGCATTATGGAATTTCTCTTACTAGCCTGACATCATTATGCCCAGGAAATGTGACACTGCTTCTTTCTCTAAGCAAAAGCACTTAGTTTCAGAATTCTAAAGTATTTCATTTAAACCTTATTAAATGGTGATTGGTGGAGAACCCTGACTGCTATTATTGGGTTTCATATATTGGATTTTAAATTCTTATTTGTAGACTATTTGATTTAATCTAGGAAAAGAAAAGGCAATTGGCCTGTTTTAAATAAAGGATTTTTCTCACTGAAAATGTCAGGAATTGTATGCTTATTATTTATATGTACTTAAATAGTTAAGAAAAGCATACTCATCCATTGTTTGCTATTCATTAACTTATTTTAGCTAATTTATTTTATCCAAAGTTCTCTGAAGATCTACATAAGCCCTAGGCACTGTGCAAGGCATCAGGTTTATGGTCCCATCCTTCAGAAATGAGGATTGTCACAACTGACCAATAATCACAGTAATAATGAAACAGTTAGTCTACGGCAAGCTCAATTACTCTACATACATCATCTCACAATGCTGAAAAAAATAAAAAACGTGCTCAGACCTACTATACATTGCCAAAGTTCCATGAAAAGACCAAACCCTGGTACCATGGAGAAAATGCTTGTGAGGGTGAGCCAGGCAGCTCAGCAGGTAAAGACACTCACCACCAGGCATGACGACCTGAGGCTGATCCAGGGACTCACATGGTGGAAAAGAAGTGACTCCCAAAAGTTGTCCTCCAACATCTACAAGCGTACCATGGCACATGTGTGTACACACACACACACACACACAAATCCATATTATTTTTTAATTAGAGAGCATGAGGCTTCTAGTTCAACCTAAGTGACATTAGAAGAGCAAAACAGAACCAAACATGATTCCTTAGTAACATAAAGGTTTGAAGAATGAAGCCTCCAAAAGGAAGAAATCCAGAGTCATGCAGACAAGAAATAACATGGGAAAGTAGGATGTAGAAAATATCCCATGCTTGTTACCAGGGACAGGCATGTATTCATCAAAGGAGTCTAGCCAAATGAAGAAATTGTGAACCCAGTTTTGATCATAACTGGAAATGAGCTTCCTGATCCCCTCCTCCTACTACTCCTAAGTTTCCCAGCTCTATAAACCTGAACTCTGCTCCATCTCCTGATGACGGGTTCAGGCTATAATCAAAGAAGAGAGTGCCTGAAATGTTTCCAAACCTAGAACACTTTGGGAAGGTCAAGGAGCATGTTGCATCCACTTACTGCCACTCCCTCTTCAGGCAGGGCTTTCTTCTCCTAACCTCCCTAGAGTAGAGGTGGGGAAGATGCACTAGATAAAAATTAAGTCTACCTTCTTGGTGACTGCTAAAAGTAAAATAGATGGAGAGAGACTTCTACGATGGCTGAGACATATCGTACCACTGGAGACAGTGGTTCCAAAAGCAGTCTGCAAAGACATGTAGTTACATCTGAATTCTATCCTCGACATCATCCCTGAAAATTTGTGAAACATTAGATATGAACTGTAATCTCTATGTCTGTGCTTGATTCCTGCAATGGTGATGCTACTACCTACATCAAAGGGGTAATGTCAGAATGAGCTAAACACACGGGTGAACTGCTGAATCACACCTTTTTCCTTTATCCCAGCTGGCCCCTTTGACAGAAATAACTCAGCAAAACAGCAGCAGTAACAGCAGAAGGATGGAATTGTTCCCATTATCTCATGGATTTGTGCTTTTCCATCCACACGGAACACACAGCCCTTCTGCTCCTTCTTTGTAATTCACAGCACTTGGAAGACCATCTACACTGTGAACTCAGGTCATGGATTCAAAGTTGGCCTCTGAGCCTGGCAGTGGTGGCTCATACCTTTAATCCCAGCACTCAGGAGGCAGAGGCAGGCAGATCTCTGTGAGTTCGAGGCCAACCTGGTCTACAAGAGCTGGTTCCAGGACAGGCTCCAAGGTACAGAGAAACCTTGCCTCAAAAAAAAAAGTTGGTCTCTGCAGGGTGGTTAATGCTAGTAATATCCAAACCAGTTTTGGTGAGGAAAAGTATGTTGTTGAGCCCTTGAATTTACTTTATCCCTTCCACGACATAGTCTTTCCAAACACTGACATGACACAAACAACAAAATATGCACGGAAAGAGGCTAAATGTCACCTGAAGGACAGGCCTCTTAATTATCCTGTTTCCCCATTGTGTTTTCTTTCAGCCAGGAATTCACAAGAGAAACAAATGTCTCCAAACTATATCCCAACCTGACAGGTCTACCCAGAGACCTTTCTTCTAGACTCACCTCAATTCTAATTTTTCTGAGGAAAAAAATGCTCTGTACATTGTAAAGATTTGTTACTCATATTGGTTTAATAAAGCACTGATTGGGCAGTAGCCAGGCAGGAAGTATGAGGGAGGGGGGCAACCAGACTTGAAGAATTCTGGAAAGAAGAAAGGCAGAGAGTCAGTCACCAGCCAGACACAGAGAAAGCAAGATGAAAATGCCTTACAGAGAAAAGGTACCAAGCCACATGGCTAGACATACATAAGAATTGCAGGTTAATTTAAATTGTAAGAATTAGTTAATAATAAGTCTAAGCTAATAGGCCAAACAGTTTATAATTAATATAAGCCTCTGTGTGTTTCTTTGGGTTTGAATAGCTACAGGACCAGGCAGGACAGAAACCTCTGTCTACATTTTTGAATTTTATTCTTTCCAAATTCCTGACTGGGAGACAAATCTAAAATTTCCTGGGTCAGTACAATACTGAATCTTAGATCATCTATCTCTCTTTCCACACAAAGTAGACAATCAGACACATCGTTTATATGCGTAAGTTCCCTGGCACCAAGTCCATCAACACACTCTCCTCTCTATAAACTGCTCATAGGTAGAGCAGCTATGCACTCAGGCACGTAACTGGTTCTGCAGAACTAGGATACATTCACACTAGAAGGGAGTGTCACTGACGACTGCATTAGACAAGTGTAAATAAGTACCGCCTAAAGCAAACCTGAACATCTGGCTCTTCTGACATGGAGCTCCTTGTGTTGACAGGCCTGTGGATGGAGGGAAAGCTCTCGAAGCTTAAAAAAAAAAAAAAAGCAGGAATGTGCAAATCTGAGCCTGTCAATTCTGCAGTTTACCTATGTGCTTCAGACTTGTTGCCCTCTTTCCCACTTTTACTGTTGTTTGTGTCCTGCTTTCTAGTTCAATGAATACATATATATACATATACCACATAGCCCAAAATGGGGAACTCAAATGACAAGATCACTTAACTGCTCACAGAAAAACACCTTGTCTCTGTCAGTACCCAGCAACAAAGTAGGCATTACTTTTCACAAAGAAACACCTAAGGTTATATGCTGTTATTTTCCTACTAGGGATCCACAGATCCCATATTGCTCTAGATACTTCTAATATATTGAAGTCTTCTGTGTCCTAACATTCATGTGAAAAGAGAACTTCTTTTATAGAGACCTTTTTATTCTCTATATTCTATTCCAAATGTTTAGCCTTCAAGAAACATATGTGGATATGCTGTCTTAACACTTCCTGTAGGTAAGGAACAACAGCTTACTGACACCCTCCACTATCCCAACTTGCCTCGGAGCACTAGATCCTTATAGTGATTGTCCTAGGAACTTCTGCGGGGTTAAGTTCTACTGAAGTTCACTACTGCATGTTAGTCAAACCCTGTAGCACTGGCTTCAATGTCCTGAGCAGTCACTATGTCTTATAAGATATAAATAACCAAAGACTTTCAGAATTGGTTTTTGTGGGGTTTTTTTGGGGGGGAGGGGGTTGTTGTTGTTGTGGGGGAATGGGGTTTTTGGGGGGTTTTTTGGGTTTTGGGGTTTTTTGAGACAGGGTTTCTCTGTGTAAGAGCCCTAGCTGTCCTGGGACTAGCTCTTCTATCCAGGATGGCCTTGAACTCACTGAGGTCCGCCTGCCTCTACCTCCTGAGTCCTAGGATTAAAGGTGTGTGCCACCAACGATTGGCTCAGGACTGTATTATAACAGATTGCAAGGTAATTTATCTAGTCCTAGGGTAAATCACAAGCTAGTATTGCTCTTGTTTTTTTAGCAGATTAATTTTATTACTTTATAAATAATACCAATCAAAATTTCCACTTCCTCCCCTCCTCCCACTTCCCTCCCACTCCTCCTCCCACCTCCCCCTCCAGTTCTAAGAGAGAGCAGAGTACCCTGCCCTGTGGGAAGTTCAAGGCCCTCCCCCTCTTGCTTTTTAAAAACAAATTGATTCTAACTTTTTAACTGAACAGAAGAGAGAGTGTCTATCATATCAAGTTCCACAACGGAAAGAAATATGAAACTAGCAACCCTGCTTGAAGGAGCGCACAATAATCCACTTTAAAAACCCAATGACATGGTGTGCTCTTGTACAGCCCAAGCAAGGAATTCAGTACGATAGGCCACCCAGTCTGTCAGTAACTCTTTAAAATCTCTTTGGTAGCCTCTGCAAGACATGAGTTTTGTTGGGACTGATGGAGCAATGGTCCCAGAGGCTTCCTGCCAGCTGATAGTTCATACCATTAGGTTTCACAGGGTTGATGTAAGAAGCACAAACGGACCCTGCTCCTGAGTCAATACAACTATTAATACTATATACTCTGAGGCTGAGGAAGTCATCATGAGAGATCCATTGAACCTGCTGCTAGACAGATGTGGAACAAGATCCTGCCCCACTCATCAGACTTCTACAAGCACTGATTAGTGAACTAAAGTGATTTTCAGATTCTAAACAGCTATATCGTAGTCCCCCAGAAGTCTGAAATTTAGATCTCTCTCTTCATTCACAACACACAACATGGTGTCGCTAGCAAAATACCTCAAGTCCTTTCCTTGACATCTTTTTTAAAAAATATTTTTATGGTTTATTTAACTTTATTTTATGTGCATTGGTGTGAGGTGTCAGATCCCCTGCCATGTGGGTGCAGGGAATTGTACCCAGGACCTATGGAAGAGCAGTCAGTGCTCTTAACCACTGAGCCATCTCTCCAGCCCCTTTCATTGCCATCTTAAGGAAACTTTAGTGACACACATGACCACACTACCAGAGCCCGCCCCACAGGGTTCTGGTATTACCCTACCTGGGGCTCTCGGTCTAGGAGCCAAGTGAGAAATCATGAATCACACCATGATAACTTGAGTTAGGCTCAAGGATTCTAGAATTATTTAATATTTTTTCTATTTCTGAGATCATAATATAATTACATCATTTCCTCCATTCCTTTTCACTGGCATAAAAGCATTTTTATGTGACATATAAATAGCATTGTTTAACTTATATCAGGTGGCATGGCTTTTCCATTTACACATGCAAAGAAGAGGTATCTTTTAAGTTTTTTTAAGTGCTTAGATAAAAGAAAGTAGGACTGGTTATCGAAAACATGGATAATTTTGGGCAAAGATTTAATTCTATCTTCCCTTTTATGGGCGAGAAAATTAATACCTGAAAGATTATTTTTAAGATTTTTTTTTAAAGTTCTCTTTTTTAAGTTGCTTTGGAAGGCAGAATTCTAGTCAGTGCTAATCCACACAGGTTCCATACAGCATTCAAGCACATATTTTCTTGTGATACTAATGGAAGTCTCAGAAACTAAATGGAAAGAAGACACAAATTCTGTCTACAATTTCACTGGTTGTTCTAGTGACTTAAAGTTCTTCCATGGATGTAAGGTTAAGAACTCCTAAGATGATTGTTTAAACACCCGCTAGTGTGTGATACACTAGTGACTTAAAGTTCTTCCATGGGTGTGAGGTTAAGAACTCCTAAGATGATTGTTTAAACACCCGCTAGTGTGTGATACAGATGAGATAAGGCATTCAAACTGACACAGATTGAGTGCCTAAATTTTCTTAGAAGTCAGAATATTCTCTTTATAAAAGTCTGAAAAACACAAGGCTATGAACCTCAAACGTGCTCCTCTTTGGTTCATAACTGCTCGGCACTAAGCCCACATAGTTGTTCACACATGTAATCGCACGACTCAGAAGGATGAGGAGAAAAGACTGTTTTGCACTAAAAGGTTGCAACCTATAGACAGTGAGGCAGCCAATCAGATGATATCAGCAGACAGCCAGACGACGGTTCCTTTTGGTAACAAGGGGAACCAAACCAGAAGTTTAGATGGTTACTTTCTTCCATAAACATCAGAGAGTGGGAAGACAGCAGAAGCAGCAGCAGCCACAGTCCACAGAAACCAGACATTAGAAGCAAAAGTTTCTAGTCTGAGAAATGATCATTATAGAGCTGTTTGCCATAACGCCCTTGCTGAGGCCTTCATCTGCTCTCAACCTCAGCTTTCATCTTTCCCAGGCTCAGCAGCTTTCTACCCAGAGGCTCATCTAACCACCAGTTTGATAATGGCATAAAGATACACTGTAGTGAGCACAGTGGAGGAAGAACTGTGCACTTTCCATGGTGGATGGGCATTTACATTCTAATTTATTCAAAAGCCAGAAATGTATGGTTGTTAAAGATATGCTTTGGGAAAACTAACATTAAAAATGTCAACCCTGGTGTTACATGTCTAGCATATGTTGAACAGCATTTCTAGTGGCTTTCTCCAGACATGTAACCTCCAAGAAACAAGGATAAATTCCTCCCCTCATCAAAAAAAAAAAAATCATTAGTTCTGTCCCACTGTCTCCATGAGTGAATGCACCCCTCATGTTCCTGACTTTCTTTCTCATGTTCTCTCTCCTTCTGCTCCTCATCAGGACCTTGGGAGCTCAGTCCGGTGCTCCAGTGTGGGGCTCTGTCATTTTCTTCATCTATCGCCAGGTGGAGGTTCTATGGTGATATGCAAGAAATTCATCAGTATGGCTATAGGAACTGGCCTTTTCAGGCTCCCTCTCCTCAGCTGCCCAAGGAACTAACTGGGGGCGTCTCCCTGGAAACCTGGGAACCCCTCTAGGGTCAAGTCTCTTGACAACCCTCAGGTGGCTCCCTAAATTAGGATATATGCTTCCCTGCTCCCATATCCACCCTTCCTGTATCCCAAGCATCCCATTCCTCTGAGCTCCCCCCATTCTCCCCTTCACGCTTTTCTCTCTGCATCTTCCCTTGGCCCAGTCTCGCCCAACCCTCAAGTTCCCAATTATTTTTTTTTCATGGTTTTTTTTATATTTAAAAATTTCCATCTCCTCCCCTCCTTCTCCCCCTCCCCTCCCCTCCCCTCCACCCATACCTCCTCTCCCTCCCTCTCCAGGCCAAGGAGCCATCAGGGTTCCCTACTCTATGCTAAGACCAAGGTCCTCCCAACTCCCCCCAGGTCCAGGAAGGTGATCGACCAAGCTGAGAAGGCTCCCACAGAGCCCGTCCATGCAGAAGAATCAGAGCCCAGCGCCATTGTCCTTTGCTTCTCAGTCAGCCCCCACTGTCGGCCACATTCAGAGAGACGGGTTTGGTCGCATGATCCATCAGTCCCATTCCAACTGGAGTTAGTGATCTCCCTTTAGTTCTGTCGAAAAAAAAAAATCAGAAACAGGACAATGTCTATGGATGATGAGATACTGTTACTGCTTCTCACATGGGGAAAATAGAAGAGAAAGGGGTTGAGGAAGAAGAGTGGAGAGGACAAAAGGAGAGGAAGAAGAGGGGAGAGAAGTGGAGGAAGGAACTGGAAGGGAAGTAAGGAGAGGATAGGTTAAGAAGAGGAGAGTATGGGATAAGGAGAGGAGAGGAGAGGAGAGAAGGGGAGGGGAGGGGAAGGGGGGGGGGCGGAGGGGGGGGGGGGGGGGGGGGGGGGGGGGGGGGGGGGGGGGGGGGGGAGAGGAGGGGAGGGGAGGGAGGGGGGGGGGGAGGGGGGGGGAAAAGAGGGGAGAAGAAGGGAGAGGAGGGGAGGGGAGAGGAGAGGAGAGGAGAGGAGAGGAGAGGAGAGGAGAGGAGAGGAGAGGAGAGGAGAGGAGAGACATAGAATGAATGACTATCTTGGCTCTCTAAGGCTTGCCTACCTAATGCTTAAAGAATGCCATTTATTACTTTCAAGCCAAGTTAATGAAATACAGTTCTCCCTTTAAAAGCAGACTTGGAAAGTTTTTCCGCCTTTTCTTCTGTTTTGTATTATCCATGTCAAGCATGGTTTGTGTGGAGATGCCATGCTATTCTAAGAACTGTTGCCTATCTTGCTGTTCTGGGAAATGTATTTCTTTAATAAAGATTCAAGTGAGCATTGTGTGCCATGTACCACCATTCTAGTCACTATGAAGCAGTAATAAACAGAATATGATATCTGTAGTATAATATCAGGTTATGAGAAGTTTTATGGAAAAACTAATATAGAAGAAAAGAAGAAGAGGAGGATGTTAGGATGATTGGAGAAAATGCTCTGAGGAAATGATATTTGAATATAATGATTTCAAAACAGAAATTCCTAAAATCAGTAGCACACATGCTTGAACGTACACATTTTTAGAGAATAATAAATAAACTAAATAAAAATTTCCTCACAATTATAGCCAGAAGAACAATTAAATGCCAGAGTGGTATCTCTCCAACGTAAACATTTCCAGCCTGGAATCTGTCCCAACTCCCTCCTGTCACATTCTGAAGGACCTTCTTGGTCAGAGTGTAGTAAGTACCAATGGGGAGAAAAAAATTCAAGCAACTTAAACCTGACTCCAACCTTATTTCAACATAACTTGAAAATATTCCTTTGGATGCAAACACTAAGCAGGAATATATCATATTAGTTTAAATCCTAATTTTGTCCTTCTTGGCTGGTGCCAAACTTTCTGTGCCACAGCTTCAATATTTAAAGACAAAATAATACTAATATAACCCAGTAGGTATTCAGCTCAGTGGTGGAGTACTTGCCAAGCACACATAAGACCCTAGGTGGAAAAAAACAAAAACCTTAAACTAAATTTTCTGTTTAATATCATTCTGGTATGGTAGCGAATGCCTCTAAATCCCAAAATTGGGGAGCTGGAGGCAGTTTAATTAAGAATGCAAGGTCAGTCTTGGATATATGCCAATAGAGTCCAGCTACATAGGACTTTGTCTCCAAAAAAAAAAACAATAGTAAAAGTAATAATAAGTAATAATAGACTCCTGCATCCAGAATTGAATAATAAAAGTCAGCATTTAAAGGGTTTATAACAGTGGCTTCTACATAAGACAAACTCATCAGATAACAGGTGTTTGTTGTTTTATTTGAGACAGAGCCTTGTTCTGTAGCCCTGGCTGGCCTGCAACTTGCTACACAGACCAGGCTGGCCTTGAACTCATAGATATCCACCAGCCTCTACCTCCTAAGTGCTGGGATTAAAGGTGTGTACCACCACACCTCAGTATGACTGTGCTTTTTTTTAAAGCTACTTATAATGTCTGGTTACTGTGTACAAATATTAATTCTTTATGCAATGCCTGGGTTTAAAATTCTTTCTCATAGGACACAAGCTCTTTGATGTCAAAATCAGCATTTGTGACATTCACCTCAGTCTCCCCAGTTCTAGAACAGCTCAGCAAATTAATTCATTACACACACATTTTCCATAGTCATTGTAAGAAAAAAAGGTAGTAAAACCTGCCAATGAACACTGACTTAATTAAGACTGTAATGTAGAACTCACAATTCATTCTCACAGAGAGAAGATTACATCACCACTAGCCTAATAATGTTTTGTAGGACTGTTTAAGTGCATATAATCCCCTACTTCATGCTGCCATTATCATCTAGCATAGGAAGAAAATCCAGTTACGCTGACTCAGTTAGCTTTGCCCAGCTAAGACATCTTTGACACCTACCAAGCCTAGGCTCTCTGTAGCCTCTAGAGAAAATGAACACTATGACCAATGTTACCACCAAGATTAGGACATAAGGACCATGGATACACAGAGGACAGAAAGGCTGGCTCTTCCAGGAAAGATGGGGAAGGTTTCACAGTGAAGAGAATTTGTAGGCTGGTCCTTAAAGGATAGGAAGAATTTTTCTAAGTAGGAGAATTAAGAAGGAAGTTATAAGTCCATAAACCACATAGACAGACAGACAGATATTTAGGAAGATCTGGAGAACCCTGAAGAGGGGAGAAGAACACCATGACATACATATCAGGATATCAGGAGAAACTGCATGGCATTGTGTTGATAAACTAGGAGGTGACAGAAAACCTGTATAGCTACCAAAGATGCATGCAGTGTGTTCTGCACCTCCCAGAGGAACACCAGGGAGATTTTAGGATCATACCTGGACTGGAAGAAAGTAATCAGACACATAGCACATGGGATGGGAAGAGCAGAAACATGAATCCAATTAGGTCGACCTCCCATGTCTGTATCTTTTTCTTGCCTTTTCTAGAAATATTTTTGTGAATTTCACATAAGTATTGTATTTACATGATTTTCACCCTTCCCTCTCCCGCTCTAACTCCTCCCATCTCTCCACTCTGCTCCCTCTAAAATTTATGACCTCTTCTTCTATAAATATTATTATTATTACATATACACATATACCCATACCAAGTGCATTTAGAGTTGCTCCTATGTGTTTAAGGCTGACCACTTGGGAGTATAATTAGATAAACTATCAGGGGACTTGTTGCTGGAGAAAATGGATTCTTGCTCAGTAGCCATTGCTTCATCTATTTTGCAAGGTAGGACCATGGAAAATGTCACCCTCCATGTTAGCATGTCAGCTAGTGTGGTTATTGTGAAAGTCTTGTTTAGGCCGCCATATTAATGAGATTTCATGGATCCATTTTCCCTATCATGTCTAGAAAGTATAACCTACAATAGGCATGCTGATCCTCTTTCTATCCCTCTTCCATGATGCTCCCCGGGCCTTACGTGTGGGGGTTGTGTTGTAAATGTACCAGTTGAGACTGGTACCCTACAGTCACTGATTCTCTGCATTTAGACTGGTTGTGGATCTTCCTCCATCTGCTCCAACCAAAAGAAGGTTCTTTGATGAGAGATAAGAACTACACTTACCTGTGAGTATAAGGATAAGTATTTAGAATGTAGTTGGGTATTTCACTAGTTTAGGGAAGAGACATCAGCTGGTGCTCCCCTACAGTCTATGACTCTCCAACCATGGGTGGACTGACTTCAAGCCAGGCTGTAAGGAGCCACTGGAAGAGAACTAGGGCCCACCTTATATTGTTAAAGTATTGTTAGCTTCTGGTTTGAGAAGATGCTGAAGAAAGAGAGGTGACAATAATGCAATTCTATAAGGATGCCAGAGATGGGGATGTGTAAAGTGTTCTTGGTCTGTGTCCATCTTCATGACAGAGCTGAGAGAATTACCTGAAAATGGAAAGAGAAACTAAGGACTACCCCAAGACTTCAGACATACAGAACTAGACGGACCAGGACATGACTCTCTATGACTCAAAGTTTCTATGTCTTGTCAACTTTTGTCATTCTCAAAGGTAGAGTCTTCTACTTATTTACAAACAAGCTCCATAAAAACTAAAAGTATTCACTATCTTTTGAATTATTTTCTGTCTTCAGAAAGCCACACTGTAAAGATTAAGGGAAGATGCTTTCTTTAAAAATCTTACTAAAAGATGCAGCTGAAGAGATGACTCAGCAGTTAAGAGAGCTGGATGCTTTCAGAGGACCCCAATTTGTCTCCAGCACTCACTCCAGGCCTACAGGATCCAACACCCTTTCCTGGCTTACTCCAGTACCCACTCACTCGTGGCATAGGCTCACACATATGCATGCGCATAAGCAAAAACAAAAACAAATGAAAAAGCACACCAAAAGGAAAATGCTCACTTTTCCAAAGTATCGTCTTTCTCCAGGTAGTGGTCCTCTGGTCTTTCAATTGTATTTTGTTCCTATGTGTCTTGTAGCAGTTCAGATGTTGCATTGCTGGTGCACTCAGAACAGTCTTGAGCAAGGAATAACCAAGATATGCCCAGAAATGGAAAACCCTTCTCACACTTGAAGTTCCCAACTCTAGTGCTGTCCCTTGTGTATGTGTTTGCATAGGCCTGTGATGAAGGTTTCAGAGCAAGAAAGAAGTGGAGGCTAAAAGTTCCCAGAGAAAATCCATTCCCTGTCTATCCTGACCTCTGCATATCTGAAACATACAGAACCCAGCTTCTACTTATTGCTCATCTGTGAGCAAAGTACAATAAGTATGGTCTACAACACCTTGAAGTCAAACATACTTAGTGAAGGTGGATTTGTGATAGCCATTCTCTGTGAATGGATGGATAAATTTTGATGGTCACTGGTATAATACAAAAATCCATAAACAGGTTTGTAAGTAAATTGTCCTTATATATGGAAGGGAGTTTGTAATGTATATGTCCTTTGAATGTAGACAGACTATAGAAATGCTAGCATTTCTGGGGGAAAAAAGTGATTAGGTGTTGTCTAGGAAGAGATGACGTAAAAGACTAAATGAGTTTCGACCTCCTCAATCATCTAGTCTTCTCTAACTGTTCATTTAGAAGTTGATTCATCTTGCCTGGCACACAACATACCCCAATTCTGAGGGTGCAGTCTTCTGCTGTCAAAAAAGGCAAAGTTTTCACTATTTCACTCGCCATGACATTGGATTTTTTAAACACTCTTAATTCATATCAGTATTTGGAACTGAGATTTACAAACCCATTCCAAGTAAGTTCACAGACCACTGCACTTCTATCTAGAAAATCTTTACATAACACTGGAGCTTGTATCCTGACGCCACTCATAAAAACATACACACTATGTATATTTGAAACACACACATACACACACATACACACACACACACACATTGAAATGGTTAAGAGCAAACAGATCTGCTTCAAATCCCTATTCCAGTATGTAGCCTTGGGCAAGCTGTTTAACTTCATTGTGATTGCATTTTCAAGAGTAACATGTTGGTGGTAGATCACAGCATAAATTTGGCAATGTTTTTATGAGTACTAAATAAGTCATGTAAGGCACTAAGCAGTGCCTATCACACAGTACAGAAAGTTCACATTTTTATATATCCAAAGCTACTTTCACTGTGAAAGAACAGCATTCAGGGACATTTATTCTCACTACTTTCTTTTTTTAATTAAAAGTTTTATATTTCTACTCTCAAAAGAGTTTATTAGACAGTTCACAGCTAGCAATGGGAGGGAGCCTAACAGAATTAGAAGACAAGTATAAGAATCTCATACTATTTGCCCACAATTAGTTAAGATGGTTATTTTTTCTACTTCCATGTTCCCTCAAGATTCTTCTAGAGTCAAATAGTGCTGCAATGGTCGTGGGCATTCTGAGGTAGCTGAGCTGGGGGACATAGAGCTTGGGTTTACTAAAACATACTTTTTTAGTCACCTTCAGTACACACAGTTCTGACACTGCTGCCCATCCTTACACAGGAAAGCTCCAGCATAAATGCTACTTCTGCTCAACTCTCAATGCCTATTCACTTGACCTATAACCCAAAGATGCATCAAGCTGAGGCTGGAAACATGAGAGTAAAGAGGAAATGAGGCCGCAGTGGCCGGATCACACGCCATTACAGAGCTGCCTCCCGACGTCAGAAAAGGTTTTTCTGCATTTTATAGTATCTGTACTACTTGTCATCTCCGTAAAATTTGCTATCATTTTTTACATTCAAAATAAAAGCATATTACTAAAAACATATAGTTTCTTACATACTTTTCTGTTCTTTTCCTTAAGATATATCTTAAAATTTTACTAATTTAGAACTCACATGCCCTATATCAACTGTTCATTTAAGCATCAGATACAGCTCTAATTTCCTAATAATTTGGGGTGAATGGGAAACACACAATGGTACAGATTTTTATGGAAAATGAATAGACGAACTACAACAAAAGTATTGAAAGGTGATCAAGTATATTATTCCCATGAGATGGCATTATAACCACTCATATGAACTGTAAGAAGGAAAGAAATACCCGGTCCATGGGGGATGCTCGCTGACTCAGTACATCCAATCCCAAGTCCTGTGACCTTACTTAGGGTTACACTGTCTCCTCAGAGAGAGAATATGGCAAACCCACTGATCTTCTTAAATCTGGTCGTGAATATATATACATAAGAGAGCTGATTGCTCAGAGCTCCACAAAGTAACTACTACCTTTGAGGGCGGTCCAAAGAAATAACCAGTTTCTAGCAGTTGGTCCTGACTTCCCTGGGCCACATTCCTCCTTGTAAACCAAATGCTGAATCTAACTAGCACAAGATCTAAAACACTGTACAGATCCTGGACTGTTCTTTAAGAGGTTTCTTTTCGCAATGGTGATAGTGGTGGTTTATTCTATTTGTTTATTTGTTTGTTTGCTTTGTTTTGCCTGCTTATTTGTTTGTTGAAATAGAATCTGTCTAGCCAAGTATGGCTTCAAACTCATGATATTCCTCCAACATCCTCCCCCTTAGTGATGATATAAGAGATATGCACTATCATGCCCAGAAGTTGTTTTTGTTTTGATAAATAAGTAATCACAGTAGGGAGAAATATTACTCAAAAAATATTTAGAAATATGTCAATGGTTGGTAATAAAGCAATTACTGAAAAACCAATAATAATAATTAATAATAAAGTAACATTTATTTACATAAGGTTTTTATTTAAACTAAATGTTAAAAATTTATCTCAAACTATCAGGAAAACTATTAAAATATACTATTCTTGTTTTTCAGATGAGAAAACTGAGGTTTAAAAAGATTACATCACTTGATCAAGGCCTTAAAACATGTAAATTATAGAAGCCAGAATTTGAACCTAATACCAAGTAAATTTCCCATCCTAATAACCTGTGAATAATTGTGGGCACCTAAGCCAGAACTTTGCATGAAGATGTTCTGAATGACTTGTGGCATAGAGCACTACCCACCACGCGATCTGTGAGAGATCTAGAAAGAAATACCCTTCTTCTACCTCTTCTTCTTTCTCTTCCACCCCTTCCTCCTCTTCTTCCTCTTCTTCTTCTCCATATTATGAGAATATTTTCATACTTAGGGAGAACTAGATTGTTTCAGAGAAAAATAAACATGG
This sequence comes from Arvicola amphibius, assembly GCF_903992535.2. Taxonomy (NCBI): domain Eukaryota; kingdom Metazoa; phylum Chordata; class Mammalia; order Rodentia; family Cricetidae; genus Arvicola; species Arvicola amphibius. Next base: position 16,902,025 of record NC_052047.1, on the reverse strand, counting down.
TGGAAGCATAAACACTATTTGGCATGATGGAATACAACATGCTTCGTTTAGTGATCGATCATACATACTCTACCTTTTAAAAACAGGCCACAGACAACTTGTTAGCTATACTGAAGAAAGGATTTACTTAAAAACTAGACTTTATTACTCTTAAGTCATCAGTAAATCATTCACAAAAGTGCCTTGATATATTAACAAGTCAATCACTAAGTACTTATTGTAATATATAAGTTAGTCTTTAAAAGAAACTCAGGAACCATTTAGTATTAACCCCATTTTACTCAACAGAAAAGCAGACAGTTGGATAAGTTGTAATAGTAAGTTTAAACTTCAATCTAATAACTTAAAACCTAGTGTGTTTCACCATTCTAAAAGTAAGAAACCAAAAGACTTCTGCTCACAGTAACTTAAAACCTAAATCAATAGGGTATGGTGACATGCAACTTTAATGCCAGCACTTAGGAGGCAGAGACAGGTAGATCTTGATGAGTTTGAGGCCAGCCTGGTCTGCATACTGAGTTCCAGGGATACAGTGTGAGACCATGTCCCAAACAAACAAACAAACCTAGAGAATGTGAACAAAGACAAAGAAAAGAATATGTGTTCTCTTTGATGTAGGGACAGGGCTTGCATTTAAACACAAATGCGCAAATTCTGGTCCCAGATTTAGAAGCCTCATTTTTGAATGACAATAGAATTCTGAATAAAAAAAGAAAGAAATGCACATAAAAAATTTAAGTCATGTTATAAAACATGTTCACAGATGGTTATGATTGTTAAGAGAAAGAGAATTATAAAATAAGAAGAAATGAATGGAGTAAATGTAGAAAAGTCATGGCCTGGGTCCAACATGTTTTATGAAGTTAAGTCTATCCTTGGGTTTTCTTTGGTAGAGGGAGGTTGTTGAAGAAAAAAAAGAGTTTGAGTTATTTTTCATAATGTAATCCAATCCTATTAAAAGGTCATTCTCCCAATAGAAGTATGGATTTCCACGATCAACACCCAACATTGTAGCACGGAGAACTAATATAAGGAAAGCAAACAGTGACAATTCAATGGCAACACCTACTAACCAATGTGCCTATAAGACTTCTCTCCCTGGGTTCAGAATCCATGCATTATGCATAAAATTCCTTTCCACTCCTGAAATATCTTCAAGGACTAGAAGGTAGTAAGTTAAATTGATGAAGCAATCAAAACGGAGTTTGGTACAAACTCCCAATGGCCTATGTGCTAAGGCCAAAATAAAGTATCCAGACTCCGGATGGCACAGGCACATCTCAGGGCTGTCAAGACCATGCATCACACCCCACCCCGCTGTCCCTAAGTGACCTACTTCTTGTGAATTCATATCCATGTAAACACACTGTTATATTTGCTACTCAACTGCTACAAAATCAAACACAGCCTGACACTTGAAACTGATATACGTTTGCAAATCTTGCAAATATGTAGATTAAAAAGTTTCTGATTTACTTAACGACTGTTATTCTAACACCGTCTTACTCTTTCCAGCACTAAGTTTCGTAAATAGGGTCTCTGAAAACTGCAGTGCTGTGTGGCCCTAGAAGACACACCATATTTCCCATGCCTTAGAAGAACAGCACATGTACAGCCACGGGGCGGACACAAGAGGAAGAAGTAGGAGACAGCTTCTGGCAGCAAATTCAGTCCTTCTCAGTTCTTAAATGCCAGCATTAAACTAAGCAAGCACACCATGACAAACATGTTCTCTCAAGAAGACATAAAATGACTGGAGCACCTCAGACCAACAAAGAATACAAAGCTCACTCTTGTTGGTAAGACACAAAATTGGATTTATTTAGAAGTAAAGTCTTTATTATGAAAAGTCAAGTTGCATAAAAATAAACAAGCAAAGAAACTTTCTATGTGAATCTAAGTGAATATAAGAACATCTCTAAGTGAATTTCTCAACTACAGTTTTTCCAAAGTTATATCATCATAAACATCTGAGAGCTACTTGCTATTCAGGCCAGCTCCTCTAAAATCTGAAATCCACAACAACAAAGCTATATCTGGGCTTTAAAAGAATTATACTCTGGGCTTTTATATAATATGCACTGAGTTGGTCACAGATATAACATTCCAGTTTAATTGCATATTAAACATATATCAGCTAGATGTATATTATTCAACCTTTTGATGGTGGCCAGTGGTTTATGTCAGTAGCATATAGTTAATAGTCACTTTTGTTTCCAAAATATATTTGTATAAATGAAGTTTCTACACTTCAAAGCCAAATTCACAGAGAAAGCGCCTTCTAAATCTTACTGCTGTAAGCTTGTTTTCCTGAGCTGTTATTATAGGTAATAAGAGATTTCATTCCACAGCTCCTATAATAACACAGTATAAGTTTTGCACTCATTTTTTTTACTTTAAATTCTTGTGATGGCAAAACCATTTTTCTCAAATCTGATTGGTTGTGCCTGTCTACAAGAGTGCTTAAATGTGATCCTGCTATCAAGCTTCCTGGCAAGGAGGGATCTTTTTATGTCAAGTCTTTTGGGTACTGCACATGACACCTTCTTGAAGAATTTTTGTTTTATTATTAAGAAATAAATGTGTCTTGCTCCTTGGCTTTCTCTGGCTTCAGCAGTTTGTAGTCATTTCCACCATAGACTAGTAAGAACATATTTCAAAGACAGGTTAACAAAGTTCAAGTTTACTTTTTATATAATACAGCTTCTCAGTGGCATTGGGTGAGTATCAAACATTATCAACATACTATATAGTGCCAAATAATGACCTGACTTATGGATGCTTGTCACCTTTCCTACTGTATTCCATGATGTTTCTAAATTACTTTTGTAGACTAAGCTTTTGATAAAAGTTTCAACTCCTTAGTTTATTTGGTGTTTGTTTCTCTTATAGGTTTTCTTCCTTTATACTGTACCTTTGTGCATTTTCCCACAAAGAAGTTTTGCCAACAATGCACTAAAAGTATCTCAAAATACGATGCCTATCTCATTTTCTCTCTGATTTAGCTCTCATCCTAATGTAAAAGCACCGAAGATTAAGCTCGATTTTGAGGATCCTCTAATAAGGGTATGGTTGGATAAAATTATTAACAAGCCTTGGGTTGCCCTGGAGGTGACGCTTTGCTATTCATTTAATTTATTTGCTCTGTTTCCAAACTTGAGTTTCTTCTCATGAAAAAAATCCTTATTTTTTTCCCAAAAGGCTTATGAAAATTTTGGTGAGAACATGTTGCTGCTTCAGTGCAGAAATCCAGCCTCTCTTCCAAAGCCATGTCACTTGGTGAGTACCCCACTTCCTTTTCTATTATCTAGTATTTCAAACTATAAGGCTATTAAGTGCTCTTGTAAAGCCTACTTAAATATGTAAGATGATGTGGAAGACATAGAGATTTGCAGTACTTCAAAGTAACCACTGAGAATTTTTTCAAGTCAAAAATAAGGGTCAACTATTACTTAGTTATGTCCTTTTAGAGGTAGAAGGGACATTAAAAGTACCAACCTAATTTGATAGGTTAGAAAAAAAGAAAATAAATGACATTTTATGCACACAAAAGAAAATGAGGCATCTCTCTGAATGTACAAAATCTAGAGTCACTGTGACTCTCCAATAAAGATGAAATGGGTAACTAAATGAGATGAACACCCAAAGCTTCCCAAAAGCCACGATCCACAACCTCAGAGACATTTAGAAAGGAGCTCCTCTACTTCCTTGAGACTGCAACCTACACTGAACACACTTGCTTCAGCAGTTGCTTTCTAAGGAAGAGACAAAATGCATGTTTCTGTCTCTCAATGCTTATTTTTTCCTGACAAACCCTTGAACAAATGTGCATTCATAAAGGTCAAGTCATAACAATAATAGAAATACAGAGGAAAAATAACACTGTGAAATTCTACAATTTATTTAATCAGAATGATAATATTTATATATACATATGTTATATATATATGTGTGTATATATATGAGTATGTATGTATGTGTGTATATAAATACTGAGGATACAGTATCTTAGAAAACTTCCAAGTCCTAATTTTTGAAGTACACATCCGTTGAAACCAAGAGTATGTACAATGGATGTGGTTGGGTCTCACCCCACCCTTCTAAACCAACTTGGAAGGGAGACACTCAGAATCATAAATACTATGGTTTTTCAGGTTATAAATTCTGTTAAGTCTCCCCTCATTCCTCTCCCTGTCCCCTTCTCCCCTTCTCCCCCTGCTTTCCCCCACACATTCATCTTTTTTTCTTAATCTGACTTTGGTAATTAATATATACTAATTAACATAAAACTATGGTAGAATCCCTTTATACTTCTTAACTCTCCTTGATAGACAAGTAAGGAAGCTAGTCCCTAACTGACTATAGAGAACCCAAAGCATAATCATTTTGCTGTCCCAAAATAATATTCCGTTTCATCTTCTAGGTACCAAATGTAAAAATGGCGATTCTCCTGTTTCTGCTGGGTCTGCTTGGTAACTCTGCTGCCATGCCTGTGAGTGTTTCCTTTTATGCTGGACATTTTCTTTGTGATCTGTTGTTGCACCACTCTGGGCAGCTGGCAGCTTATTTCAGCTAAGGCTCTGCATTTCTCCCTCAGTTCCAGATGCCAATGCCCCGAATGCCTGGATTTAGCAGTAAAAGTGAAGAGGTATGTATTACACTCTGTGCTGGAGGAGACGTGTGCCAGAGCCTTACCTAGAAATTCATGGGAAGGAGATTATTGGTACTTGGTTTAGAATATAACATTTCTTATGAAGAGGTAAAGGGAGGGAAAACTCAAAGTCTGGCATTCAAATCAAAGCAGAATTATTCTCCCCTATAAGTCTACTCATGAGCTTCAGTGCCCATTTAGGTTAAAATTTAGCTGTTAGCTTTGGGTTTTTTTGTTGTTGTTCACTAATAAAGAACCATTTGTACCTGGGAGTGTTTAAAAAGTAAGTACTTTTTGAAAACACAATTCAAACTAGCTATCATTAGTCAAACTCCATGCACAGTAGGAACAGGAGGAATCTTTGCATGTTTGCTTTCTTGGGTTTTTTATTTTATTTTGTTTTTGAGACAGAGTCTTTCTATTATGGAGCCCTGGCTGCCAGAGAACACACTATGTAGACCAGGAGGGCCTCTAATTCACATAGATCCACCCGCCTCTGAAAGGGCTGGCATTAGAGGTGTATGCCACCACACCCAGCCCAACAGGTATCTTACCACCAGTTATCTTGTTCTCAAATCCTGAATTCCAAATAAACAGAATGCTCAAAATCTTCAAAGTAAATTATGTTTATTTTCTGCTATTATATGTGATCTTCAAAGTAAATTTTGGGGTTTTTATCTGTTATACTATATTGATTCAACATGAAGTTTGACTTCAAATTCAGAAACTCAGGGGCTGGGGATGGCTCTGCTGGTAAAGAGCTTGTGGAACAAGCATGAAAACCTGAGTTTGATCCCTAGGAACCCATAAAAAGCTGAGTTTGGTGACACACACTTGCGATCCCAGCACTGGGGAAGGGAAACAGGAGGATTCCTGGAGCTCACTGGCTGGCCAGGCTACCCAAATCAGAAAGCCCCAGATAGCAATGAAGCTCTGTCTCAAAATAAAACACTGATAGCTCCTAAGGAACATTAGATGAGATGCTGGCTTCCATATGCACACAGATGAACACATATACAAAATTGTACATATGGCAAAGGAGAGATGGCTCAGTGGTTAAGAGCACTGATGTCAGTCCAGAAAATAGGGATTTGATTCCCAGCACCTGCATTAATTGTAACCTATAACCCCAGGGTCAGGGAATCACACCCTCTTCTGGCTTCTGTGGGCATCAGACTCCTATGATGCACAGACATATATGCAGGCAAACAGCCTTATATATTAAATATTAAAATTTTTGAAAAAGCTATGCACAAGCAAAAAATTATATACTCTAGAATTTTTAATAAATATAAGTTTTAAACTCATAGAATTCACAAAAGAGATTGATTATTGCACCTTCAGATTCTAAACTCCTATCTTAGGCTTTGTGAACTAATTGAATAAAAGTTTTTTTCATTTTGTGCTATATTAATGGATTCCTTTAATTTCAGATGATGCGATACAATCAATTCAACTTTATGAATGCCCCACATGTAAGTTTTCTTGATATTATGTCTGAGACTTTCATGTTTATATCCAGAATCTGTGCTGCTTATCTTAGCTTGCAGTGCTAATTACCATCTATGTGTCTTAGTTACAAGATAACCATTACAATAAATCATTTCACTTGTTCCCTAGTGACAAATATTTTCCTATTCATTTATTGTGTTTTTTTATAAATGAGCATCATCTTTGTGTTTCTTAGAACACTTGGTTCTGACTCATGTTTACAGGAACTATTTTCACAAGTCCTGACAACAAAAGCAGTATAGTAAATACTGTTAGAAGAACGAATTCTATTTGTGTTCTCTAAAACAATACTAAAACTGTGAATGTTTTTATTTTGTTGGAGTAAACATGGGTTATTCTTGTGGTGGTGGTGGTGGTGTATACTAATTTGTTTGTTTGTTTTAACAGTTTTTTGAGATAGGGTTTCTCTGTGTAGCCCCAACTGTCCTGGAACTCAGAGATCTGCCTGCCTCTGCCTCCTGAATGCTAGGATTAAAGGCATGTACCACCATCACCTGACTTGTATGCTGAATTTCAGAACAAACTAAACCATGAGGTCAGCTGATCTTCTGACAAAACTGTGTGACTGCCCAAAAACACGAGTCACTTTGTACTTTTGTGGCATTATTACAGACTTCATCAATTTTGTCTTAATCCTTTCCATTCAGTAGTCATCTTGTAAAGTCTTTACCTAAAGTAATCATAATCAAAGTTCTCCTAAACCTCTGGTTCTTGCTGTTTCAATGTCTATGAGTTGACATTTTCACCAATGTAAAAATCTGATCTGTTTCAAGGGTTTTGTGTGTTTGGTGTTTTTGGTTGGTTTGGGAGTGTTACTTGAGTTTTGTTTTTATTTTCCTTTCTCTCTCTACCTGGCTTTATATATAGCAAGTCACATGGGTTTTGAATTTGACATAATTTTCCATAAAAATCTGTATACTAAGAAAAACAAAAATTCTCAAGCTTGGAGTAGTGTTACATCCAAAAAAAATCTCTACACTCTGGATTTCAGAAACATGAAGATTGCCCTTTCTGTATGTATGAGTGTACACAGTGTGTGTGCACGTGTATGAAGGTCAGAGAACAATTTAGGGCATCAGTTTCTGCCCTCCACCTTTCTGGAGACAGTGTCTCTCTTTGTTGTTTGTACTGCATATATCAGACTAGAAGCCCATGAGTTTCCAGGGATTCTATGTTCTCCATTTCCCATCTTACCCTAAGAACACTAGGGTTACAGATCATACTATTGCATCCAACTTTGCATGCATGGTTTCGTGTGATCCAAACTCAGATTCCCACGTTCGTGTGGTAAGCACTTTGCCCACGAAACCATCCTCCAGCTCATCGAGCTCTTAAACTGAAATTTCTTAAGTCTCTTTTTTATTAGTTTGACAGGCTTTCTAGAAAACTGAAGTGTCCTTCAGTAAGACAAAAATATAATGAAGTTTTTACTAAAGCCCTTAGAATCAAATTCCATTGGATGGGTTTAAGCTTCTTGACTTGGTTTTGGAAGCTTACATTAAGAAGGTGAGAAGACTCTGGACCTCAGCCCTCGTTTGATGGTACTGCTTTTGCTTCTCTTTCAGATGATGCCTATGGGCCCATATGGGAACGGTATGCCAATGCCTCCACACATGCCCCCGCCGTACCCTCCATACCAGATGCCCATGTGGCCTCAGCCACCCAATGGATGGAATCAACCCCCAATGCCCAATTTCCCAAGCAAGACTGATCAAACCCAGGAGACTGCCAAGCCCAATCAGACCAATCCACAAGAGCCACAACCACAAAAGCAGCCTCCAAAGGAGCCACCAAATGAAGCAGCACGAGCCAAAGAGGAAGCCCAGTCACCTCAGGTGAGACTCGACTAGGAAACTTCCACATCAGAGGCTTAAAATGCCTTTAAAAAGATTTAGAGGGCCATACCTTTCCAGCATTCATGCTTTCTCCAAAATTCACTACAACTATTATTGTGTAATTTTGACATTTATCAGAAGTTTCCTGGCAGGTCAATTCCAATCTTATTTAATTCAAAATAACATAAATATTGTTGCCCTAAATATCCTTTTAAAACACATAATCAAGCTCTGAGTTGTGGAACATGCCTATGATTCTAGAAATATGAAGGCTGAGGTGGGATCATGACTAGAAAGCCTCCTTGGCTATGTGGTGAAAAAAATCTTTAAAAATAAAAAAACAAATAAAATGTAATACAGAGTCAGAAAAGAAAGACCAAGCTCTACCCCAGCCTCCATTAGTCATACAACGTTAAGGAAGTCTCCTAACCTTTCTAGACATGTTTCCCCATGAATAAACCAAATGGCTTCTAAAGCACTTCCAGACCTATGCTTTGATGATATGTAATATTCTTCTGTGCTTTCTGTACTGCCAGAGGAGTCAAGTGTAGCCATAATATAAGGCAAGAAGATATACACATGGTTTCTCAAACTTCAGAAATCATGGCTTTGGTTATTTATTATCACAAACAGTTTTATATATAGAAGGAATGCAGAAGTGAAAAACGGACACTCCTCAATATGACTCCTAGGTTCAGTCACACCTCTGCCATTCAGGGCCACTAACTTCCCTGAAGCTCAGTGAAGCTTCTCAAAGACAGTAACAACAGTGCATGGTCACGTGAGGCCTAAAGGAGTTCCATAATCTACTACTGCTTGAATGTGGTGATCAGTGGTCATACTGATCGCTACCATCATCTACACCCAAAATACGCAGGGGGAGGAGGGATTGAGTCAGGTAGGAGAGAAAGAAACAGTAGGAAAGACAGAGATAATTAATGCAAACAAAAATATAAGAGGTCTCTCGTTTTCATATAATTATTATCAATTTTTTTTCATTTCTCATTTTCAATCTCACTACCAAGTAACTCTAACTTGTCTTTCTTTCTAGCCATTCCCACCATTCGGCAATGGGCTTTACCCCTATCAACAACCACCATGGCCAATTCCACAGGTAAGAATTTTCTATGTATTGCAAATTAAATATAATGTTAGCATGTGACACATAAGACTAATACAAGTTCATATACTATAATATACCAGTAATAAAATCATGTTAGTAATTATTCAGAAAAATTATTTTAAAAATTAAGTGAAATTTTTTTTATCAGACCAGTTGGCAACATGAGCAGGACCTAATCACTACTACTAATAACATAAGTTTTTTAAAATAATTTTTATTTATTTATTTCACACCCTGGCCACAGTTTCCCCTCCTCCTCTCCTCCAAGTGTGTCCCCCCACCTTCCCCTGTGTCCTCCCTTCTACTCCTCCATTTCTATTCAGAAAAGGGCAGTCCTCCCATGGATCTAATAACATAAGTTAACAAATTAATTTTAAATAGTTGTGCTATAATCCTCTCACATAAGAGATCATAATATCTTCAATGAAATTATAATTTAATACCATAGCAAATCTGACACAAAACAGAGTTTAAAACCAAAAAGCAAGCCATGACTACATTATAATCTCTCCATCACATCTTTTCCCTAACAACAGATATGTAATTATAAAGAATTTTACAAAGTAATTCTCAAAGAGTTCTTAAAGTTTAAAATTAATAACATTAAATATAAGACTTAGCTCATTTGAACTAAAATAATAGCAAAAACAGTGAGTGGTTCTCAACCTTCCTAACACTGTGACCCTTTAACACAGCTCCTGTGGTGTGGTGACAAAATCCACTTTGTTGCTACTTTATAACTGTAATTTTGTTACTGTTATGAGTTGTAATGCAAATATCTGTGTTTTCTGATGGTCTTAGGTGACCCCTGCGAAAGGGTCATTTGACACCCACCTGGGGTCATGACCCATAGGTTGAGAACTGCTGTTAGAAATAGCTCCGCATCAAGAAGCACTCAATGATTGTTCATTTGACTAGGAAACAGGTTTTTCTTGCTTATAATTCTCTGACCAAGAAGTTTTGGAATGAAGGACAATTCATTCCTTACTTTGTTTTTTCCTTAAAGGGTGTCTTTTTTTTAATTGGCCACTTAAATAAGGAAACATAGGCAATTCCAGGTAAATATTAAAATGACTATTAATCTCACCTACATCAACCTCTTGAAGAGAAACAAAACATATTTTCTTTTTTATCTTCTTTTTTTAAGTTTTTCAAAAATAACTTTCATTATTTGGCATCTCTGGATAATCCCCTTAGAATGCAGTACTTCAAATATCTTCAAAACGTTACTTTGTAGCTATCCCTGAGCTTTCTTTTTCTAATTTAATGTACTCTTTTTAACTTTGGGTATTAGTACACACAACAACAGTCTCACTTTAGTACTTTCTGTTTGTGTCATGTGGGGGGGTGTATATGTCTGCGTATGTATGTGGAGGGCAGAGCCAAATCTTACTGTCTTCCTCAACCACTCTCTACCTTATTTTAGAGGTAGAGAGTCTTACAGAATTTGGAGTTCATGTCTTTGGTTAGACTGGCTGGCAAGCAACCAGTTCCAGGGATCTGCCCCTTTCTGCCTCCCCACCCCTAGAATTACAGATGCACACCACCACCCAGGGCTTGCTGACTCAGCTACTCCAGCCAACCAGCAAGCTCCCAGTTCAATGAGAAATCCTATCTCAAAAATAAGGTGAAGGAGGAAAGATAAAGATATCTAACATTAACCTCTGGCCTCCACATACATGTACACATGCACACGTGCAAACAAACACATGTACATACACACATACATATCTCTAGCCAAGCTTAGTAGAGCACATCTGTAATCCCAGTACTCAGAAGGCTAAGGCAGGAAGACTGCCATGAACTCAAGGTCAATCCAGCTACATAGTGCATGTATATAAAGCAATATATGTGCTATAAAGCAAGACCATGTCTTAAAACAATTTTTAAAGGAAAAGAAGAAAGGAAAGCAAAGTGATTTCTTCCTATGTTCATTGTGCTTTTCATCTTTCAGAGGGGACCACCACCAGCGTTTGGACGTCCAAAATTCAGCAATGAAGAAGGAGTAAGTAGAAATAATGCTATTATCCCAGTTAGGATTTACAATCTATCAGCTGCTATCATTTAATCCGATGTTATAAGAACTAAAAAATCTATCATAAAAAAATTGTCTAACTCAAATTCCTAAAAAAAATTAAGTGGAATAAAAATCAAGCCAATAATCTAAATAAGCTTGATACATCATTGGGCATAGCAGTGCATGCCTATTGTCTCAGCACAGGAGACAGATACACAGCCTTGCTTTTAAACCCAACACAATGTACATGGGGCATTACTTCCTCTACATGTATTGAAAGTTTGCTCATATATTGGCTGTGAAAACTATTGGCCTCTTTGCAAAGTTGATAGCAAACTCTAGACAGTAGCATACACAGAAAGAAATTAAGATCATCTTAGAATATTCCCTTCACAGGAAACTGCATTATCACCTAAATATCGCATTGTACAAATACTGAAATCCAGAGAAGATAAATTACTATTCAATTTTTCCTCTTCAGTTACAGGATAAACTGGACTAAACCTAAGTCTTATATCTTTTTTAGTATACTCCAGGAAAGTAATCAAATATACCCAGCCAGTTCTTAGAATGTCATTGAGACTGTGTCATCAAATACACCACTTTAGAGGTTGTTAGTCCACCCCGGACCTCCCTTTCTCTTCTCCCCTAAATATGTGATATGCATTCAGTAAAAGCAGAAATCAGTATCTTTTTTGGAGAAGAACAGAACAAGGTGTTATTAAAATAATGACAATGAAATTATTATTTCAATGATAGCACAGAATGCTTTTTTAACTCACTATAAAATACCCAGATGGGAGTGATGCAGATCATTGTATACATCTTCACCTAGAAACTAGAACTTCAGAGTTTCATATACAACATTAGCAAATGAAACAGAGTAATACAAGCATTAACACAGGCACTAAATCTGTATTCTACCTTTTGGGTACACTGTTCAACTTCCTGTTATTTTCACCTATTTTCTCACCTATCTATTTTCATCATCTCTATCCAAAATGAGAATAAAACTATTTTCCTCTCTATCCTATTTGTTTTTCAAAGAAAAACTGGGGCTGGGAATATAGTTCAGTAGTAGAATACTTAATTAGCATGCCTAAGGTCTTTGATTTAATCACCAGTACAGAAGGAAAACTAAAAAACCTAAATGGTACACAAATGACTTTAAAAAATTATCAGGTTATTCGCTTAATTGAAAATTATTAAGCATTCCCCACTGTTACAGAAACTAGAATATCAAAAACAGTATTTTTACTCAAAAACTTTACATAGCAAAATCAAGTGGGAGGACCCCAGAAAAATAAACAACTAAAATTCACTGTAAAGATGATTACAGCAGAAGGCTGTATTGCTGCAAACATCCAGCAGCAAATCCTAAACCTGGTTCTGCTAAGGGAAGTCAGGGCACAACTGTGGCACTCCAGCTGAGTCTTAAAGAATAAGTCAAGTATGTTGGGGAGGATAAGTGCGTAGGAGAGAAGAGGTTAGATAGGAAGAAGCCATGGGCAAGGACTCAGAGAAATAACAGTAGATATAATTTGCAACCACATCAACTTTAAGAAAGAAAAAATAAGGTTAAATGTCATGGTCATAGCTCATATGACTGTAAAAATTTTAACATTTTTATCATAATATGCAGCACTTACTAGATGTAAAATTCCAGATATGAAGACATATATAAAATATACATGTATTATCATTTGACTTTCATAACAAATTGTGTAGTTTCTACTACTCTATTATTATCTCCATATTACAAATGGACAAAGAGAACTTAGTCAATAGTCACAGCACAGAAAGTGGTAAAAAAGAGACTATGATCCACATCTGTCTGCCAATAAGACATACTGCTTTCCTTGTTATGCTAAAGGATTTAGAGTTTATCCTTTAAGGTAAAGGCAACTTTAAGCACATATATAAAAAGGAAAATGTTGTAATTCTCCGAAACCCATCCCTAGTTTCTCCTACTCTAGAGGGGTGAGTAAGATGATGCACACAGTAGCCAGTAAGAAAGCTACAAAATTTGAGGAGTAATGGGCACAAAGGGAGATAGGACAAGGATGAAAGTTTAGATACAATGTTTGGACTTGGTAATTTTTGTCTGGGGAAACAAAAGAGAAAGAAGAATCTGGGAGAACTGGGTTGGGCATAGAAAACATTCCTTAGATATGCAATATTGGAGAATGACCTCAGTGGGGAGATGAACTAGTTATAAGTGCATTCATTTGGAAGAGTCTGGAGCATTAAAAAACCTCTGGGAAGGCTTTTCCTTTGTGAGGTAAAAGCATGTATCCATATTCAAAATTCTGGCATGTAACCGATTCCTCAACAACATAGATGTGTAAAACGAGAACATGGGCATAAGGATGAGAAGGATGGAATCAAAAAGGAAAACTTCCAATTATGATGTCCCACCTGGAATCCTAGCACTCTGAAGGCCAAAGCAGGGAGATGACGGCAAGTTTAGGGCTAGATTGATCTATATAGCAAGTTACAGGCCAGCCAGGGTTATATGATAAACCTCTGCCTCAAAAACAAATAACTAAATACAATTTTAAAAATTATAAATGTTAACCTGGACATGGTGGCTCATGTCTGTAACAGCACTCAGGAGGATCAATTTCTAAAACTCAAGGCCTGAGTGAAGAGTAAGACAGTGAGATCCTAGGTCAAAAATGGGTTTTAATCCTAAGGTTCAGAATCTGGGCCTAAGGGCTAGAAAGAATATTCAGCATCCAGAGAATAGAATGGAGGTTTCAAACTTCTAGAAAGAAAGTGTAGGTTGTAGTGTTACGAGAAGCCAGCATGGGAGGCTTCCCTGTTGCACTAACTAATTCCAAGCAATACCACAGGAAGAAACAAAGAATAATTCTCCTGCTTCTTTCTTACAGAACCCTTACTATGCATATTATGGGTATCACGGCTTTGGGGGTCGTCCTTATTATTCAGAAGAGATGTTTGAAGATTATGAAAAACCCAAAGAAAAAGATCCTCCTAAACCAGAGGACCCACCCCCAGACGATCCACCCCCAGAGGCCTCCACTAACTCAACTACGCAAGAGGCTAACTCCACTCAGTCAATTCCTGGAGGGACTCAAGGTGGAAATGACACTAGCCCAACAGGGAACAGGGGACCTGGCCCGAATGCTGGGAACAACCCTACAGTTCAAAATGGTGTCTTCCCTCTCCCTAAAGTAAATGTTTCAGGCCAAGGAGCATCGAGAAACCAGATTCCGTGGAGACCAAGTCAGCCAAACATTTATGAGAATTATCCTTATCCGAATGTGCGAAATTATCCTTCAGGAAGACAATGGCAAACCACTGGTCCCATGGAGCCCAGAAAGAACGGACCTGGGTATCAAAACCCACCAGTACAAAGGGGTCCTCAGTGGAATTCCTTTGCTTGGGAAGGTAAACAAACTACTCCTCCAGGAAATCCACCTTACCGCAAACCTTCCCCTCCTTCTTCAAGAGTCAATTATCCCAACTCTGCAGGAAATCCAGTAAATTTTGGAAGAAAATCGCCTAGGCCAAATAAACCCTTCGTGGGAACCAATCCGGCCCCAAATAAACCCTTTATGGGAACCAATCCGGCCTTAAATAAACCCTTCGTTGGAACCAATCCAGCCTCAAATAAACCCTTCCTGGGAACCAATCCTGCCCCAAATAAATCCTTCATGGGAACCAATCAGGCCTTAAATAAACCCTTCATGGGAACTAATGCAGCTTCAAATAAGCCCTTCATGGGAACCAATCCACCCTTAAATAAACCCTTTATGGGAAACAATCCAGCCCCAAATAAACCCTTTCTGGGAACCAATCAGGCCTCAAATAAACCCTTTGTGGGACCCAATCAGGCCCCAAATAAACCCTTCATGGAAACCAATCCGGCCCTAAATAAACCATCTATAGGAACCAATGCTGCCTCAAATAAACCTTTTGTGAGAACAAACATGGCCTCAAATAAACCATTTGTGAGAAACAATGCTGCCTCAAATAAACACCCTGTGGGAACCAATATGGCCTCAGTGGGTCCTAAACAGGTTACTGATAGTCACAATGTGAAAACCCAAAATCCAAAGGAAAAGTCACTAGGTCAAAAAGAAAGAACAGTCAGCCCTACAAAAGATACAGCAAACCCCTGGAGAAACTCTCAACAATATGGAATTAACAAGCCAAATTATAATTTGCCTCGCGCTGAGGTTAGCAGGGTAGGCCCAAATTTTAATTCTTTTGATCAACAAGAAAACTCCTACTTCCCAAGAGAAGATTCCAGAAGAGCGCCAAGTCCCAAAAGACAAATCCAAAACCAGAATCTGCCCAAAGGAATAGCTTTAGAGCCAAGAAGAACCCCATTTGAATCAGAAACTAAAAAACCGGAATTAAAACAGAGTACACACCAACAACCTGCATATCCTAAGGAAACCCCTTCTACAAGAGAACGTTTTCCTGTTGAGAGAAAAATCTGGAATCGGCAAGAAATCATTCCACCCTTAAAGGAAGATCGTGGGAGGCAGGAAGAAATTTTACCTTATCCTTCCTATGGCTCTAGAGGAAATATATTTTACCATGACTATAACAATCCTTATTATCCTAATGAAAACTCACCATACATTAGAAGTAATACATGGAATGAGAGGATTACCTCTCCCAGTACCATGGGGCAACCAGAAAATCCACAGTACCCCATGAATTCTCTAGACCAGAAGGAGACAGAGCAGTATAATGAAGAGGATCCAATTGACCCAAATGAAGATGAACTTTTTCCAGGACAAAGTAAATGGGGTGATGATGAGCTCTTCAAGGGAAGACCAACAGTTGGGCAGTACGAAGGCGATAAATATGCCTCAACCCTACCAAAGGAATACCTTCCCTACTCCCTAGGGAATCCAACCAAGGAACTTTTTCCTTACAGTGAATTCTATCCTTGGAGCCCACAAGAAAATTTCCCTATATATAATCCAGGTCCTACTATAGCACCACCTGTGGACCCCAGAAATTATTATATTGATAATGCCATAGGACAAGAAGAAAGCACGCTCTTTCCATCATGGACCTCCTGGGACCGCGGGAATCAAGCACAGAAACAGAAAGAAAATGAGCCGTATTTCAACGGAAATGGCTGGGGTCAGTCAACAAATCTACACAAATCTAATATACCAAACCAGAAGAGGAACCATCCTTACTCCACAAACTCCCCAGCTGGACATCCAAAGGATCCTGCATGGCTTGAAGGTGAGAATTTGAACTATGATTTACAAATTAGTAGCTTAAGTCCACCAGAGAGAGAACAGTTAGCTTTCCCAGATTTCGTTCCTCAAAGTTACCCATCAGGTCAAAATAAAGCACACTTATTTCATCAAAGTGAGAGAGGTTCCTGCTGTATTGGTGGCTCCATGGGACACAAAGACAATGTGCTGGCTCTACAAGATTACACTTCATCCTATGGTCTTGCACCAAGGGAGAACAAAGAAACCAATCCCATGTATACAGAAAGTAGTTATACCAAGTATGCAAGATCTTATGTCTCCCCAACAAGCATCCTACCTAGTCAAAGAAACATCTCAGAGAATAAACTAACTGCAGAGAGTCCAAACCCAAGTCCTTTTGGAGATGGTGCGCCTGCTCTGAGGGGAAACACACCACATGCTGGAAAGAACCAACTGGAGACAGGAAGTAAGGCCTTTCCTGAAGCCAGCTCTCCTCAGCCAAAAGACACACCCTGTCTTAAAAGTGACCTTGGAGGAGATCGGAGAGATGTTCTGAAACAATTTTTTGAAGGCAGCCAGCTCAGTGAAAGAACTGCTGAACTTACCCCTGAACAGCTCGTTATCGGTATCCCTGACAAAGGTTCTGGCCCAGAGAGCAAACAAAGTGAAGTCCAAGGGAATGAGGGCGAGATGCAGCAGCAAAGACCACCTACCATCCTTAAGGTACCGTGCTTTAGCTCCAAATTAGCAAAGCTTCACTCTTCAAGCACTGAACCTCCAACCAACAATGGAAAACAAAGCCTAAGTGGTGCTCTCTCAATACCTACTGAAAATCCTAACACATCAGTCGGGTTAGCTACGAGGGAACAATTTAAAAGTATACATGTAGATCAAGTGAATGCAGATGAACACACTACATTTGAAGCTTTTCAAGGAACCAGTCAAGAGGACCAAGGACAAGGCTGCTTACTGCTTCAGGCTTAGCGATCACTTCCACCGAGCATTCTTGGGGCATGAAAACAACTAGCAATCCTATGTCAATGATTCTGTAACTTTGTTCCCTAAGACTTGATTATCTGGCCTTCTTGATGATCCCTGATCTTTTACCCTCCCCACAGTAGAAATAGGGCCCAGGTAGAATTAGTGAGAGCGGGCCTTTGGGGCTGGCTGGATCCAGCACTGCAACAAATTAGTGCACACTTAAGAAAAAGCATGAAGGCCATGACCATTCCTTCCTTGGAACTTGGAAGCTATTTGTCTGATTGTCTGAGTTAATTTCCTCTTTCTAGATAATGTATCATCCCTCTTCTCTCAAATTCCTTACAATGTTGTCTGGTTCTGCACATCTAGCAGACTGTAGTCTTCCATTTCATATAGAGGCCTGCACACCAGTGTAGCCCTGATGCACTGTATCCTTTCCCCTTCGTCCACTCTCTCTCCTAGTTAGTATTACCTTTGGCATTTTTCCTACTGTTCTTTAACTCATCTGCCTCCTCCTCTCTCCTTCAGCCTTCTCTTCCTCCTTCCTTCTCTACAGAGCTTTCACTGTCTCCTCGCCATTCTGCCCTCATCACATCTCACATCTGAGGTAGCTGTCCTTGACCACCATCAGTCTGTCTGTCCTGTCTCCTTGACCACCATCAGTCTGTCTGTCCTGTCTCCTAGTGAGTAACTTTGATCCTTTACCAATTAATCTTTCCTCTCTGACTCTTTTTCTCCTTAAGTTCCTCATTTTTCCTGCTGTGTCTGCCATCTGCATGCTTTCAGACTGTGCATCACCTTCACTCTCTTTGGACCTACTCTATAAGTTCTCCTCTCTAGTTTCTTTCTCAGTCAAACCATCACTGTAGATAACATGCCTGAAGGAGCTACCTTCATTGTTAATTTTCTCCTGGTCTCTCAATGTAGACAGCCTGGTTAAAAGAGCCTATTCTAGGAGAACAGAAGACAGGCTAGCTAGCAGATCATAGGGCTTAGGAAAGTGGAAAATGAAGAGGAGAAGAAATTGTCACGTGGGGACTGAGTATCCAGGAAAAGAGACTAAGGCTCGCTATACCCTGTCACCAATTCACAGCCTCCGGGAACTGAAGAGGCCATCTGGGGAAAAACCAGCTTATGCAGATAAAATATGCAATGTTTAGCTTTCTTTACTAGTTCAGTATAAATTATTGCACCACTACATATTATGACTATCATGCTTATGCTTCATGTCCCTATAGATTATTCACAGACACAACTTCCAGGTATCATAACTAAATAGTGTAAATTATTTTGTAAAGTAGATGTTTCTATATTGTCTTGCTTAGAATATATTTGAGTTTTATTGATATTATTTTTACTGTTATTAAAGGCATTTTGGCCTGTTATCTGGATATTGCCTGTTTTGACTCTGGGGGTAAAAAAATCTCTAAATTACCTACAAAGTTATTTTTTATTCCTAAGGTGTTTCTTAAAGAACTTTTCTTGTGACAGATTTTATATGTCCTCAGAAATTTGTTGAAATTCTCCTGAAAAAAGGGAATTAGCCCTTGAATTTAGTAAAATGTCTTACCAATAGGAGATTCCCAATAAATGTTTACTGGTTGGCTGGCTTCGGAATGCCTTTAAACATTCCCACTGCCACCAGCTCTTCCTGCGGGAGATGCGTGAGGACTCTTAATAAAGCACCGTGTCTTCTAGCCTTGTGCTCAGCAGTACTCGCATTGGACAGCTGCAGACTGTGCTGACCTCTGACGGCTTAAGTTCCTCCCTAACCCACCAGCCTTATACTTTAACCATAGATTAAAAACCAAAAGCTTATTATTTTCCTCCAAACTTCAATGTGAATACTTTCACTACCAAATGTATTTCAACATAATGAATGGGTGGCACAGTTGTTTTGGCAAATATTGTTATGCCAAGAGTAATGAGCCCAGGGGACAGAGGTAGAAGTATTTACCAAACCAGAACTGATAGAAAAGTTTTAATAAAGAACGGACACTGTGGACAGAAACACAGTGGGCAAGGTCTCATAGGCAGAGTCCCACCTGTGAAAGGGAGTGTTGAGAGTTGAGAGAAGTCACCTGAGCTGCCCCCTGAGCCATGTCTGTCAGGTCACCTCTGAACAGAGTGGAGATGCAGTTCAATGTGATCTTGGGGTAGTCAATTTAATATAATATCATTTGCCCCCTTGGGGTGAGGTGCCAGGAATCAATAGGAATGGGGCTGATATAAGGTGCTATAAGTCACTGGGCCTCATTCTAAGCAATGATAACCTGAGTGCTATAGAGTGAGTAAGTTTGCTCTTTGGGGGCTTTACTTTTGGCCTTTTTGTAGGTTTTTTATTAAATTTTTTATTGATTTGTGGTAGTGATAGTGACTTTCATTTATTTTCCCTTTGGTTTTGGTCTTCTTGTCTCTATAAATATGTCGACACATCTATTATCTGTGAGATATTGCTACTGTCATCTGTAATGTAAGTGTAAAGAATGTAGTGTGACCAAAAGCAAATCTGTTCAGCTTGAGAATAAAATAAAAAGGATGAAGATATCCTTGTAGATGATAGATAGCACTTCTTCCTGTGAGCACAGAGAGGCTTCTACAAGCCTGCCTAGTAGGCATGTGTTCCTTGCATTAAATGTATTGCTCATTCTGTGTCCTGCTTAAATTGTCCATAAAACTTCTGAGGTCTTTTCTAGCACATACTAAAGGTTCTGATAACACACCCCTTACCTCTAGCATCTCCACCTGCTACTGTTGCCCACTTCTATACTGGGTGCCATATCTAACAGTCATCTCCACTGATTCTAGCATAGTTAGGTATTACCTAGGATGCCTTTAGAAGATAAATAACACAGAAGAAAACCACATCTGAAGGTTACAGAAAGAAGAGATAGCCCAGAGGCTCCTACACACCTTCTGTCACAGAAGCTCTAGAGGCACAGTCTAGCTCCCTGGAGAAATCTGGGCTTTTTAAAGAAAATGAAGCAGAATGATGAGGTACAGGGTCCAGCTGACCTGAGAATTCAGCCTGGCAGGCATTATCATGGAGACTCTTTCTCCAGGTTTCTGGAGCATCTAAGGATGGAGACAACATATTTCAATTTGGACATTCAAACCAGAGTCACAAATTTAATACATCTTTTTTGGTTTGGTTTGGTTTGGTTTGGTTTGGTTTGGCTTTTCAAGACAGGATTTCTCTGTGTAACCACCCTAGCTGTCCTGGAACTCACTCTGTAGATTAGGACATTGGGCTGGACTTGGATTTATAGATTATCAGCATGCCTCTGCCTATCAGGTGCCACCACACCCAGCCATTTAATACATCTTTAAGGAGAATTTTGAGTTACTTTTATTGCTTATTTAGACATTTCTATTTGTTCCTCCTGTCTCGTTTAAGCCAGTATCAGTTACCACCTTCAAAATATTAGTAATTTTTTACTCATGAAGCCAAAAGTCATTTCTATCAGCCAAAAAAAATGGAACCAAAAAATGTTGGACTTAAAAATGAAGATGTGTTTCTACTTTGTAAAACCTTAAAGGTTTCTCTGTGACTCAGGTCAACAACTAACTGCACACCCCCCCAAAGGAATTTGTACTTGATAGAAAATAATCACCATTTCACCAGAGGGTATAGTATTTGGTTTTAGCCACCTGTATCTCCTTGCCTCTCTGCCTCACCCTATTCAGTAACAACCTTTTGCTCTCTCTCTCTTTGAATGTAGAGTTCATTCAATTTAGAAACCCAAACCAGCTGGTATCAAGCAAAATATATGCTAGCAGAAAAGAAGCCCTCAAAATAAGTAAGGCACAAGCTGAGCTATAATCTGACACAGAGAGAAATGTTAAATAAATAATGTTGTGCCCAATAATGCCCACTCCCACACCTCCCTGATCAAGACCTTCTGTCTGTGCCCACCCCCCAGCATCTGGTAGCATGTACAAGGAGAGATGGGCAGGATTCTTACATTTCCCTAATGTTCCTTGCTCTTTCTCTGGCTTACATAATTCTAGAATATTCTAACTCTAGAATCCTATTTGGTTAAAGTACTATCCCAACCCATGCCTCCATCTTCCCTTACAGCTGACAGTACATCCCATCTCTTACCTTTATCGACACTGTAATAGATGTATGCAAACTTTTTTCCTGTTGGTTTTGCCCATTGGAAAATCCCTAGAAAGTAAAATTAATTGTTATACTTTTATGTATCCCACAGAGCAACTGGCAATTGTATTGGGCAAAGTAAGTGCTCCACACACATCATTTTCTCTTTAAATACTTGTGTGAGTAAATAGAAATGCATAATTTCCAAAACAAAATAATTAAGCTTTCAGCTAATAATAATCAGCATTTTCTAAAACATAATGGTGGATAATAAATATATATTAGTTATGAGATACTGGAAAAAAGATGCAAAGTGAAAGGAAACAAGAAAATCACATTTTGGCTTATTTCCATCAAAACTTTTGTCATGTATGGATATATAAGGGGTGTTCTAAAAGTCATTATTTGATAAAATATCCTCTATTTTTCTCTTCATATTGTATAATCAATTTCTACAAAATTAAAATATTAAAAATCTCATTCTTTTGTCTATGAAGTATTCTGAAGTTTATTATTTAGTTCTTTCATTGCCATGAATAAACATCTGACAAACACAACTTATGGGGGCCAACAAGATTACTCAGTGGATAAAAGTTACTTGCAGCTAAGCCTGAAGACTTCAGAATGAATCCCAGGGACCACATGTTGGAAGGAGACTCTTGCAAGTTGTCCTCTGACCTCCACACATGTACCATGGCATAGATATCTACACAGGTATGCATACACACAAGCACACACATACCAATAAGTAAAACTATAATTTAACTTATAAGTAGAATGAGTCAAACAGAAGATAGAATATACTTGAAGATAAAGTAAACAATGTATAGAAAATATAAAAAGAATGTGAAAATTTGTGAAGCAAAGGGAAGGAATATGCAGGAAATGTAGGATGTCATCTTAAGAGCAAGTCTTGAATTGCAGGAATAGATCACAGAGAAAAAATTACAAGTCATTGACATACATAAGATTTCTAACAAGAACATAGAAGAAAATTTCCCCAAACTAAAAAAATGGCACATTCATACAGATATAAGAAGAATGCAAACCCCAACTAGACAAGACCAGAAAAGAAATACCCTATGGCATAGCACAGTTAAAACATTAAATATACTGTACAAAGAAAAAATACTGAAAGTTATAAGAGGGGGAAAAACACAAATAACATATAAAGAAAAACCCATCAGAATTACAGGATGTTGCTAGATCCTAACAGCTCCCTCAAGGGGAGGGGGTAAAAAGGCGCTGAAGTCAACTGCATCGACTCTGGGAGTCAGGCAAGTAGCAATGGGGTAGCAGACTCATTATTCAGCAATGGAGAAAGCCTTACATACCCTCCTCCCAGCACCCGGACTGCATTCCGGTCTGTTGACATTGCCTGGTTGACCCTCATTGGCTGGCGATCAGCACCTCTGACAGCTCCTGTTGCTAAGCACTCAGGCAGCATTGCATGAAAAATTCATCAGGGGGCTGGAGAGATGGCTCAGAGGTTAAGAGCACTGTCTGCTCTTCCAAAGGTCCTGAGTTCAATTCCCAGCAACCACATGGTGGCTCACAACCATCTGTAATGGGGTCCGGTGCCCTCTTCTGGCCTGCAGATGTACACACAGACAGAATATTGTATACATAATAAATAAATAAATAAATATTAAAATAAATAAATATTAAAAAAAATTCATCAGAATAACAGCTGAGTTCTCAATGAAAACTCTGGAAGTCAGTGGAGCCTGGAGCAATGCATCCCAAGTGCTAAAAGACCATGACTACTGTACCCAGCAAAGCTATCTGCTGATGTAGGAGTGTTTCTATCTATCTGCTGTTTCATTGGTTAATTAATAAAGAAACTGCTTGGCCTGATAGATTAGAACATAGGTGGGTGGAGTAGACAGAACAGGATGCTGGCAGTGAGGCATATGCCTCGGGCAATTGCCCTGCCTCTCCTCTCTGAGACAGTCGCCATGAAGCCAGCCACCAGGTCAGACATGCTGAATCTTTCCCGGTAAGACACCACTTTGTGGTGCTACACAGATTATTAGAAATGGGTTAATCAAGATGTGAGAATTAGACAATAAGAGGCTGGAACTAAATGGGCCAGGCAGTGTTTAAAAGAATACAGTTTGTGTGTTGTTATTTTGGGGCATAAGCTAGCCAGGCAGCAGGGAGCTGGTTGGCAGGAACACAGCCCGCAGCTCATCACTACAGAATGGCGCCCAGGTGGATAATTGAATCCACAGAAAGCCTGAAAAAGCTTAGGAAAGTCTAGAGTAAAGCATGTTTTCTTGGTAGCAGCAATTTCTCGGGTCTACTCTGCTTGCTAGAGGCAAGCAAGTGCTCTCATCTAAGAGAGGCTTCCTGACTCAGCTTTAGCTGCAAAACCCTGCAGCTCTTAAGAGGTCCTGCCATGAAACATTTAAATGGTGTTGATAAAAGCTGACTGCATGCTTGTTTGTTTTCAGCCGTAGCAGGAAAAAAAGTTGTGCTATTTTAAAATACTGTCTTTCTGGGCCGTCCTGCCAGGGCAAACTCTGACTCTTTCAGGCAGGCGGTCCAACTACGTACAGAGCATTTGAATGTGGTCTTTGAGAAGAATGCTGCAGCTTGCTTGCTGGCAGGGACGTTGAAACGCCATAGAGTTGTGGCAATAAATGTGGCTATGGGCTGTACCTCGGCCACAGGCTGGAATCGCAGAAAGCTAAGGAATGGGCTGGATATAGCTGTCAAAGCCACGGGTTTAGTCCTACCGATATTGCTTGGTAAATTAAAGACTCACGTGGCCACAAAAAGAGAGAGATATAGTAAAAGAAAGATTCAAAGTCGAAGAAAACCTCTGAATGGTTTACAATGTGTTAAAAATATATGCAGGCTAAATGTTAAAGTTCTTAAAAGTAAAAAAGAAAAAAAGGAAGTAGTTGGGTGTGGTAGCACACACCTTTAATACCAATGCCTGGGAGGCAGAGACAGGAGGATCTCTGAGTTCAAGGACAGCCTGGTCTACAGAGTTATTCCAGGACAAAGAAATACAGAGAACCTGTCTCAAAAAGTAAAAGTAAAAATAAACGAAATAGAGGTTAAAACAAAGCTGCACAAAGATGGAAAATACACAGAAAATCTTGATACTGTATGCTGTTATGCTCTCTTTGAATTGTTTGAATGCTGAGGAAGGAGCAACAGCTGCTAAGAGATATTTGTTTATAAATGCTGCTGAACTAATACAACACAGATATTTTGAAAATACCTTGGCTTCAGAATTTGGATCTAAGGACATGACACTTTGGAAAAGAGATTTTTTTGTTTTTACAGAAAATGAGACACTATGGATTTCTTCTATCCCAATATGGTATGACAGACCACACCCTCCTGAAAGGTTGCTGTGAACAACCTCAAAAAATTACTTCACTCAACTGATGACTGAGATGAACCTGGCACACAGGTTACACCATAAAAGATCTGATTAACAGCGCCCCCATTCAGCAGGAAGCAGTTTGGAGAGAAATAACTGCACCCATATTCCCAAATATTGTTTATAAATGTTCTTTTACATTTAAAGGGGGATATAATATAGATATGAATAATTTGCATTGATATGAATTTTGCTTTAGTGATTTAAATTTAAGGTCAATTTTATTATATGTATATGTATTTCTGATACTGATTAAGGTATTGTGATTGTGTAGTTCATTTAAAAATGTAATGTATATCGGTTGTTAATGGATAGTCATCAATAATAGTCAAGCTTGTAGTCATGTTAGTTAGATTTTCTAGATATATAGAGATATATTTCAGTTAGATAGGCATTCTTCATATCTTCCAAAGACTACAGAATATGGCATTCTAAATGTTTTAATAACTTAGGGTTTTTCATGACAATGAGACACATCTGCTCCTGGCAGCACCAGCTACTTCAAAAGGAAGATGGGCATCGAAGAGGTTCCTTATAGAGTTTGATAGCCATTTGGGCAAGAAACTGCTCTTGCCTGGACTATTGCACAAACTGGACACAGAGAACCCGCAGAGAGAGGACTGCTGAACTTGCCTAAAGGTGAGATGATCTTTCAGGGTTCCTGATTCATGAAAGAGTCTGCGAGACATTCTGCAGGACACAGCAGATACTGACTGAACTGCCTTTGAAATTTCCTGCTTAGTGGAAATGTCTGATGGAAACTATGGGCCTGTAGGCCAAAGATGGATGCCCCAACAGTACAGAGAAACTTTGGGTGACTGTCCAGGCAGCAAGTTGTCTCTGTGAGTTCTAGAATTTTGTAAGTTGCTTACTCCTCATTTACTTAGGTAATATTATATCCTTCTGGAGTCTTTGGTTGAATGAAGAATAAATAGATAGTTTTCCTTTGTTATGATAAAAGATAAAATAGATATAAATATTGTCAGTGTAATTCTTGCTTGATAACTGCTTTGTTATATGTAATATTGCTATGTTAAAGTTAAAGCCTTCTTTTTTTGTTTAAACAGAAAGGGGGAAATGATGTAGGAGTGTTTCTATCTATCTGCTGTTTCATTGGTTAATTAATAAAGAAACTGCTTGGCCTGATAGGTTAGAACATAGGTGGATGGAGTAGACAGAACAGGATGCTGGCAGTGAGGCAGATGCCTCAGGCAATTGCCCTGCCTCTCCTCTCTGAGACAGTCGCCATGAAGCCAGCCACCAGGTCAGACATGCTGAATCTTTCCCGGTAAGACACCACTTTGTGGTGCTACACAGATTATTAGAAATGGGTTAATCAAGATGTGAGAATTAGACAATAAGAGGCTGGAACTAAATGGGCCAGGCAGTGTTTAAAAGAATACAGTTTGTGTGTTGTTATTTTGGGGCATAAGCTAGCCAGGCGGCAAGGAGCTGGGCAGCAGGAACACAGCCCACAGCTCCCTTCACTACAATCTGCTATAGCTGAAGAAGAAAGAAAACCTTTTCATGTTATAAACATCCTAAAAAAATGCATGCCTAAACAGAATACTAAATAATAACCTGAGCTGAAGCGAAGGATAAGGAGAGCCAAGACTCTAGGGAGGAAAGAAATGAAGTTATTATTTAATAAAATACAAAGTTCAATTAAGAACACAAACCAACAAGAACAAAAGACTGTGATTGTCTTAGTTAGGATTACCATTGTTATGCTAAAACCCTATGGCCAAAGCAACTTGGGGAGGAAATGGTTTATTTGACTTATACTTCCACAACACAGTTCATCATCAAAGGACGCCAAAACAGGAATTCAAACAAGGAAGAAACCTGAAGGCAGAAGCTAATACAGATGTCATAGAGGAGTGCTGTTTACAGGCTTACTCAGCCTGCTTTGTTATAGAACCCAGGACCACCAGCCAAGGGAAAGCACTATCCACAACAGGCTGGGCCCTCCCTCACCAATCACTAATTAAGAAAATGTCCTACAGGCTTGCCTACAGTCCAATCTTATAGAGGTATTTTCTCAATTAAGAGAACTTCTCCAGTGGCTCTAGTCTGTGTCAATTTGACATAAAACTAACCAGCACAGTAATCTGCACACCCCTTTCAATAATAACCCTAAACATTAATAAACTCAGCTCTCCAGTTAAAAATACCACGTAGCTTAATAAAACAAAGTCGACCTCTCTATTGTCAACAAGAAATTCATCTCAGCTTGAATAATTACTACCACCTTAAAGTGAAAGAATGGAAAAAGAATTCCAAGAAGATGGGATCAGGAAGCAAGCTGGCATTGCCATCCTAATATATGACAAAACAGACTTAAAATTAAAATTTATGAGAGAAATAAAGAAAGGTAATTCATTCTAATCCAGTGATCAATTAATCAAGAATATATAACAAAACTAAACATATATGCACCAAATTTTTACTCGTCCAACTCATTGAAAGCATACTAATAGAATTAAAGGTACCATTTAACACAAATTCAATACTGGTAAGTGACTTCAACACCTCATTTTCTTCACTAGATAGGTCATCTGAACAAAAAGTAAACAGGACAACTTCAAAATTAAATGACATCCTACATCAAATAGACCCAACAGATGCCTACAAAATATTCTACCCAAATACCAAAGAAAAATCAGCAGAACACAGAGGTTTTTCTAAAATAGATCACAGGCTGGGACATAAAACATACCTTAACAAATACAAAAGAAATTAGTGTAAAAATTCTTATATATCCTAGCCGGGCGGTGGTGGCGCACACCTTTAATCCCAGCACTCAGGAGGCAGAGGCAGGTGGATCTCTGTGAGTCCGAGGCCAGCCTGGTCTACAAGACCTAATTCCAGGACAGTCACCAAAGCTACAGAGAAACCTTGTCTCGAAAAAAAAAAACAAAAAAAAATCTTATATATTTTATCTGACCATTATGCCACAAAACTTAAAATTGAAAGCAAAGTGTAAAATCCCATGAAAATTATGTAAGTCATTATAAATGATGACTTATGAATTATGAATGATGAACAGGTCAAAGACTAAATCAAGAAAGAAATCAAAATATTTCTGGAACTATGATTGTAGTGCCACATGCCTTTAATCTGAGCACTCAGGGGCAGAGGCAAGCAGATCTCTGTGAGTTTGAGGGCAGCCTGGTCTAGAGTTTCAGGACAGCCAGGGCTACCGAGTGAAATCCTGTCTCACAAAAAATATTTTTTCCCTGGAACTAAATAAAAATAAAATCACAATACAGCAGTTCTAAGAGGGAAGTTTAACCCAAAATGCCTGCATTAAAGAAATCAGAAAAAGCAGTTATGATTCAATTAGAATTTGTAAAAACAAGAAAAACAAATCCAACCCCAGTATGGCAAAAAAAAAAAAATAGGTGAAAGTGGAAATTAATGAAAAAGAAACAAAAAAACATTATCCTAAATGAAGAAAATTTGAAATTTTCCCATTAAAATTAAGAATGAGACAGAATTCTCAATTATTCCCACTTATTTTCAATAGTGTTAGAAGCACGAGCTGGAGCAATAAAGCAAGTGAAGGATACAAACAGGAAACTAAGAAGTCCAATTATCTCTATTTGCAGATGACATATTATGCACAGAAAAATCCCCAAATCCCACCTGAAAACATCTTAGAATCACTGAACGAATTCAGCAAAATCCACTTACAAAAAAAATCAGTCATCTCTCTATACCAACAAATATGTTGAGAAAGAGATTATAAAAAAATTCTCGTATTCACAATAGAATCAAAGATGACAAAATATCTTGGAATAAACCAAGGAGATTGAAAGACCCCTACAAGGAAGAGATTTAGAAAGCGGATCAGTATAATTAATAATGTGAAAATGATCATCATACAAAAAGCAATTTACAGATTCAATGCAATTCCAATCAAATACCTACAACATTCTTCACAGAAATAGAAAAAGATCTTAAAATTCATATAAAACCAGGAAAGACCATGATATGGGTCTAATTTCATTCTTCTGCATGTGAACATTCAGTCTCCCCTACCATTTGTTAAAGATTCTGTCCTTTTTCTAATGTATGCTTTTGTCCTCTGTTATATTAGATGGCTGAAGCAATGAGCACTCATGTTTA
Organism: Arvicola amphibius; assembly: GCF_903992535.2. NCBI lineage: Eukaryota > Metazoa > Chordata > Mammalia > Rodentia > Cricetidae > Arvicola > Arvicola amphibius. Next base: position 16,873,060 of record NC_052047.1, on the reverse strand, counting down.
TGTCTGTTTTATTCCATTGGTCTACATGCCAGTTTTTGTGCCAGTACCATAATGCTTTTATTACTACTGTAGTTCTATGATATATATATATATATATATATATATATTATATATTGAGTTCTGGAATGGCAATCCCTTTAGTATTATTACTTTTTCTCAGGATTCCTTTGTATATCCATGGGAGCTCACCAACTCCAGACTGACAGTAGGGGAACCAGCATAGGACCAAACTAGGCCCTCTGAATGTAGGTGACAGTTATATGGCTGGGGCAGACTGCGGTTCCACTGGCAGTAAGGCCAGGATTTATCCCTACTGCTTGTATTGGCTTTTTGGAACCCATTCTCTTTGGAGGGATACCTTTCTCAGCCTAGATATAGTGGGGAGGGCCTTGGTCCTGCCTCAAAACAATGTGCAAGACTTTTCTGACTACCCATGGTAAACCTTACCCTCTCTGGGAAGGAAGGTGAAAAGCAGGAGGAGAGGAGGACGTGAGAACTGGGATTGGTATGTAAAGTGAAAAAAAGATAGCTTTAAATTAATTAATTAATTAAAAAGAAATAAAGGAAGAGAGAGAGAGAGAGAGAGAGAGAGAGAGAGAGAGAGAGAGAGAGAGAGAGAGAGAAACTGCCCTAAAGCTGAATCTTATAGAGGCATACTCTCAATTGAGGTTTCTTCCTTTCAGATAACTAGTTTCTGTTGAGTTGACATAGAACTAACCAGCACAATTGACCCCTTTTCAACTTGATATACACATTACTGTGAAGACATAACCTTTCCTTTCTTGTTCTTCCTCAAGATCACATATTAATTATCAACATTACAATATAAAAATATAAACATTCCAAATTTTAAAAGTCCCAGTTTTTAAAATTCAAACACTTAAAAATTTAGTATCTTTAAAATCGCCAGTCTCTTTTAAAATCCAACATCTTTTAAAATTCAAAGTCTCTCAACTATGGACTCCTGCAAAATCAAAAATAAACTAAATGCCTTCTCACTTCAAGAGGGAAGAACTAGTACACAATTATACTCTAAACAAAGCAAAACCAAACTCCAACAGTATAAATAACTCAATGTCCAATGTCTAGGAGTCATTCATGATTTTCTGGGCTCCTCTAAGGAGCTTGGGTCACTTCTTTGGCTCTGCCCTATGCAGCACACACAGTTTGTCTTGCTTAGGCCAGTTCCACTCCACTACTGTTCTTGGTGGTCATCCCATGGTACTGCCATCTTCAAAATACTTGGGTTTCTTATTGCAACCAACTGTATTTTCACCAATAGCATCTCTTGGGCTCTCTTAGGGACTCCAACCCTGCCACACAGTGCCCAATTTCAGCTGTTCTCCATAGTGATCCCTTAACATTTTCAAAATAACACCAATTGGGTGACTCTTAACACAATACCAAGTTCAGCTGCCAGCAAAAAGTACTACCTTGGCCACCTCTGGAACACAACTTCTGGGTGCTGACTCTCAGGAAACACTTTCTAGAAGTAAAAGATTTTAAAAGTAGAAGATTTTACCTCAATGATGCTGGTCTCTACTTAATCACATCTGACTCTTCAGCCCCAGCTGACTACTATCTAATGTGAGGAATGGAGGCATGGCAAGGAAAGACTGAACTAAAGCAAGAACAAATCCAAGAACGACAAACTCCAAATCCTACAGCTACATGTCTAACATTTGGGACTTTGGGGGACATCATCCAGGCTTCAACGGTGTTCAGCAATCCACTCACTCCTAACCCCCACAGTACATATAGTATCTCTCAAGCTGACTCCACTCCATGCATTCAACTTCCCTTAGTGGACACCCCAAGATTCTGGCTTCTTCAGCATCCTGAGGTCGCCATTCCTACTGAGTGGCACATTCACAGCTTCTAAGTAAGACTCAAGGAAAAGGCTTCCAAGGCTCTTCTTGCAGGGAATCCCATCATGTCACATATCAGCTTTTCAAAAACATGGTGCAAGCCTCCATGACTCTGCAGTTCTTACATTTTGTTTTTCCTGCAGATCCAGAACCATATGGACAATGCTGCCATGTTCTGAGGCCACCTCAAGATGTAGTTTGGCCTTCTCTTATAGTTGTAGTGGCCTCTGTGTACCTTGGAAGCTGAACCTAGAGAGCTGTTTTCAAGAAGAGAGTCCTTCATCTATATTCTTGGTTTAAGCTGTCTCCTTTCAAATTAGTTTACATTTCACAACGTGGAGCCTTTGCTGTGTTCAGCCATGCTATCAAGATACCTTTTCTATTGTCCCCGCACATTGTCGACAACTTTATAACCTTTCTCACATTCCTTTCCTTGTCAAAATGCATGTTTCATATCTTTCCGCTCTATTAGATATTCTTGCTCACTGTGAATCTGGATAAGAACACTAATCAGTAAGTAACCCACAGTCTGAATGCTATGCTGACTTGAAATTTTCTCTACCAACTAACATAGTCTATGATTTTTTAATTCAGCCTCACTCAAATTTCCAGGGCACTGGCAAAATTCAGTCACATTCCACTCTAGAAAGTAGCATGAAGAGCCTCTCTGGCCAGTTCTTCAGGAATTTCACGAGAGGCATGCACTGTTCACATTTCTCTTGGCAGTCTGATCTTCTCAACTGCCCCCAGAATAATCTATTAAGTTCAGTTGACAGCAGACAAGACTTCTCTAGCCTATAGATTAGAATTCTCCCACACTCCTCCTGCATATCAGTTCCAAAGGCCTCTGACCCATATGGTCAGGCTCAGTACCAATTTCTCTGTTTTTGTTGCTTTTTGATGCTCTGAAAGAGCAGGTTTTTTGGTTCACAGTTTGAAGGCACAGTCCTTCATGTCAGGGAAGACATGGTGTCAAGAGCATAAGTCACACTGCATCTGTATTCAGAAAGCAGAGAGCCATGAATGCTGGGGCTCAGCTTGTTTTCTTCTCTTTATTCAGTCTAGGATGGACTCAGCCATGGGATGTGGCTGCCCACACAAGAAACCTACCTAGAGATTTGTCTTCTAGGTGATTCTAGGTTCTGTCAAGATGACAGTATTAAGAGTCACAGCAACTTAAGGAAGGAAACTGGTTCATGGTTTTGGGGGCACAGTCCATAATGGGATGGTGGAACAGTCATTGTGTTACTATGTGAGCTACATGACATGTATGCTGGGAATCAAATCCAGATCCTCTATAAGAGTAATAATATTCTCCTAACAACTTAGTCATCTCTCTAACCCCACAAAATGGTCTCTTAACCAATCCAAAAGACAAGCAATGGCGAGGAATGTCAGCTATCCTAGGTGACACAAAAGCACACACACATATATGGATATATCCTTGTTTCCATTGACACATACTAAATAAATAAATGTAACTGTCAAAACTTTAGGTGAGCTACTTGTAAAATGAAACTAGTCTTCACAATCCTATGAAGACTAAAGGAGACATGTGTATTTAAAAACTCATAGTCACTGTACTTTGTAATCCAACCACTAGGTGGAGGTAGAGGCTCATAATCATAATGCTATGGCTGAGCTGTCCCCCACAACAGCAGAAGTTGGAAATTTTTAAGAGCTGCAGTTCCCCCAGCTTCCACACCCCAAAACTACTAAATCAGCATCTTTTGGGGAAAAAAGTAATCTACTTTCCTGAGTCTCATCTTATTCTTGTGTACTCTGAAGTTAAGAACCACAGTGCATAGCTGTGTTATTCACTTGTTTGTTGCCTTGGTAGACAAAAAGAAAATTTTGAGCAAAAAGAAAACATGAACAAAAAGAAAATTTACACATAGTAACAACTGTAATTTACCAATTATGCCAAATACTATGACAGCTATACGAAATGACATCTAGGCACACATACATATACCGGATATAAAAATCTATAGGATAGTTATTTGTAATTCCATTTTTAAAACAAACGATGTTAAATTGAGTTACCTTGCCTGATGTTAATTCAGCCACTTAAGAGTTTGTGTTTCAACTTGAGCCATTAAAGTTACGTACTAGACGAATATACACAGCTGCTATACAGCCAAAACCTGGAAAGTCCACCACTATTCCCAGGTCAGAAGTATCTATACGCTGGCCTCTGAATCAGCAGTTACTTTCCATGGTGCCCTGCCCTTAGATAAATACATCAATTGGATATAGCTTTCTGACATATGATTTCTTTGTATGTGACCAGTTATTACTTTGAAATAGCCCAACCATTTATGTGAGAGCTTTCTACTTAGACAAAACTGCATAAATTTTTTGGTTTTTTGTTTTGCTTTTTTTTTTTTGGAAGGGGCATATTTTGTTCTCTTCTTTTTGCAGTACTAGACATCAAACTCAAGGCCTTAAGCATGATAAGCAAGCTCTCTAGCACTGAGTACACCTCCTGCTTCCATAGGATGCTACATGCTGTGGAATTTACTTCATTTTAAGTGTGAATTGGCAAAGATTTCTCAGATATTTACTCACATAAACTTAGTGATGAACGCACCATTACATCATAGTTACAATATTTGCCAATAATAAATTATGTTTAATTTACATAAAAGGTTAAACGCAGCAAAATTTTTTAATAAATTATTTCACACAGGGATATGCTTATTAATCTATTTAATTGTTCAAACTGTGCTAGAGAATACATATTTAGGAATACAAATTTCATTAGATTCAGCTGCAATACAGAGGATTCCTCTAAGAATTTCAGACAATAATTTGTCAAAAAAATTATCAAAAAAATTTAGTGCCAAGTCTATTGTTATATCAAAATTTCTCATTTGTGCATCAAATTATATCACTTTCAGCAAACTGGTTTCGCAAATATTAGTAAATAGTTTAAAATGTGCCCTTTCGCCTTCTAGTGAAGACATGCAACTGCCCTCTCTTTATGTGTGTGTCTTCTCTACACAGTGAGACATTAAAAGAAAGAAGAGTTAGAATGTGCAGAAGCTCCAGCTCTCCACAGCAAAGTAAGAAAGAAAAATAATTCAATTTAACTATGCCTATTAATTTTTATTCTTGGAATTTTACTTTCTCCCCTTGTTTATGTTTTTGAAAACTAAAAAATGAACTCGTAAAAATACCTCCTCAGGCAGGCATGAGGATTTAATACATAGAATTGAGAAAAAATTACAAAATAATGATGCAGTATTGATATTTAATTATTTAAAGGGAATGTTAGTTTTTCAAAAGGAAAAAAAATCCTGGTTTCAAATCATTAGCAGTGAGTATTCCTTCCAGGTCTAAATGGAGAGCCCCTAAAGATAGAGTTGCATAATGAGAAATGACTCAAACTAGTCAGAGTAGCAAGAATCAGGGGTCAAGGCTGATGTCACCATTTTGGTCTCACCACGATACATAAGTGGGACCATGTTTACGTAACACTTGTTTCTGTTATACATGTAGCAGGTCTCTGGAACAGCACTGTCTTCATTGCAGATAGTGCTCTGGCTGGCAGTAACGACCTGATTGTCCAGCTCCACTTCCACAGGATCACATTTCTTACAGCTGAAAAACAGTTTGTATTAGAAATCCTCCAGCAACTGTCATCTCAATATACAAGTCACTATAAATGTTTATCTAATGTCAGTTCTAACCCACAATAAACAGTGAGTCTTTCCAGACCTAACCATCTGCGTAACAAAGAATACTTTATAAAATTCTGTAATCTTTCATGTACAAAAAGTACTTGAAAGCCGGGCGGTGGTGGCGCACGCCTTTAATCCCAGCACCTGGGAGGCAGAGTCAGGCGGATCTCTGTGAGTTCGAGACCAGCCTGGTCTACAAGAGCTAGTTCCAGGACAGGCTCCAAAAGCCACAGAGAAACCCTGTCTCGAAAAACCAAAAAAAAAAAAAAAAAAAAGTACTTGAAAATAAGCGATATAATTAATGATATGATGATACGATCATCTTACCTATAGTATCCAGCAGTTTCCACTGGGTTAGCTATACCTAGCTATATGCTTCTTTCAGTAAACTCAGTTCTAGTGACAAGAGGAATCGTATACACACAGATGTGTTTAGGGGACTGTGTCTCACTATACACTCATAGCTCATGATGGTCAGGAACCGCCAGTATTCCTATTCCTGCACCATCCTCTTGAGGGGAATTTTGGGGGTTTTTGGCTTTATTTTTAAAACAGGGTTTCTCTATGTAGTCCTGGATGTCCTGGAACTGACTCCGTAGACCAGGCTGCCCTTGAACTCAGAGATCTGCCTGTCTCTGCCTCCCGAGTGCTAGGATTAAAGGCGTGTGCCACCATACCTAGTGAGGGACTTTTTTTTCTATCATCTGCAAAAAAAAAAAAAAAAAAAAACCACACATACATGCTAAAGCCTAAAACTACTTATTTAAATGTGGAGACAAAAATGGTCCCTTCTATATAAATGACAATAATTTCTTCTTTGAAATAAAGTTATCATTACTATTTTTCTATGACCAAGTTTTTATGAAGTTTTGGTACTTAAATTGACACAGGATCAGTACATTCAAAAGATCAGACATTTGTCAGTGTTTATATCCTGCTGTAGGAATTCCTACCACCAGCAGTCTTTAAGTTACCTGCCCACTTGGGCGTGGCCCGTTATACTATTTATGCCGATGTAAAGCACAAGTCCGTCCTCTTTTTCCAGCTGTGGGATTCAGTTGTTGTTCTCTGATCCAGCAGAGGATTGTGATTTATGAATCTACTCCTAAATATATAACCCTTTATTATTCTCAATTCTGAGTTAGTGTGGGATTTCTTTTAAGCATCCTTCTTCAATATCCCAATGTATTTTCAGAAATATCATTATTAATAAGGTTAATTAAGAGTAATTAACTTCAAAATACGTAAGTATGAAGGAAAATCTTACAGGTCTGACAAATGGTACACAAATTTCGTTCTCAGTGGAGAGGTGGGATCCGAGATATTCTCCCTGCTGTTCAGAGGGACACTAAAAAGGAGAGAGAAAACAATAAAACAGTAAATATGAATACTGTTGCTTCTGGTACTGAAGTCCTGAAAGATCAATATTTACTATCTAACGAGGACAGTGCTCACCATGACTTCACTCGATTACAACTGTTACTCAGACTTCACAATCACCTGTTATCTGTATCAGTTTCTTCTCTATAGTCTAGTTCTTTCCTAGGCTATATATGGCTACATGTATATGGCCTACAGAACATGTTCGCTGCTTGCAGAATGAACAGAAAAAAAAGCTATAAAATTATAAATTATTTGTATTCATTTATTCTATGTGTACAGGTATTTTGTTTGCACATATGTCTGTGTGCACCATGTTCACGTAATACCTCTAGGAGCCTGTTATATTTTATGATTTGTTGGGGGGGAGAGTTTTTGTCTGTTTTTGTTTGAGGATGGGTTTTATTGTGTTTTCATTTCTTTCTTTAGTTTTGGCGGGGTTGTTTGGTGTAGTTTTTATTGTTTGGGTACTGAGATGGTGCTTTATATAGCTCAGGTTTGCTTCAAACTCACTTTGTAGCAAAGGATGACACTGAACTCCTAATTCTGTTGTCTCTATCTCCCAAATGCTGAGACTACTCAGTGTGTCACCACTTGCAGTTCAGCATAGACTACTTTATAAAATTTATATTGCATTCCCAGTACTAACCCTTGAAATTGGATATTCCCTAAATAAAGATTTTTTGAATGAATAAATTTATCTATGATTTGATTTGATAAGGGCTTTTATGATATTAGAAAGGTTTTTTAACACTTGTTTATATACTATATATATATATATATATATATATATGCTGATGGCCAGTGTGCTCATGCCACAACATATGTGTGGAAGTAATTTATAGGAGTTAGTGCTTTCCTTCCACCATGCACGGTCCTGAAGATCAAATCCAAATTGTCAGCCTTGGCAGCAAACATCTTTATGCAGTGAGTCATCTCATTAACTCAAGAAAAGATTTTAAATGAAGGGCAATAAACATTTATAAGGGTTTACTGTGAGCTAAACACTATTCTTGCATAAATTTATGTTATATAGTCTAAGCCCTAAATACAAATATATCTATACATGTTATTTTTTCACAGCTTAGAAAATAAGGTTCAAATTAGGTATATAACTTCCATAAAGCCACACCATTACACTAAGCAATAGACCTGGTAATGGTGACGTAATGACACAGCAAGGCAATATCCTTTCCAGACTGGGGGGGGGGGGGGGACGTCAATACACATTAAGCAAAGTGTCATGAAGTAAGTAAATTATTTAATTTCAGTAAACTATACAAGTAAAAGATGAATTAGAAAACCATAGATGCCTACCTAAACAATTGTCCCCTTGGGATTCAAACATAAGTGGTTCTTCAATATGGTTTATGTGCAGTGTCATGGACTGATGGAGGAGGGTCATCTGTCTATGTGTTACTTTCATTGGTTAATGAAGAAACTGCCTTGGCCCTTTAATAGGACAGAAAATTAGGTAGGCAGAGAAGACAGAACAGAATTGTGGGAGAAAGAAAGCAGAGTCAGGCAGATGCCTCAGGCAGTCACCATGACTCTCCTCTCCGAGAAAGACACAGGTTAGAATCTTCCTAGTAAGCTACCACCTCGTGGTGCTACACACATTAATAGAAATGGGTTAAACAAGATGAGAGAATTAGCCAATAAGAGGCTGAAACTAATGGGCGAGGCAGTGTTTAAATGAATATAGTTTCCATATAATTATTCTGGGGCTATACTAGCCATGCGGGAGCGGTGAGCGCAGCCCATAGCTCCTTCAACAATGGACAGTCCTTTAATTGTATGTCTCTATATCTATATCTATATCTATATATCTATATCTATCTATATCTATATTGGATTTCTCCAGTGATTTCTGTGGGCAAGATCTGAGCAAAAACTTCTGCCCTCAACTTCTATAAAATTTCTTCAGTTTGTTAACAAAATTCAACTTCATTTAAATTTTGACTCAATATCATTAAAGGTTATACACATCAAAAGCAGGTTTAAGACACTACATTTAAACAAGGTAATCCCTTTTAAGAGCACTCCCTGTTAAAGGGAGCTGTTTCTGAAAATTTCCCATGAGAATCAAGGGTGAAATTCTGACACACAGATTGAGGAAGGGTTAACCAAGTTGAAAGGGGTAACAGAAATTAACTCTTGAACAGAGGACTCAGTAGATTTAAAAACAGAATATAAAAAAATTAAAAACAGGTAAAAAACACTGTAAACGTAGGAAATAAAGACATACCACAGAATTTCTGAGTGGGGTTTTGTTTGGTTTGTTTGTTTGTTTGTTTGTTTGTTTGTTTTAACACAAGGGAAATAGAGTGAACAATCTTGAGAATTATGCTAAGCTCTGCAGGCAATTAAGGCACATTTGTAACAATACCAGAGAAAGCACCAAATGCATTTTCTCAGGGCAGTGACACAATGTTAATTCACATAGTGAAGTAAATAATAGTATTGTTTAAATATGTGACAGAAACTATACGATCTTTAAAAATAATAGATATTCTCAAATTTTAAACAATAATCTATCAGGCTCATCTTTTCTTCTATTTTTTGGAGTAGACAAATAATTTGATTATTTTTGAGAATACACAGTTACAAATTGATGCAGTCAGACTTTTGAAACAATTTTTTAAATATACTTTCCCCATTGATAGCTAAGATTGATTGCTATGTTCTTTTCCTACAAGAGGTATTTGATTAGACAAAATTATTAAGGTGGTAGTATTTAGCAAGTAAAATTTGTCACTGATTGGATCAAGTAGAAATCTTATTTCTCAAGTATTATCAATATTCTTGCTATTGATTAAGAGCTACTGGGCTGGAGAGATGGCTCAGTGGTTAAGAGCATTGCCTGCTCTTCTAAAGGTCCTGAGTTCAATTCCCGGCAACCACATGGTGGCTCACAACCATCTGTAATTAGGTCTGGTGCCCTCTTCTGGCCTGAATATTGTATACATAATAAATAAATAAATATTTTAAAAAAGAGCTACTAAGTATATAAGTCTGGGCTAAACGTGAAATGAAATGAATAGCTCTGAGTCCAATTTATGGGTGAAATGTCAATTCACCAGTTTTAATTTGCCTGTCTTTATGAAGACAATGTAAAATACTCAAAAATCAATAGTTATGGAAATTAATGTTTCCCATTATCTGAAGTTGCAGTTCAAGCTGACTAAGAGTAACTGAAAGTTCTGATTCAAACTGAAATCACTGCATATAACTGGCATATTGGTGACTAACTAGAAGCCTCTGGTTTCCTTTGCTTCCACCCTCAACTTCTGTAAAATTTCCTCAAGCTTGTTAACAAAATTCAGCTTCACTTAAGACATGATTTGATCTCATCAAAGGTGCCACACAACAAAAGTGGATTAAAGACACTTCATTTAAACAAGGCAACCCCCTTTCAGGTTCCCTCCCTGTTACAGAAAGCTGTTTCAGAAAACCATGATTGCTTTTTAAAAGAAAAGGAAGTGTAATAACACACAGTACCCAACTATAAGAGAAAGAAAAGATATGTGAATGTCACCTACACAATTCGAATATTTCTCTCCACGATGTCCTCATTAGGATCCTCGCTGGACTGGATGATCCTGGAAGTGACTCGGGCACACATGCATTTGTTGTCAGCAAGAATGACCTTTTCCTTGTCACCTTGTGTTTGAAAGGTAAAATATATCATGAAAAAGGAAAATAAAAGTTTATATTGTCCTGGGTGTTGTGGTATAGGCCCACAATCCCAGTGCTTAAAAATTCAGGAAGAAAGATGGGAAATTCAAAGTCTGCCTGGGCTACCTAGTAAATTTAAAGTCAGTCTGCATTACATAAAGAGATATTGTCTCTCAAAAAATGTTCATGTGTTTTAAGATGAATTAATTTGCTTTTCTTGCCTGAATGTATAAGACAGTCTCATGTAGCCCACGCTGGACAGAAACTCACTTACGATATACCAGCTGTGGCTGGTTTTGAACTCTCCATCCCCTGCTTTCCACCTCCTGAGTGGTGAGGTTACAGGTGTTCGACCACATCTGGATCAAAAACTTTAATTTGTATTGTTCATCAGTCCTGGTCTTTCTATTTGTTTTCTTTTCTAATCTAAAAGAGCAAAAAAAACTATAATCTAAAAGAAATTTTCTTTTTCTTCACTGTAAATATTAATGAGAAACTAGGCTGAAAAAATCTGATTTCTATTTATTGCTTCTAATTTTTAATGATGTCACCTAGTAAAAATCAGTGATAAACACAAAGATGAAACATAAAAAAGAAATCTACACTATTTCTCAACTAAAGCAAATACTTGAAAGTAAACAATATGAAGCATTTATAAATCCAACTGGAAACACTGATTCATTCTAGAACTCTCATTTCTTCTTGTAAAAAAATTTCCCCTTAAATTGTACTAAACAAGCATCTATCCTCTCGAGTCTGTTATTTCGTAAGATTTAATATTCCTCACCAAAAAATTCCTAAACTATCTATATTGTTTTTCATAATAGTTACAGTACAGAAATTCAACCAAAAAGAGTAACAAGAGATATATTAATATTTCTTAGAACTCTTTTAAAGAAGAGCATGTATATCAATGTAAAACACTGTCTGCAAAGTTTTGCTGCAAAAGCAATTTAGAAAATATTGTTAGGTATGAGTTCAATTAATATACAATATTATTATACAAAAAATTAACAAACATAGGTATGTATTAAAGCTTTAACTTTGAGAGTGAATATTTGTTCTCAGATCTGTGGTTCAAAGAGATCTGGTAAATGCTGCAAAGAAAAAATTCTAATTAGCTGATGTTGAATCAATAACAGATCATTTAAGAGCCAATAATAGTATTATTTTAATAGTTCTAGTTAAATAATAATGACTCTCGGTATTCTTTATCTTATAACTTCAGGTAAGCAATATTTAAAATTCCCCCCAATGAGTTTCTGCTAACAAAACTCATGAAGGAGCTGGGGAGATGTCTCAGTGGTTGAGAACACTGACTGCTCTTCCAGAGGACGAGGGTTCAATTTCCTACACACATTGCAGCTCACAATTGTTTGTAATTCCTGTTTCAGGGGATCTGACAACTTCGTACAGACATACATGCAAGCAAAACACTAATGCACATGAAATAAAAATAAATTTTAAAAACTCATGAGAATTTAGTATAGTCAAACTATAAAGGTTAAAGGGTCAGGACAGATATCATTTTACTTGGAGACCTAAAGCTCCTAAAGCAGAGAGAACTTAATTGAGATTCAATATTAATGATAATAACTGTTTCAAACATTTTAAGATCATTGTTATTGCATTTGTAATTATTTGAAAAACAATGCATTAGTATGCTACTATTAATAAATTCTTAATAAATCACCAAAAACAAGTAAGCATGGTGCTGGAGAAGAAATGTCAGGGGGCAATTTCAGATAATGATACAGCACTTATTAATTCTCTAAAAGGGCAAAATAATTCAAATGGTATTCTCTTCCTTATGTCTGTGTCCATTACTCTTAAATTCTTCTCTTAATGAAATATACATGAGCATGTAATGTCTGATCAAAGATATACATTAATAAGAGTCAAGAAAATTGCTTCATTAGTAAGTATTAAATAGAAAATAGCCACACTCTATAAGGCATATTTATTTCCTTTCCAGAACCATAAGAGACCATCTCTGCTTCATATTTTTTAAATCAGGAAGCTTAATACACTTACCAGAAAATATGTAAGATCTTTTTATTTATCAAGACCTAGACTATAACATTTTCTCCCTAACATTAAGTATTTTTCCTAACAAATTATTTTATTTAAAAGCATCTGAGACATGATAGATGTGCACTAAAGTATTTGCTAAATTTTATTGAGTTCAGACAGACAGAATTACATAACACTGTGCTGTGGCTATGACTTCAATGAGCTCACTAAAAGGTGGCTTCACTGTGCAGACAAAAGATCCCAGTTAGGAAGGGGGGTTAAAAGGTCAAATTGCCCTATCCTACCTATCAGTTGCTCCTGAGAGCTCAGGTCAGTTATTTCACCTCAGTGACAAGTGTTTCAGCTTGTTGGAAATAATAGAAGTAGACAGAAAAGGGTATTGTGAGAATGAAGTGGAACACTCTAGGTAATGCTGTCAGCATAATTCCAAAATACCATAATAGACAGTTCAATAAGGCGTAACTGGCCAGGTATAATGGCACAAACCTGCAATCCCAGCACTGGGGGGGGGGGGGGGAGAGGCAGAGGAATTTGAACTTTGAGATCATCCTGGTCTACATAGTGAGATCCTATCTCAAAAAAAACAGAAGATAGAGAACGGCTACTTTCTATATAGCTACATCTATTTTATGCAGACATGCTTACAGATATATAAACATGTTTGAAAACACAAGTGTTTATATATACATGTTTTGTTGGTAGTATTTTATATTTTAAATATTATTTTTGAAATGTATTATGTTATTAAAAATATAAAGTGATTATGGTTAACTAGATTTCTGTATTGAAATAAGGATATACTTCTCTATTCAGAATATGTCCCTTTATTCAGTTTTCTGGAAGACAAAAAACCAAAGTATCAGCAGTTCATACATCATGAATAACACTAAACATTTTTAAATGGTTACAGTGTAAGGAGGTTGTTGAAAATGATTCCATTTCTCTGAAGAGATAAAGTCAAAATACATTTCTATATCATAATCACCACAGTTATTATTTCACTTCTCTAGAATGGTAATCACAGAGACTCAAGGAGAGGACTATTGATTTTTTAAGTTAAACATGGAAATTTACATGTATCTACCTATATGTACCCCAAAATATTTATTTTCTCATGGTATAGGCTGAAGTAGCCAAACAGAAGGAAAAAAGAACAAAGAATACAACGAGCACTGTCTGTGTATGTATCACTGCTCAGTTAGATGAGAAGGCAACTGTCCAACAAACCAGTCGAAGCATAAACTTAAATCTTTAGACCTAAGACCCAGTCTACTCTCTATTTTCCCTTTTACCTGGCTTTATTACATAGGTGTTACCTACCGGTTACAAGGACGGCCTTGACAAAAATGGCCAGGACTCCCCAGAACAGCAAGTGGGTCGTCTTCATCTTGTCTTCACTTTTGAAACACTGAGGTCAGAAAGTCAGGGCCAAGGTGTATGTCTATAAGGAGCGTGCAAATGATGCTGCTTCTGCTTTCTTAAAATAACACCCCAGGCATCAGGCAAGCTGCAAACAATCACAGTTGTGGTTCAGGTTTGAGCTGTATTCTACCCTGGAAAGAAACATGTGGTTCAGATTTAGGTATTTGGTTCTAATCTAAAGCTTTGCTGCAAAGCCAGGGTTTGATGAATCATTTGTGTTTTGCATTTATGCTACAGCAATGTATAAACCCCAAGCTTAATAAGAAGTGGAGACAGAACTCTATTAAGAATGTTTAACTATGAGTTCTCAACTTTATCATCTGCATATACTTATTAGCCTTCAAATCAAATATTTGGCATTTTTCATGACTGTAACAAGAAGTGCAGGGAAAGAGAAGAAAATGAATGAAGGAACAGAAGTACAAAAGCCTTCCAGGTTTCTAATTGCATATTGTTTCAGTTTCTCTGATAGTCTTGAATTAACCAAATTATCATACTTAAACATCCATGCGTTTACTTGTGCCACTTTCCGTTTATTTTATAAGTTCAGACACAGAAGTAGAATTTGAAACTGATAGGTCCTGAACCAATGTTACATTTTACTCTGCTAGGACTGAGACAGACTTTCTGCTTTCCCCCTAGTAATTCCTTCTTGATCCCTGCACTACGACATTACCATGTTGCATCATCAAAAAACTGAATCACTGGAATATTTGTCTCAAATTTTTTTCATTTAATTAATGTCAAATTTAAAAACAAAAAAAGAAACCTGAGTTTCTACTCCTACCTCCAATATCCTAGAATTTCTTGTCTTGGAAACAGGATGGCTACATTTGTATTCAATATCAACATATGTGTATTATTTGGGCTCTTATTTATAATCCTCTAAAAGTATCCTAAAACTTTGAGTGGTAATAAACAACACTTCAGGTTCATAAGCAGGCAGCCCAAATGAAGGAAGTGACAGAGGTTTGAAACTCTAGCACATAATTACATCCTTCAGAGAATCTGCGGTGAGGGGCTGGGGAGACAGTTTAACAGGTAAGAGCACTGGCTGCTCTTCCAGAGGGCCTGGGTTCAATTCCCAGCACCCAGAAGGCAGCTTTCAACTGTCTGTAACTCCAGTTCCAGAGGGTCCAGCACCATCTTGTGGCCTCCACAGGTAACAGATATGTATGCAATACACAGACATACATACAGGCAAAATCCTGAACATACAAAATAAAATAAATTTTAAATTTTAAAAAGAATCTTTAGTAAAAGTCTAGCAAAAGCAAAGTATCAGGCACTATTTTACAAATGATGCCACGGTACCATCAGTGTGTATTCTCTCCAGGCAGTGGTGAGGCACGCCTTTAATCCCAGCACTTGGGAGACAGAGGCAGGCAGATCTCTGTGAGTTCAAGATCAGCTTGGTCTACTGAGTGAGTTCCAGGACAGACAGAGATACACAGAGAAACCCTGTTTGAAAAAAAAATGTATGTTCATTTTAATAATACTCTGAATGGGACTTAAAAATTACTTAAGAGTAAGAAAAATTGGTTCTCCTAGTTCTGAGTGTGGTGGTGCACGCCTGCAAACAAGAGTTTCAGGCCTATGCAGTGAAACTCTGACTCCAGAAAAAGGGAAAAGGCGAGAAGAGAGGGGCACAGGGAGAGGGGGCACGACTGGAACCACAGCAACAGTTTTATCTATCAGAAAGCAAACAGATCTAAATGGATAGTTGGGGTAGTTACGGAAATCAAATAACTATTTTAAGTTCATTACCCCAACTCTAGTTTCTAGACGACTGACTCATTCTATAACACAGAGAGAATGTGAACAATGACTGAATGGTGGATGGAGCTGAGCAATCAGCCACCTATAACCCCAGCACTTGAGAAGTAGAAGCAAAAAGAGACTAGCAAATCTAAGGTCAGTCTGAGCTACATGAGACCCTGACTCCCTTTTACCCCCAAATGTTAAGTGAATATTTTAAGTCACTATTTCCGTGAAAATATACTCATTCAACTGCCTCCTTCAAGCCATGTGCAGACATCCCTGGGGACAGCAATGTTTTCTCAAAATCTTCATTTGTATAAAAGCAAAGAATATATTTGTGATTACTAACATAAAGGAAAGCTCTGGGCTTGGTGTTTCTGTCTCTAAATCTTATCTTTTTTTGTCAGCTTTTTTCCCGAGACAGGGTTTCTCTGTAGCTTTGGAGCCTGTCCTGGAACTCAATCTATAGACCAGACTGGCCTCGAACTCAGAGATCTCTGCCTCCCAAGTGCTGGGATTAAAGGCGTGCACCACCACCACCCGGCTTTTGTCATTTGAATGGTGTAGTTCAGTGTCTACATGTAAACTACACATCTAACTGTGAATAGGGCACTGTGCTGTACGTTTGTCACAGGCAGGGGTAGCCTAAGCTGGCGATATAGGGTCTGAAACCAGTGTTTGCCTGTGCATTCTAGGGATCATCCCTAAAATCACTTGAAATATTAGTTAAAATAGGATTTCCTGTTTACACTGAGACAATTTCTGGAGATATGGCCCAAGAATATGTGTTTTCAAAGGGCACCCCATTTGACTCTGACATACTTTAAAGTTTGAAAATTGGTGGATAAGAAGCCTATGGGCAGAGTGGGCACCAGCATTAAGTATTTATGAAGAAGCGCGAGTTAAAAAAGATTAAAATTTTAAAGCAAATAGTATCAAACTGAAAACAAGTTAGCTGAGATGCTGTTTGGTTTGGGAGGAGGGGTTATCATATCTTCCTATGTTATCCTAGCTGGCCTGGTACCCACTATGGAGCCAGGTTGGCCACAAACTCTGAGTAATCCTCCTATCAAAGCTTCCTGAGTGTTGGAGTTATAGGCCTATGACGTCACAGCTGGCTTCTCATGCTTAATACTTTAAAGTGGGAATTTAGATGTGAGATTTGGCCATGGCCCTAAGTATCAGACCAACATCACAACCTTTTTGAGTCAACCTTTTGCAGATGAGCCTGTTTTTTCTCTCAATTTCACAATATATGAAAACATGACACATGTGCCATCAGATTTAAATTATTAAGAAACAAGTTCAATGGGGTAATGCAGGAGAATTTTCCATGATATACTCCTAAAGTCTTATCTACAACCAACAACAACCCATTAGTAAGTACATTTGTGTGTAGCAATTCATCTCAAGTTATGTTATATATACATATGACCACAAAGACTGAAACTTTGTGTTTTCTTGTTGTTGTTGTTGTTGTTGTTGTTGTTGTTGTTGTTGTTTCAGACAGGGTCTCACAATGCACCCCAGACTGAACTGATACTTAACTGTATGGTTCCATCTGAGCTTGAACTCCAGCCTCAGCCTCAGAAGTGCTGGGATAACAGGCATGAGCCACCAAGTCCAGCTTCAGACGAAAATGTCCCTTTTCATCCACAAAGGAACAGTGAGTTCTCAGCAATATATCCAATCCCTCCTTTAACCTCTATCATCAGTACCATTGCCCTGTGAAAGCCTCTTCATATAAAGGGATCTCTGATGGCACCCTGGCATTCTGCCTCTTAAACACTTTAAGAAGTGATACTTTAATAGCCTTCCTGGCGGTAAGTCTAAGTTGGAACAGAAATCTCTTGATTTTCTTTTTAATGGATTATGTTCTACATTTAATGTAATGCTGCATATTTCCCATTTGTCCTAGAACTACAAGTGGAAAAAAACAAGTTTTAATAATAAGTAAGATTTCCCAATCAGTCACAACAAACAGTAAAGGCAAAGCACACATTAAATCTTGAACTAAATGTCAGTCTGTAAATTTCAAGTAACCTAATAATCTTTTAGATTTTAAAATTAAGTGCTTGTGTTAGAGAAATGGCTCAATAGTTAAGAGTACTGGTTGTTCTTGCAGAGGACCTAAATTTAGTTCTTTGCATCCACATGACAGCAAACAACCATCTGCAACTTTAGTTCCAGGGAATTTGACCCGTTTCCTGGCTTCCTTGGGTACCAAGCACACATGGTACATAAACATGCAAGCAGACAAATACCTAGATACATAAAAAATAAATACCTTTTAAAAACTAACTTCTTAGTATTTCCAAAATGCTACAAAAGGTATAATATAATGTGAACCTTTAATATGTTTGATAGTACCTTTGGTTATTTTCATAAAGGATACATGAAGTAAAAGAGAATAATAACCCTTCAAATTCTCTTATTACCTTCTTTCACTTTCTTAGCATTCTTAGAAACAAACTCTAAAACACGCTGATTTTAAAAAGGGAAAAGTAACAATTTTAAAAGAAGACTTGCAGGCATACTTGAGACACTGTATAACACATGCGGTCAGTTGCAGAGGAACTTCATGGCTATGTTTATAACCAAGAACCCTAACACCAGAAGTCCACCCTAACTGACACTCTCATGAGGACACTACATGAGGAGAAAACTGACATGTGAGATTTCTCTCCCCTCAAACACAGCTCATTGTGTGGTTATGATAGTGAGCCATCAGAAACATAGCATTTACCATGTCTCCACGTAAACTCTTTCTCTAAGCTTTTATAACATTGACACAAAAGACAAAGCAGAAATAATTGTTGGATCAACTCAGAGAAGTAAACTAAGGGAAGATTCTATTAGCACTGGAGGGAAAATCTTCAAAGTAGAGAGAGATGCAGAAAGTAAGACAAAGCATTCGTAAGTGAAAACTCTGATATCCCTATAAAACACATGTGACAGAGCCGGGCGGTGGTGGCGCACGCCTTTAATCCCAGCACTCGGGAGGCAGAGGCAGGCGGATCTCTGTGAGTTCGAGGCCAGCCTGGTCTACAAGAGCTAGTTCCAGGACAGGCTCTAAAAACTACAGGAAACCCTGTCTCGAAAAACCAAAAAAAAAAAAAAAAACCCACATGTGACAAGTATTCATTATCAGTACAACATTAAACAAACTAAAATTTCCCAAGTGTCCCTGGTATCATGCACCTAGTTACTAGAGGAGGATAAAGGAGATTTCAGCTGGTCATGGTATCTCACTCCTGCAATCATGTGGCTGATACAGAACTGCCATGAGTTCAAAGCCAGCCTAGGCTACAAAGTGAGATGCTGTCTGCAAAGGGAAGGTGGTTTATCCTATTTCAAAACTAAGCTAAAACCTTTGTTCTTACTAACAATCTAACTTCCTGACTAAGATCCTTGGTATTTTTATCAATATTCTCCAAGGGCCTGTCTTCCCAGACATTATACTTCAATGGGTAAGACAGACAAGAAAAAAAAGTTAAATAAAAACACATTGTGATAAATGTTCCAAAAGAAATCTGCACAGGAATAAAATGAGAGCGTGTAGGGCAGAGTTGGGGTCTGATGTAGATCATCAGACACTGTACTTTGGAAAGGCTCTGAGGAATCACATCTAGACATAAGCATGAACTAATAAGATGAAGTTTATGCTAGCATCACAAATAATCACACAGAATGATTTAAAACACCATCATTGATTATTTCCAGAATTATGTTACATCCCTAGATAGGCTAGGCTAATGAGTCCACTCCAGGTTTGCACTGTAGACTAAAGTGTCCATCAACCTAAGCTGGGGATTTTGTCATGACGGATACTGAACTGGAGGGCTATGCACTGGACAGCAGTCAATAACCAAGCAACATTCCTTTCCCCCAGACTCTCATCTCAACACACTGAGAGATAATCCACTTCCAAGCTTATTCAAATTGTTGGCAGAATTCATGACTTGCCATTGTTAAGACCTACTCCGCATTTCCTTGCTGGCTAAAAGTTCTTCTGAGCTTCTAGAAGTTAGTGCCTGCCCTGACTTTCAGTCCCTTATTATCAAAATCAGCAAATGAGGTCAGAAGAGGGCATCAGATCCCCTGGAACTGGAGTTATGGATGGCTGTGGGTCACCATGTGGATGCTTAGAATAGAGCCTGGGTCCCCTGAAGAACAACATATGCCCTTAACCATTAAGTTATCTCTCCTACACAAGGCATGGACAGTTTGAAGGACCATTATTCTGCCTACTACAGAAACAAAAGGCACTGCTACAAGAAAAAAAAAAAAACGGCAAGTAAATGGCATTTGATGGGGGAAGGCATGGCCTGTATAGGTCAAGGAACAAAAAAGAAAAGCCCCTAGATGCAGCAGAGGAAGAAAATGTAAACAACACTGTATGCATCATTATAAGAATAATTGTTGTGGGATATTTGATCGCACTTTGAAACTTCGAGACTGTATTAATAAAATTAACTTTAAATCAGAAAAACAGTAACAGACAATACTTTTCCTGTTGTCAAAAAAATATTTTACCTTAAAAAAAATATAACCTGCCAGAAAAGGAACTTCCCAGCATTAAGGCTGGGGTAAGGTTTTGTTTTTCTTTCCAGCAGAATAAAAGCATCCAGCTACAGAATCTAAAGACCACTGGATAAACGAAACATCTGAAGAAAAAGAACAAATCATCAAGAGAAAATGTCCCAAGAAAAAGAGAAAATTAGCCTAATGCTATAAGACACTTCCAACAGGTCAGAATTTCATAGATTTTCCCAAATGTTTGTTTTTGTTGCTCTGTACAAACATAAAAAGCAAATGGTCTTTTTGTGTTTCCCAACTCAATTAAAAATCAAAGGTGGCTTTTGAGTTGGAACATGGCTCTCTCCTTCTCTACCAAGCATGTTTGTTAAGGAAAAATTCAAAATCTGTCTCATGTCAGAATAGCCACCTGGCAAAATTAAGGGACTATTCTACTGTAACTAATATCATAATCTTTTGGTTTTATTTTGATTCTTTAAAACTTTCCTAAAGGTATAAATATTATCTCAAAATCTATAAGATTACACACACACACACACACACATATTTACACACACAGGATATTAGTAGTCATACAGAGTACTAACTAATTTTAGAAGTAAACTTCATCTAGTTTCCTGTACATATTTTCAGGTTTGAGTTTGAAGCAGGTAACTAGAAATTAAGTTTGTGTACTCCGAATGTACTTAATAGATTGTGGTCCTCTACTCTTTAGGAGATCTGCTGTATATGACATTTAAAACGTTTAAGTTTTCTACAGTGAACCATGAGCATTACTAGCAGTGACTTTTGAGGTCTCCAAGAAGATGATGGGGCTCTGCAATGATGATTCTGCCTGGATTGTGGTGACAAACACCAAAGATCAGCTTCGGGCTAGAAACTACTCAGGACAACTTTGAAGCTGTTAGCTAAGATAGTCCAGCCTCATAGACTCCTTTAGGCCAAGACTTCAGAGAAGCCCTGCACTTTTCCATCACACCGAGACTGAACAACAAATGATACAGCTAGCTCTTCTAGTATTTGACCATTATCCCATTTTTTTCAGGGTACCCCCAATGATTCTATTAGCCCCAGACAGACGTAACAAATTTTAAGAACATGATGCCTACATTCCAAGAGGTAGGGTATGGGAAGTTTTTATCATTCAGTATGTTATGGATGTTTATCATTGTTTAAGGGGTTAGTTGCAAGATGTTACTGATCATGGTCAAGGAGGAAATTAAACAAAGGAGGTTAGATTCAGGGATCTCTTTCTGTAAAGAAGAAAGGGGAAACAGGAATAATAAGGTTAAAGGGTAGATATTGAATCTACTTTTAGACTAAAAGCAATTACTAGTCTCAAATATTTTATATTCATATGGACTTTTGTATACTGATACAAAATTAAGGTTATTTTTGCTGTAAGGTATTATACCTATGCAACTCATTTAAAATTGTACTGTAAAGTTCAAGTTCTTGGACACTACTATTACAAACTATTTAGGATAATTAAGATAACAATCAAACTTGTAGTAACAGTTTAGATGTAGACAGAAATAAACTTTATGTAGCCTCATGTATTTTAGATAGTCTTCAAACACTTCAGAGATCTACGGAATATGGCATTTAAGATGTTTTAATAATATAAGGCTTTTCATGACAGTGAGACACATCTGCTTCTGGCAATACTAATATACATCGAAAAGGATGATGAGCATTGAAGAACCTCCATATGGAGTTTGTTTCAAATGTGTGTCAAGTTAGCCATTGGACAAGAAACTGCCCTTGCCTCAACTTCTGACAATGTTCTGTCCAAATTGGACAAGCAAGACACAAATGAGTATGACTACTGAACTTTGCCAAGACAAGATAGGCCAGTCCTTCAAAGTTCCTGCTACACAGAAAAGCCTGTAAGATATTCTAGGTCTGTAGGCCAAAAAAGGATGCCCCAACATTGCAGAGGAATGTTGGGTGACTGTCCAGGCAACCATATGTTTTTGTCATTTCTATAGTTTTGGGAGTTGCTTTCTCTGTATTTCCTGTTTATTCAGGTAATATTTCATCCTTCTCAGTTCTCTGATGGTGGTTAAAGATTAGATAGTTATACCATTGATTTGGAATGTGTAGTCAGAGGCTGCTCATTTGTTCCCGGCCACCCAGACCCAAAACAATCACATAGAAACTATATTATTTGCAATACTGTTTGGCCAATAGCTTAAGCACATTTCTAGGTAGCTTTTACATCTTAAGTTAAGCCATTTCTATTCATCTGTGTATTGCCACATAGTTGTGGCCTACTGGTAAGGTCCTGCCCAACGTCCAGCGTCTATCTCCTGTGGCAGCTACATGGCTTCTCTTTGACTTTGCCTACTCTTTCCTCCTCTATCTGCTTGGAATTCTGGCCTTGCCCTATTCTGTGTGTATAGGTCCAAAGCAGCTTCTTTATTAACCAATGGTATTCACGGCATACAGAGGGGAATCCCACATATCCTGCCCTTTTCTGTTTAAATAAAAAGGAAGGTTTTAACTTTAACATAGCAAGATTACATACAACAAAAGTTATCAAGCAAGAATTATAGTTATGATATTTATTTTTACTTTATCTTTTATCATAACTAAGAAAAACTATATCTATTCTTCAACTCCATCAAAGACTCCAGAAAGATATATTACCTAAGTTAAAAGGAGTACATTGTAAGCAACTTCCAAAACTCTAGAATTGACAGAGACATCTTGCTGCCTAAACAGTCACCCAAAGTTCTTCTGTATTATTGGGGTACCCATCTTCAGTCTACAGGCCCATAGTTTCTGGCAGACTTTTCCATAAAACAGGAAATTTCAAAGAAAGTTCCGCCTATAAAAATGGTATGGAGAAAAGCTCTCTTACTAGGTCTCTGGCAAAAAAAAAAAAGTCAACTGGTTGCTTCTCAGCTTCTCTGATCTAGCAGGTTTTAACTCCAATATCTAATTCCTGAGTCTTTATTGGTAAATAGAACAATTTAGATTAAAACAAGTAACTCTACCAATCATTTTATTATTATTATTATTATTATTATTATTATTATTATGTATATAAAATGTGTGCACTAGTGAGGCCTTCTGTGCCACAGTGCATATGTGGAGGTTGGAGGACAACATTTGGGAGTCAGTTCTGTCCTTCCACTGTGGGTTCTGGCATCAACTCAGAGGTCAGGCTTGGGTCATAAGCTCTTCCACACACTAAACCGGATCACTAGTCCAAGAGAAACATTTTTTTCCTATTTTAAATTGTGCAGTTTTTCTAGGCACAGTGGCACATGCCCAGAGTTCCAGCACTCTGGCAGATGGAAGCAGGATGATCCAGAGTTTGAGGTCATTTTTTAGCTACATAGTAACTTAGGTCACATGGCATCATACCTCAAAATGAAAAGAAAAAAAAAGAAAGAAAAATATGATCTATTTAAAATTTTTTTGTTGCATCTTTGTTGAGACAGTGTCTCATGTAGCCCAGGCTGGCCTCATGCATGGTATGCAGATGAGGCTTGCTCTGAACTGGTTTTCTTACCTCCAGCTCTGGTATCCTGGGATCACATATATAGGCCACACACTCAGTTCTAATTTGGATTTTAGAATCATCATCACCACCTTAAAAATAAAAGTGGACTGGACCTAACTTCCAGCTTAGCTGACCTTTCAAAGTACCAAAATCCTTGACACTCATTTTTCCACATCTGTATGGAGAAATCTCATAAAAAGTGGTATTTTTAACCCTAAGTATTTCAGCTTTTGCATGCAGAGATTGCAATGCTGGTGTTTAGTTAATCACCATATTTGTCAAATTTGTATATAGATACCAGAAAGCAAAATCTTAAATCTAAAAAGAACTCAAAACAAGAGGTATAAATTTTATTATAAAATGCTTCTAAAAATTAAAAATTAAGGCACCAACAACTGAACCTGTTTTCTCCAAAAGCTTTCCCCACAGACCCTTAGGGCAGGTTTGTGGTTAAATGTTTATGAGGAGACTCGCACCTGGGCCGTGGTGTTTTTAAATAACCTGCACCTGCAGTGGCTTTTCACAGAACTGCCATCAGGATCTGCCTGTCAGCTGGCTGCCATCATCCTGATCGACAAGTGGCCTACTTCCAAACTTCATCTGAGGAAGAAAGTGTGGGCTCACGGCCATGTATCTGGAGACACATAATAAAGAGGGCCCAAGAGAATCCCTCAGACAACAATGCATGGCTTTAGGCCATCAGCCCCAGAAGTCTGGTCTAGCTGTGCTTTAAGGAAACAAACATATCATCTATTTGAGGAGGAGACTGCTGCTAGGCAAATATGGCTTATTTCCTTTCCTATAATATACAATTTTTTATTTCTTGTTTTAGAACCCTCTTTTACCCTGTCATTTCCTTACCAGAAATTTAACTGTTTCCCACACAATCCTTCTCAAAAATTCTAATTTATTTTAATTCTAGCAAGTCACTACTTAATATCAGGCCACCCTTTACTCTTAAAATAAATTGCAATGTACTCCACTTGTGTCCCCACATTACCTTTTATAAAGGTTAGCACATTATTTTACCTTCTTAAGTAATTTTCTTCATATGTATATAATTTCTCCCATATACTAAATGGATGTTCCCTTGAAGCACAGTGGGGTTCATAAAAATTAGTATCAAATGGCACATATTAAAAGAATATGGCCGGGTGGTGGTGGCGCGCATCTTTAAACCCAGCACTTGGGAGGCAGAGGTAGGCAGATCTTTGAGTTCGAGGCCAGCCTAATCTACACAGTTCTACACAGAGAAATCCTGTCTTGAAAAAAAAAAGGAATATGAAGAAAAACCAAACAGGAACCATAGGACTAGGGTATGGCTCAGTGAGTTCTACCACTACAAACACACACCAACATACACATGAACACATACATCACACACATGCAGACATATTCACACACACAATACACAAATACACACACATATACCACACACATACACAAATGCACATACACACATGCACACATACACCACACACATGCATATGCACGTGCATGCATACACACATACCACACACATACACAGATGTCATATATACACATACATAAGGAAACAAACATGTCATATATTTGGGGAGGAGGCTGCTGCTATAGGCACCATACACATATGTACACCATACACACACATACACATACTCACATAAACACAGACATGCACACATACACCATATATACATACACCACACACACATACATACATAAACCACGCACACATACACACATGCACATACACACACATGCACACATACACCATATATACATACACCACACACACATACATACACCACGCACACATACACACACGCACATACACACACATGCACACATACACCACACACATTTACCTACACACCACACACACACATACACACATGAGCCCACAGAAGCACACACATACACATACAGCAGGATTTTTTTTTTTTTTTGATAAAAGAGCCAGACTCAATTCTGGAGACTGAAGCAGGAGGACTATTAAGAGTCTGAAGATTGGGGCTGGAGAGATGGCATACATGCAGAAAGAATATTGTATACATAATAAATAAATAAATAAATATTTAAGCCGGGCCTTGGTGGCGCACGCCTTTAATCCCAGCACTCGGGAGGCAGAGGCAGGCGGATCTCTGTGAGTTCGAGACCAGCCTGGTCTACAAGAGCTAGCTCCAGGACAGGCTCTAAAGCTGCAGAGAAACCCTGTCTCGAAAAACCAAAAAAAAAAAAAAAAAAAAAAAAGAGTCTGAAGATTGTCAGGCTACACATTAAACCCCAAGCCAGTTTCAACTACAGTGTGAGCAGTGGTTCTCAACCTGTGGGCTGCAACCCCCACAAGAGGTTGCTATCAGATATTTACATTACAATTCATAACATTACCATAATATTTTATGGTTGGGGTTCACCACAACATAAGGACTGTATTAGTGGATCTCAGCATTAGGAAGGGTGGGAACCAGTGTACCAGAGAAAGGAGAAAAGAGAATAATAGAAAAGCAAATACATGTCTTCCATGTTCTAATTCTTTGTCAGGTGTTTGCATTTGTGTCAATATCATACTAGATACATTTTTCTTAAGAACAAGAAGAAAGAATAATATATATGAAGAATAACAAATTGATTATTTAAAAATATCAGGCAGATGCAGGCCTGTGGTTGACTCAGTCAGTAAAAGCATTTGCCCCATAAGCATGAGGACCTGAATTTGATGTACAGAACCCAAACTTCAGGTGTGCTGGCCAGTGCTTCCCATCTCAATGCTGAGAACATGGGACCAGCAGGATCTGTGGGTCTCACTGGCCAGTCTGGCCTAGCTGGTACACTCTGGACCAATGAGACCCTGTCTCATAGGAAGTGGACCACTCCCCTGAGGATGACACACAAGGTTGTCCCTCTAACCTTCGCAAACACACACACATGCTAATGCACCACACACACTCACAGATCCCCCCCATGAACATACATACGCACATAACACATACAGATGCAACATATAAAGATATGCTGAGGAAAATCTCAATTCTCCTACGAATCCAAAGCAACAGATCCATAGTCAAATATTGTCTAGGCTCAATAAGATTTTGAAAAGCTATTTAAAATTTCTTTTCCTGGGCTATGGATGAAGTGAAATAGTAGAGCACTAACCTAACATGCATAAGGCCCTGGGTTTGACCTATAAGCACTGAAAAACAATGAAAACAATCTCTTCTTAGGTTTCATTTGTATGGCTGTGGCATGCATGTCATCAGAGCTAATGATAATTAATAAGCACAAAGACCTAGAGCGTGGCTGAGTGTGACAGCACACTCTTTTAGCATTTCTGTTTACTGTCAACATTACTGGAGAGCAGCCTTTCTTCTTCAGATCAACATGAACGCTAAATATGTTGT
The DNA here is from genome assembly GCF_903992535.2 of Arvicola amphibius. NCBI lineage: Eukaryota > Metazoa > Chordata > Mammalia > Rodentia > Cricetidae > Arvicola > Arvicola amphibius. The sequence continues at coordinate 16,845,798 of NC_052047.1, read as the reverse complement.
GTCCTTAAGAGCGTGTGAATAAGCTGTATTACACAGCAGAGAGGCATTTAGGTTGCAGTTGGAGTTAGGGTTGCTAATCAATTGGCTTTCGGACGTCCTGAATTGTCCTACTGGATCCAAGGTAACCAACCACAGAATTCTTATTGCTGAGAGGCCACAGGAGAGCGAGGGAGAGATGCTAGGATCCTGAATCACTGACTTTGAGATTAAAGGAAGGAGCCATGGCAAGACAATGTGGCAGCAATATCTAGAGCTAAGAAAGGCATGGAAACAGACTCTCCCCTAGGGACTCCAGTAAGAACACAGCCCTCCCAACACCTTGACTCTGATCCTGAGACCACATCTGGCCTCTAACCCACTGAAAGAAACAATAATTAATGTTTGGTCTTAACCTTTGGGAGTCCAGATGGTCTGCAGTTCCTTCCTCAAGCACAAACTGTGACCGAGATGTGGCCACATGACTTTGGAATGCAGGCTTTAAAGCCTAGGTGGAAAGTCTTCTGAGGCAGGGCAGGGAAGTACCAAGCAGAAACTCAGGTAATGGGGTCGAAGAGACTGTTCAACCTCTGCTTGCAATGTTATCTCTAATAGCTAGCTAAACAACATACAAACAGCACTGGGGAAAAATCAAAGGTATTTGTTTCTGAAATGAACCCAGAGTCTTGTGTTTCTGTCTACAATTGTGTTCCTTTCCAGGTCCTTGTGTTGTCCACAACCCTTCTGGCTGTATCACTGAGCCACTAAGTTTGTGGTTATTTATTATAGCACCAGTAAGAGATCAACACTTCCATCTTTGAGGTCCATAACTTCCTTATATAATTGGAGCAACCACATATTTTCATTTAAAATTTCTCTTTAAGGCAAACTGAAACAGGGTTGCTAGCAGAAAGGCCGAAGCTGCTTTCTCGGTCTTTAAAGTAAATGGTTTTTGGTCATTCTTTCAATTGTTAAATATACATTGGTATTTACTCCAAATGGCTGGGCTACATGGAAATGAAGTATGACCTGCAATCAGAGGCAAATACAGCCTCACAGGTAATTAAGATATTTTCTGATGGTGAAGCTGCACAGCTTTATAAGGTGGAGGGGAAGCCTGGATTATAGAAGGCCTCCCGGAAGAAGTAATATTCAGGCTAAGATTGAAAAGTAAGTAGCAATCAGGCATGAGTGGGATGATGAATGCAGTCTAGGTAAAGACTGTAATGTCACTGACAAACTGGGAGCTCAAAGAAACCATGCGCATTCAAGGAAATAAACTACAGTGTGTCAATAGGGGTTCAAAGACTCTATGCCTCACTTTTTCCAATATAAATATCCTTGAATATCTAAGACAGTTCATAGAAGACTACAAGATTCTTTTTGGGTGTAAATTTGGATTTCATATAGATGATTGAAAATATATTTGGTTACCTAGTTCAAGTCATTATCAACATGAAGTACATTTGCAGAAACAGTATCAGAATATTATCAGGGACTTCCTCATACCTGAAAATAAACACTTAGGTAACGCACTCATTGTTATTTTAAATGTGTACTGGGACACTAAATACACAAGTTAGCAGTCATAGTAATAAATGCTTTAATATAAAAATTAGGATAGATAAAAGTATTGAAAGAAAATCAGCAAATAGACCATCTTTTATTTTGAAAAATAAATTGTTTCTTTCTTTATTCTGTGTGTGTGTGTAAGAGGAAAATCTCCAGGAGGTTTCTGTTCTCTTCTTCCACCATGTGAACACCGAGACTTGAAACCAGGGTGACAACAGGTATCTGCCTGCCTCAATGGCCTCAAATAGACAATCTGTCAGGGTGGGGACATAGCACACACCCTGGGTTTCACCTGTACTGCAAACATAGCAAGGTCCCGAAACAAAGAACAAGAAAATAGCAACACAATGATGCTCACGTTTATTCATGTTTGTCTTTATATTGGGCATAGCAGAGATGTCTGTGAGTACTGTCAGTCTCTAATCCTGAGGTTTTCCTAGTACAAACTACCCTGGGAGCTTAAAATGTTAACTAGGAAATAATGCAATAAATCAGAAAGTCACAGGAAAATAAGAGGCAGATGAAGGAAGGTCATGTATTTTAAGCTAAGGATCAAGGGGTTTAAGGGGGCTGTTTGTTGTAAAAAATGGGAAGAGGGGTGTAGAGATAGAGCACAAGGTGATGGAGTGCTTGCCTGGCACGGACACAATCCTGAGTTCAGTCCCCATGAGACAAAGAATGGTGGCCAAACCTGTAGTTTTTCCTAGTTGTCCTCAGCTATCTCAAGAGTGTGAGGCCATCTTAGCCTACATATCACCCTAGCTAAAAAAAATAAAAAAATAAAAAAAGTCATTCAGGTAACCAAACCAAGCACTTTTTAAGATATAAGCTTATAAACTTTCAGTGCTTAGCACACATTGCCAGGGAAGTTTCACATATCTCACTTCCAACTCACTTCTAGGTCTTTTGTGACTTAAAATAGATATGGACCTTATTTGCAAAAGGTTTCTATCACTATTAGTCTCGAAATAAGTGGTTTCTAACGAAAACCAGTGGAAACTGTACTTCATCTCTTCCATTTTCTTTCTTACACCTAAAAATAATCCTTCTTTCTTTTTGTACCAAAAATAGTGAACTGTGTAGTACTGATTTGTCTCAATAAGTTAGCAGCTATTAACACCACCATATATTTCCTACTATTCTCATATCAAATTATTAATATTACTATTACTACCTCTTTGACAGTGAAAAAAGGAACAAGCTACTTTGGACAATTTCAATCATCTGAAACTAGCCAATAGTTCTGGGATATAAATAAATATTCATTTAACTATTATCCTAAGTTCATAAAAACTATTTAATATTTCATCATTCAAATACAAATTACTTCAAAAATTAAAACACTATATTGCTGGGCATAACAGTAAATATTTTTAATCCCTACACCCAGGAGGTAGAGGCAGAAGGATCACAAATTCAAGGTCAGTCTAGGCTACATAATGAGATAACCTCAAAAAAACAAGGGTGCGTTGTCAGGCACGGGCAGTCTCAGCACTCAGGAGGTAGAGTCACAAGAGTCAGCAGTACAAAGCCAGTCCAGGATACACAGCAAGTTCAAGACCAGCCAGGGCTGCTCAAAACTCTGTCTCCAAACACAACAGCGAATATGCAAAGAAAAAAGAGGTGATGGAGATATGACTCACTGTTTTAGAGCGACTGTTGCTCTAACAAAGGACCCGGGTTCGATTTCGAGCACAGGCATGGTAGCTCACAAACATCCATAATTCCAGTTCCATAGTATCCAACACCAACTTCTGGCCTTTACAGGGTACCAGGCAAACATATAAAGCAACTTAGTACACCTAAAAGAAGAAGAAAAAAAGAAAAACAAAGGGCTGGAGAGATGGCTCAGAGGTTAAGAGCACTGGCTGTTCTTCCGGAGGTCCTGAGTTCAATTCCCAGCAACCACATGGCGGCTCACAACCATCTGTACTGAGATCTGGCGCCCTCCTCTGGTGTGCGGGCATACATTGAGGCAGAATGTTGTATACATAATAAATAAATCTTAAAAAAATTAAAAAAGAAAAGAAAAACAAAATGTGACAGAACCTGAAACATACAATTACTAATAGCGTGGAACAGGATGTCTTTAAGACTCAAACTCCTCCTGCCTCAGCCTCCTGTGTACTAGGATCATAGCACACCCAGTAGAAATAAAATTTTCTTAGAAAAGAAAATCCCTCAAGTGGTAAGTAATTCTAACATCAGACTTGGAAAATTAATACTGGAACTACTGGAATAGAAGAAATAACTTATAAGCTATTGTTTATTTAAATGATCTCAGATAATTAGACTAGAACATTAATATTGAAACTATTCTAGACAGGTGGTGGTAGCAAACACCTTTAGACCCAGCACTCAGAGGCAGAGGCAGGCTGATGTTTGAGTTCCAGGACAGCCTGGTCTACAGAGTGAAAAAGACAGAAAAAGAAAAATATTGAAACTATTTTAAATAGATAGGAAATGTAGTGTTTAGAATAAATGATATTAATCTAGTCATTCTCATTTAAGATATTTGAAAGTTTTAAACTTATCTATAATATGTTCATTTTGATCAAAGTACGACTAAGTTTAAGTTTTCACATACTTTGAAAGAAAAACGAACAGAACACAAAACAATTTCACAATAAATGGAAATTTTAATACAGTATAATTATAGCCCCAGTTTAAATGTAACAGTCTTCAAAAACAAGAATTCTTGCCGGGCAGTGGTGGCGCACACCTTTAATCCCAGCACTCGGGAGGCAGAGGCAGGCTGATCTCTGAGTTCGAGGCCAGCCTGGTCTACAAGAGCTAGTTCCAGGACAGGCTCTAGAAACTACAGGGAAACCCTGTCTCAAAAAACCAAAAAAAAAAAAAAAAAAAAAAAGAATTCTTTTTTTGGTATGCAAATATTTTAATGCAGATGTAAATATAAATTATGCAGCCAAGACATCCATTCCAGGAAACTTAGGTTACAAAATTTGATATGGCTCAGCAGCAAATGATAAGAATGAATCTGCCTATGTTGGGTCCTTAAGGACCCTTACCTCTGTTTCTGATAAAACATGTCTACATCAGGCATCTTGACTATTAATTTTATTCCCTTGGACCGTCAATTCCTAAACAGATGCATTTTTTAAATTTACACTGATTTGTTCAACTTATCATTTTCATCACATTTTTAGCAAATTTACTAAAGTAGGAATGGTCCCCATAGACTCATGTGTTCAAATGATTGACCCAAACATAGTGCTAGATAAGGAACTGAGAGTTCTACATTTTGATCCTCAGGCCACAGAAGAAGACTGCCACACTAGGCCAAATGAGCATATATAAGGCCTCAAGGCCTGCATTCACAGTGACACACTTCCTCGAACAAGGCCACACCTACTCCAACAAGGCCACACTTCCTAGCAGTGCCACTCGCCACGGGTCAATCAACACCACAATGATAAAGGACTTAACCTCTTAAACTATAAGTCAGCCCAATTAAATGTTTCCTAAAAACAAGAATTCTTGAAATGATCTCAGGCCTTTTAAATCTGTCATGGTGTTGAATATATTTTAGTGGCCTGCCTGAGTGCCTTGCCATCTTTTCTAGCTGATGACATCTTCCTTGACTGTTCAGTTTGCCTTTGGATCCGCAGCAGTTTAAACTGTGTGCCACAGACCATTAGCCACTAACACAGCATAAACCACAAGCAGTTAATATTGCTATCTACTAAAGCTTACATTCAAGGGCACCACTCTGTTTTCCCCCACTTTTTCTTAATAATTTATTTTCACTTTGCCTTAAAAAAAAAGAAGCAGAAGGAAGAAGAGAGGAGGAGGAGGAGGAGGAGGAGGGGAGAGAGAGAGAGAGAGAGAGAGAGAGAGAGAGAGAGAGAGAGAGAGAGAGAGAAGAAGAAGAAGAAGAAGAAGAAGAAGAAGAAGAAGAAGAAGAAGAAGAAGAAGAAGAAGAAGAAGAAGAAGACGACGACGACAAAAACAAGCAGCTCTAAGTTCAAGGTCAGCCAGGTCTACAAATCAAGTTCCAGTACAGCCAGTGCTAAGCAGGAAAACCCTTTCTGGGTGGGTGGGAGAGGAGGAAGGAGGGGAGGAAAGGAAACCTTAAGATTCAAATATGAGGTTTATGTTTATTGTCAGAACATGGGTTTCCAGACATATCCTATTGGTTAAATTGTATTATCTAAAGTTGTGTAAATTTTTTTAAAAATTTCAGAAATCTTGGACACGTGTACTTTAAGATACCACTTGTCTGAAAAATGTATTAATGTTCTCTTTTTATAAGGTAACATTTTTGTTACGGAATTTAAAACCATCATTTTATGATACTGTACGACCCGTATGATGCTCAAATTGATGACACGCATTATGGACATCAACTAGCTCTCAAGAAATCAACTGCAATGCACACATGCATTTTCTTAACATAAAAGGGGGCAGATAACATCTAAGCATTAAGTCCTGATGTAGGTAGGTAGGTAGAGGTTTATGGGCCTGATTTTTTTTTAATTTAATTTTTTTAAAAAAGAAAATAAACTATCTTTTTCTCATTATACATACCCAATTCAAGTTCCTACTTCCTCCCCTCCTCCCACGCCTTCCACTTCCTCCCCGACCCTGCCCCCTCCCTATCCACTCCTCAGAGAAGGTAAGGCACATTGCTTGGGGAAGGTCCAAGGCCCTACTTACTATACCTAGGCTGAGCAAGGTATCCATCCAAAGAGTAGGGATAAATCCTGGTGCCAATTCCAGTCATGCAACTGTCACCCACATTCAGAGGGACCAGTTTGGTCCTATGCTTGTTCCTTCCCAGTCCGGCTAGAGTTGGTGAGCTCCCATTAGCTCAGATAGAGTGTTTCAGTGGGTAGCCCCATCATGGTCTTGACCTCTTTGCTCATATTCCCACTCCTCCAACTCTTCAACTGGACTTATGGAGCTCAGTCCAGTGCTCCGATGCAGGTCTCTGTATGGCCCTGATTTCTATAGCAGACTCCCTAGTAGAATTACTGCAAGTCTCTGTTTCCACATGTGTAAGACTGAAGTTGAATCTGATGGTTGCTGAATCCACTCTAGTACAGTTTAGAGATGGTGCATTTGTATACATTGTTCATTAAGCTTTATATAGCCCCTAAGATACGTAGTGAAATAAACTATATATATATATATATATATATATATATATATATATATATATATATATTCATTGAGCAAATACTGAACATTCTTCTATCAAATTTAGGGAAAACTAGAGGACTTTTTTGTAAGTAACTTAAGCTATGATTTTATTCACAACACAAGTTCCTTAAATTTGGGCTGAAATACTAAACCCTTTTTAAGAGGTTTTGTTGTTGTTGTTGTTGCTGTTGTTGTTGGCAAGGAAGCTGGAGTGTAAAAAGAGAGAGACCTGAAGATGACTTAGTCGGTAAAGGCGCTCTCTGCTAAGGCTGACTCGAGTTCAATCCTCAAGACCCACATGGTGGAAGCGGACTACTACAGGGCCACACTCTTGTTTTAAAAACAGGTAAACCCCACGCCGGTTTCCAGCATCGAACGTGTTCTGCTTGGTGCATAACTGCTCTCCAAGGTCGGGGAAATCATTTATTGTGGCCACTACCATTCTCTCGGAGCCTAACTAACACGCTGCCCGGCATGTTTGACGCTAAGTCAACGCTGAAGAACACACACTGAAGGGCTGTTCAACACTGTAATTAGATTCTAGACCTAAGGGGTCACTTCCTCCGACTCCGCGATACACACCACGCCGAAAAAGAAGAACAGCACAATCCTTTACCAAATCCGCCCCTGAGAGCTTCAATGTGTCTTTTGCAGAACGTCTAGAAAAACGAAGCTTTCCAGCACAAGGAAAACCGCGGCGTCTTTTCCCCTTCCCGGGAGCATCGCCCCCGTGAAACCCTCCCGCACTCCTCCCCGGAGCTCTGCCTCTCGCCGCAGCCCTCGGTCCCCTGGGTACACTGACTCCCGTCGGGTGGTTCGGGCAAGCAAGGGGGGGGGGGGGGGGGGAAGGGACGGAGAGGGAGAGAGGGATAGGGAGGGAGGGAGGAAGTGAGGGAGAGAGGGATAAGGAGGGAGGGAAAGAGGAGGGGAAGGAGAGAGGGAGAGAGAGAAAAACCAAGCACCTGGATAACCCGGCAAGGCCCTGCTTCAAAAGTCCAGACTGAAGGAAAACAAACAACCTGCCTAACTTCCATTCTGAGGAGCGGAGAGGGCCGACCGTGAGCAGAACTCCCTAGCGCAGCCCACTGGGCGCCGGGCCGACCTGGGCTGACGGAGACACTCGGCGCCCTCTGCAGGCCGAGAGCTGCCTCGCGGCGCGGACCAGAGTCCGGCTCCACGCCCGGGCTCGCGAGAGACGGCCCGGAAGTCGCCGTCTGAGGCTCAGCAGAACGGAATGCCCTCGCCCTATAGCGTTTCCACCCGGAGCTATTTTAATTCGCCGGAACTGACTGGGTTTAAGAAGGCACCGTGAGACGAGACTTCCGGGAGGAACGAGCGGAAATTCGGCCGCTGGCGCTGTGCGGAGAGCATCCTGGGAGCGGAAGGGAGAGGACCTGTCCGCTGGGGATCCCGTGTTCCGCGACAACACGTGTGGCGGAGCGTGTGGGTGTTGGAAGCGTCTGCTCGCTGGAATCGTTGTTTCCGCGCGGAGTCAGAAGTGGCGGAAACCGCGGCGTCTCCGGGGAGCACGAGACGGCGTGAGGGCCATGGTGAGGAAATCCCGGCAGCGTGGAGCGGTCCAGTGGGCAGCTGTGCGGGCCAAGGCAGGTCGCAGCGCCGCGGACGAGAATGAGGACGATTTGGGGTCGCCGCCCTCGCCGGGGGACTCCAGCTACTACCAAGATCAGGTAGATGAGTTCCATGAAGCCCGATCTCGGGCGGCCTTGGCTAAGGGCTGGAACGAAGTCGACAGCGGGGAGGAGGATGTCGATGAGGAGGAAGAGGTGCTAGCCCTAGATGTGGAGGATGAGGACGATGAAGATGAAGAGAGTTCGGAGGACGAGGAGGATGGCGAGGACATTGATGATGACGAGGATGGTGGGAGCTCTGTGCAGAGTGAGGCTGAGGCCTCTGTGGATCCTAGCTTGTCCTGGGGTCAGAGGAAAAAGCTTTATTATGATACAGACTATGGCTCCAAATCCCGAGGACGTCAGAGTCAGCAAGAAGTAGAAGAGGAGGAAAGAGAGGAAGAGGAAGAGGCGCAGGTAATTCAGCGGCGCCTGGCCCAGACCCTGCAAGAGGATGATTTTGGAGTCGCTTGGGTGGAGGCCTTTGCAAAACCGGTGCCCCAGGTGGATGAAGCTGAGACTCGGGTCGTGAAGGATTTGGCTAAAGTCTCCGTAAAAGAGAAGCTGAAAATGTTGAGAAAAGAATCACCAGAGCTCTTAGAGCTGATAGAAGACCTCAAAGTCAAGTTGACGGAAGTGAAAGATGAGCTGGAGCCACTGTTAAAGTTGGCGGAGAAGGGAGTCATTCCCCCTGGGAAAGGAAGCCAGTATCTGAGGACCAAGTATAACCTCTACTTGAACTACTGCGCCAACATCAGTTTTTATTTAATATTGAAAGCCAGGAGAACCCCTGCACATGGACATCCTGTTATAGATAGGCTTGTCACCTACAGAAATCTGATCAACCAGCTGGCAGTGGTGGATCAGAAACTGTCTTCCGAAATCCGTCACCTACTCACGGCCAAGGATGGTGCTATAAAGAAAGAACTGAACCCAAAAGCAAAATTATCCAAAACGAAGCCAAAACCTGTCTCACAGACTCCTGCTGCTGTTGCTGATCTGTCTGATGATGCTGATTTTGATGAAGCTGCACTAAGACACTATAAGGAAATGGAAGACAGGCAAAAGTTGAAAAGAAAGAAAGAAGAAATTAGTGAAGAACAGGTTCTCGAAGATCAGAATGCGAAGAGAGCTATCACCTACCAGATTGCTAAAAATAGGGGACTTACGCCTAGAAGAAAGAAGATTGATAGAAACCCGAGAGTCAAGCATAGGGAGAAGTTCAGAAGAGCCAAGATTCGAAGGCGAGGCCAGGTTCGTGAGGTTCGTAGAGAAGAGCAGCGGTATACTGGTGAACTGTCTGGCATTCGTGCTGGAGTTAAAAAGAGCATTAAGCTTAAGTAAAGTTATCTCTGGCCTAGTTTTTAGCAGCAATTTTAGATCAATAAAAGTATTTTGAACTAAAGTAATTGTGTTAATATGTAATGCCTAGTTTTTATTATGTTTAAAATTGGTCAGCAGGGAAATGGGGGGGTATTGTTTTGGGCTTGTTGGTTGATCTTTGTACTGGGTGCCGCGGATTTGAACCTGGAGCCAGGCACTCTTACCAGAGAGCGGTCTTAAGCCTGGGCTACTACTTTATTTGCCCATGAAAGTTCTACAAAGAATTGTGAAAATTATAATTGGAAAGAAAAAAATACAGCATTGAAAAGTGTTCCAATATTTTAGCAAATATTAGCCAAGAAGAATTCCCGAGCTAGTTGTGAAGTGTTAATGGCGTTTAAAGCACTTTTATGTAGGTCCTCGTATGGAAAGAATGAATCTTTGATAGTCAAGAGTTTTTGTGAAAAGGACCAGGCAGATTTCAATTACAATTCATGGGGCAGGATATTTACATTTGTGGGTTTGATGTTAAAATGGGTTCCATACATCTGCGGTAGAAACTACTTTGGTTAAATGTGACCAAAAGAAGTGGGGAAAAAATGCCTTAATTACACCAATTGAATTTTTTTAATAATCCTTTTTGTGGTCAATAAGGTAAGAATTCCATATCCCCTCTGCTGGCGATTCACTGCAGTTACTCTTTGGGCCTATTCTCAGTTTGCTGACATTTCTTAAGATTATGGTATAAAACTGTTGATCATCGGGGCTAGAGAGATGGCTTTGTGGTTAAGAGCACTGACTGTTCTTCCAGAGGACCCAGGTTCAATTCCCAGCACCCACATGGCAGCTCACAACTGTCTGAAGATCCAGTTGCAGGAAATCTGACACCTTCTCGCCAATGCACATAAAATAAAGTTAAATAAACCATAAAAATATTAAAAAAAAAACTGTTGATCATCCTTAAAGTAACAAAGGTAGGTACATTTTACTATCACAGATAGCTGCAGTTTTGTTGAAGAGGTTATTTAGTGTTCTAGAGCCCTTGTTCTTCAAGTATTCAGAGTTGAGTTTGAATCCCCAACAACAAAAACAAATATGGCTGTTTGGTCTTATAACCCCAGTTTTGGGAAGTAGAGACATCCCTATAACTTACTCGCCAGTAGCCAGACCAAAAACAAGCTTCCAGCCCAGGCAATAAGGCAGGAAGGGAAAGAGGAAGACACCAAGGTAGCTTCTCTGACCTACACACAGCTGCAGTTATGTGAGATTAACTTGCTATAACGTGCTAAGGACACCTGCTTGGAATCTGAACAAACCAACATTAATATTGTCTTAATCTGACAGCTATTTCCCCAGTGGAGTAAACATGCCAAATTATTTTTTTCCTTAGAAATAAAAGATGGCTTGGAAAATAACATACTAAAATAATTTTCTGAGCACTTTATTAGTACTTATTCTAAAACAGCTAGGTAGCAAATGTTATCTGTATAAGTGCATGCTGCTTTAGGTCTCTAGAATGTAGGGGACACGAGAGTTGGTTCTCTTCCTTCAGAGTTGCACGAAGTGAACCATGGCACGGGGACAAGTGCCTTTACCCAGTGATCTAGTCACTGGCCCTCTAGTCACATTTTGAAGATGAGGAAATTTGAGGCAAAGGGAATTAACTTTGAAAATCACAAAGCTCTTAGGCATCACAGGCAGGCTTTTAACCCATTTTGCTGGCTTCGGAGCTAAACTCCATTCTTCCTTTTCAGATAAGTAGAAAAAAATTTGAAGTTTCCTGGGTAACTTGAGTTCCATTTTCTCCACCTGTTAGGAAAACGGTGTTTAAGAGCAGACTGATTAGGCCTCTTGAATTCCAAACCACACTTTTACTTAGTAGCTGTGACTTTAGACAAAGTACTTCATGTTTCTGTCTCAGGTTTGTTTTGTTATTTGTGTAGAACCCAGGTAGTGGGGCCTGAGGATGTGTTCATTTAGTATAATGCTCATCTAGATTGCAGGGAGGCCTTGGGTTAAGTCCTGCACGCTTCCTAA